>NC_134369.1:7864772-8188636 GCF_035582795.1 Mycteria americana | reverse complement strand
TTCAGGGAGACTATTTTTCTCTGTTTTATTTTGTTCTGCTGTTCAGCTCTACAGGTAGCTTTTTTGGTTTCTTTGAAAGACAAAGATAGTTGAAATGAAAAAGTATTCCGATAAACCTTATTTTGTGTGCGTAGAAATTTATGGTAGTTAATTCCATGAATAACGAGGCAATAGGCTTATTTATAGATTTTAAATTCTGTTCTCCATAAAAATTCCACAAAAAATGTCACAAGCCATAAGTATAAAATAATCTAATAAAGCAATCATTTACATTATTTTTAGCTATTAAAATATATGGACAAATTCCACCCATATCTAGCAGAATGAAAAGTAAAACTGAAGACCCAAGGCTTTCAGCATTTATATTTGTTTAGATAACTATAGATAGATGAATCTTTTTGGGGGAAGAAAATGTTTAATATAAAAGCTAATTTGATGTAAATCAATGCATTTTAATGGTTAACGGAATCAACGTTATGGAAATAACTGAAAAGCACAAATGTAAAAGATGAAAATTGATTATTTAAATAACGACTGAAATCTGCGATTTGCATCATTGTGATGAAAATCAATTCATCCTGAATGAAGCTGGGGATAAAGCTCTTCCCTTCTGACAGGAACAGCAGCATTGTTCAGCAATATCCTGCACATTTGTCAAGTTGTAGCTTGTTCAGGTCTCAAGAACAGAAGCACAAAGCTGGCCTCCCAGTTGCTTTTAATGAATACTAGTGGGTTTTTCTTATGTCCAAGAATTTGATCTGTAGGGTGATCCAGAGGTCAAGAACAAACGGCTCACTATCGCTCACCTCTGCGAAGCCAAGGCTTTCGTTTGCTTTTTTTAGTAACTCTAGAGGAAGTGCCTTAACTCTTTTTCAGAAGCACAATTTTAATTGGCATAGATAATGCAGCCTTAAGAAAGTATAGACAGGTTCAGTCATCTCCTTTAAAAATAATGTTTTGTGCAATTTTTTTTCTTCTCTCTTTAGCCCAGTGGAAAATTTGGGGGGTTCATCAAATGGTTTTGCATAAGTTTGAACTTATTTCTGTAACTGCTTCTTTCGCTGCTTCTTTTGCAATCATATTTTAATACAAATAGCTCTTCAGTTAGTACATCTCCCTTCTTCTGATCAGTGTTTTCAGACTTTGTGTTTATCCTGTCAGAAAAGCATCAGATGTTGTTTTTTTCTTTTCAATTATAAGTTTTGTAATGCATCATGGATTTTGCTGACAGTCTTCAAGTTCTTGAAATAGCAAGCAAATTAACAGCAGATATTGAGCGTGAGGACTGGAAAACCAATTGGCAACTCACATGATAGGATTCAGATATACTGATGGGTTGGAATGGATCTCATTTCTTTTATTTTCATAGTCTTAGCTGGCAATTAGCTTGCCCCTACAAAAGGGAGGAATAGAAATTGGACTACTCAGCAATAAAGTTCTTCATTGCTCTCTAGCAGTGAGGAAACCGGGGGGAGACTGGACAAGGCTGTTGGTGTTGTACCAGTTTTTCGGGAATTCCGGCGTTTATGCAGTAGAACTCAGCAACTGAGAAAAGTATTGGCAAAGACTGAAGTCTGCTGTCTGTGTGTTAAACAAACACACCACCACTGTAGCATGGTTGTGTTTAAAGGTGCAGGCTTCTGTTTCATTTTTCTTGGCATTTGTCCTTCAAGTCTCTCATTTTAGGATCGAAGAATGTATTCCCCCCGGTCTAGAATTGCAGCGGTTTGTTTACATTTTTTGCCTTGTTGGGAATGTTGCTGATTTTTCTTCAGTCTCTTTGATATCAGATTCACTTCTAAGTAAAAAATTGTCCTGTTTGCTTTTAAAAGCTTTCTTTCTTTCTTTCTTTCTTTCTTTCTTTCTTTCTTTCTTTCTTTCTTTCTTTCTTTCTTTCTTTCTTTCTTTCTTTCTTTCTTTCTTTCTTTCTTTCTTTCTTTCTTTCTTTCTTTCTTTCTTTCTTTCTTTCTTTCTTTCTTTCTTTCTTTCTTTCTTTCTTTCTTTCTTTCTTTCTTTCTTTCTTTCTTTCTTTCTTTCTTTCTTTCTTTCTTTCTCTTTCCTTTTTTTTTTTTTTAATAAATAAATAGTGGAATGTTTGTAATTTTAAATATATTATCTCATAAGTCATTTTTAATACTATGATGCTAACCTGCCCTAGCTAATTCTTTGGAAAGCTCTGCATCCTGGCACTGGGGCAAATCATGAAGTCTTAACCTTTTCCTTCAGGCTTGACTTCAGCAGGAATAAGAACTTTAAAGTATTCATTACTAGTGTAACACACAAACTGTGTCTATTTGTGGGTGGAAGTCTAGCCGGTTAAAACAGACATAAAATGGTGGCTCTCCTAACTCTTTTGAATCTTTCCTAGTGTGGAAACGGGGATTTGAACTCCTTCAGAGCAGTACCAAACACATGGTTGTGGGAATCTGCTCTGTGTCTCTTAATTCCCGCTCCATTTTCCTGGAGTTCAGCAGGTGCTGCGCAAAAAAGCAGAGAGCCAGAAGGAGCGTGAGCTGTGCTGTTGAGGGGCTAATTATTTATGGTGGTCTCCTGTTCGTAGGTTGACGTGTGGTTTGCTCAACAGTGAGGTCACTTTGATATGCAAGTTGTCCATACAAAACCCACAAGTTGTGCTTCTGTTTGTAGTCTTGCTTTGGTTTGGTTTTTTTCGATTGCCAGCTGTCCAGAAGCAAGAAGTTTGCTTTCCTTTTGCTGAACACTAGTGACACAGTGGTCAACGTGGTATTTGTGTGCACTGAGCACGCTGAAAGCATCTGCACCCAGCAAGGAGTTAGGAAGAGTAGGTATTAATGAATATACTACAAATATCCTGACACTTTCAACTTGGCTGCTACAGATTTCATCTTGGGAGGAGGGCTGAACTGTCTTAAAGAATGGGAGCTGGGGAAAGAGGAGGGGAGGAGAGAGTTAACCCAAATGTGGAGATACGCCGTTCCTTACAGGATTGGACTCAGCGTTGTGTGTTGATGCTTGCTTGAATAAATTCTTCCGTGTGACTTCTGCACTTCACGACTCCTACTTTTCCATTTTTGTCTACCTGTATGTGTGCCATAGCTCTTTGTGGTGGTCTAGTACAGAAGGGGAGAAAGACAAAACTGAAAATTCCATGCTGTTAAGATGAACTGAAGAATTGTTTCACTCGAGGACAGCCACCTGCAGAGCAGGAGAGTGGAGAAGCAAGAGTGGGGCTTGAGCTTTGACAAGCTGACATCAGAATGGACTTTGCTTTGGATGGTGCTCTTCAAGCCCCATTACTTTCTTTCCTTCATTGCCCCTCTGTGGTAGAGGGAGCAGCTGAATGCTTTGAGTGACAGGCAAGGAGGCTGTTGGAGGATACGTGGGAGAGTGCAAGCAGGGCCTGGCTGATGGAGCACAGAGCAGGAGGAGGTTCAGAGTCCTCTGGAGGAGCTGGTGAGCCAGAGAAACCAGGACCCCAGCGAGGAGCTGAGTGGGAGACCAAGACTTTGTTGTAGGGGTAGGCAGACTACATGACTACACTCCCCATTTGGTGGGGAGTTATCAGCAGTGCTGCTGGTTTAAAAGTACTGGATGCACAAATCATTTCTAAGCCAGGAGTTGTGACCCTGAGTGAGAAGGGTCTACGTGGGGTGATACCTTCACAGTGCGAGCGTCGACCCACGCTGGAAAAATGTAGCCAAAACCTCCCACTTCAACAAGGTACCTAAATGTGCCAAGGTTGAGACATGGGTAGTTTCACTGACTCAGATTAGCAATAAGCTTTAATTAAGTATATAATTATCAGTTAAATACAGATATACATATTCAGAGCTTTGCTGAATTAAGTTGTAATTGGAAAAATAGGGATACTTTCAAGTGTCTTTACAAGATGCGGTGAAATGAATGAGATTGGAGCGGGGGGCGACAGGGGAGAAGGTAGGTCTTGTCCTGTGTATTGTCAGGAATGTGAAACAGGTGTAGTCTACAGGTAGTTTGCTTCATAGTTCATCTATTCAGGACAAAGAGGAAAAAATTTGGAAGAATTTACATTGCTTCAGGTGAAGCTGATGATAAAGCTCACATGATGTGATGGTGGTAAAATGCAATAGAAATGGAAGAGAAATTAAGTTCGAAAAACTGTATTTCGATTTAATACAAGAAGTAAGTCAAGTAGCAAGTGACTAAATTTTGTTAGCTCCCAGTGAAGGATAAGATTTCTCATGACTGTCTTCAAGATGATTTGGGTCATATTTATTTAATAGTTATTGATCAGAATGCTAACTTTACCCTGACATGTGTATGAAATGCTTAAAGTAATTCACAGAGGCTATGAAATAAAGCAAAAATTGCACAAGCACTTCAAATAAGAGAACACTGATCGTGAATCTGAGCATAGACATAAAGGTCAAGAGTGACAGCTACATTCATCAGATTTTCATGAGAATCCGTTCAGTAGAATAGACCTGGCACCTTACTTCAGAAGTGGTCAACACTCATGGATTCAGTTGAAAATCAATGAGACCGCTGGGTATTTATAACCACCTCTAAAATGTTTAGGTGCTAGTCTATATTATGGTCTGTGTGCATCCCAAGTATGAGAGTTGCTGACATTTCTGACTTTACTAGTTAAATGTCAAAATTTTAATATGGCTGAGAGCTATGTTTGTATACGTGCACGCAGAGGGAAGGCTTAAGCAGTGGTTTACAAGCAGGAAGATGTCAACAGCTTATCATTGCACCTTCGTAGATGTGGCTGAGTTGCATACACCCTTGAGTAAGTACAGAAGGCCTCACAAGCTGCGATGCCTTGCTACCTCCTCAGATAATTTTGCACAGACAAGGACATTGTTTTATGGCCTGCGTGCATGGTATACCTGGGAGAAAGTAATGGGAGTTACCACCTAGTAGCTCCATGCTGTGTTCCTGTTCTTTAGCGTTTTAGATAAACACTAAAAACAGTATCCTTTAATATACGTGCTTCACTGTTTGCGTTACATACTGAAATGCATGTCATGCTTGGAAACCCTGTGCCTGTGGCTACTTTGACAAAGGAAATAATGCTTCCTAGAAAATGAGCTCACGATGATTTGAAATCATCTGACACATGTGTCATCGTATGTATTTTGCGAGTAATGTTGTGAGTACTTGAGCATTGTATCCGCAGATCGGCCAACTTGTCTATCCTCTGCTTCTGGAGAGCTCTTGCCTTCTGTTTTGATGCTTCAGCAGCAGTTGCTGGATGGGTAGGACTGACAAGAAAGTTGTGTGATCTGGTTCTTCAAAAAGCCAGTTTATTTCTGTGCACATGTGAATCAGTGTATCTTACCAACAAAAGCTGATACTTGCAGCTGCTAACTGTATTGCCCTCTTGAGTAAGGTTTACAAGTTTGTACCCTGAGAATATACTTACGGATTGTGTATCACCTCAAACTTTATATAAAGAAAGCTTTATGTAATAAGGATGGATGAATCTTTCAATCTCCTTTTCCTGGCACAGACTTTAATGCATCTTGTTTCCAAAACTGGGGATGTAATAAAAAGAAACTGCAAGAAAGGTGTTCTCTTTAACACCTCTCTTCGTGTTCCATCTGGACTGCTTGGGACACTTCCGTGTCCTGCATCGCAGGAAGATGGAGGAGAAAGGCAAACTGAGTGCTATTCTGAAAGCTGTAGTCCTAAAGTGTTTCCCTTTTTAATATGGGATGCACCAATACACTGTAATCCCCAGGTTTATGGGTATCTGATTTTGTTTTCTCAGTTCTTAGTAGGTTTGTCTCCCTCTTCTGTTTGTGAATATAACACAGGTTTTATATTTGTTGAGAAACCTAGAAAATACTGGTTTAAGAGTGTCTTCCACTGCCTAACCTGAAGATCCTTTTTTATAAACTCTTAGATTTATGAGGTTCACGACTGACATTACTTATGTTCTTGTGTGTATAGCATTGGAAGAGGTAGAGCTTTTGGGAAAGCTTAGAAAATGTGGAAGTAAGTAAAGTATAAATCACTCTAGTAGAGTTCAGTGTATTGTTTAGTCTTCCTGTAGATAAAGAGATGCTCTGAAACATAAAGAATGAAATCTGTCCCTCCTGAAGTTAGAAGGACTTTTTTAGTTCATGCAGGATTTTGGACAGCAGATACCATGTTTTTAATGAAGCACTGGCTGGAAGTGGAACCTGCACTTGTTCTTGGACTCTGAAGCAGGGACGGGTGCAGCACTTTGTATTGCCATTATCTTCGCTGCATTTTGTTACAGCCAATCAAATTGACTACTTTCAAAAGCAGAGAAGTAGTTTTCCTCAAAGGCATGAAAAAGTTCCATCATTTTCCGTATGCTACTTGTGTAGACACTCCACATCGTACATGCATAACTTCTAATAGTTGTTGAACATTAGCAAAACTCCAGGTAATGAAAAAATGTACGTTATCTTGCATTTCGTTTCAAAGGGATTTATTTGTAGGACATTTCTCTGGCTGAGTACCTTTTCCTCAGGAGGTAGAATATCTGCTGCTCAGGATGGCACGGCAGGAGCCACACACCTCCTCGCAGGGCCAGATACGGGGTATGTGGGATCTCTGCTGGGTCTTAGCATCTGCTACCATATTGCAGTGGCAGCAGTGTTCTGAGTAACATTCACTTGTTATATGCCAGTGTTGTATTCGCTGATCTGTGTGTGTGTAACGGAAAAGTATAGTTCCTGCAAATTTTATAATCATCTAATATCAACAGAAATTTAAGTGATACTTAAAATGTGAGATGAAAGTATGTTTTGTTTCAGAGAAAGGTTGTTGTTGTTTCATAAATTTTGGAGTTAAAATACAGATAAAATATTCAGAGATGCAGAGGCTGATCATCCATTGGGAAGTGAGCTGCTTTAGCACAGAACAGCGAGACCTCACCGTAAGGATGTGCCTTTAGCTGATAATTACTAGCAGTCAAACTACCTAGTGTGTACACCTTTTCTTATTTATATTCCAGTCCTGTAACCTTCCCTATTCTCTTGTGCCTTTGTTCTATTAATCTACAAAACAGGGCTCGACTTGTGATTAGTCCTTAGAGGTTGTTTCTATTAATCAGGCTGCAAAACAGGTCTACTTGGATGTTCTGTTGCAAGTGCTTAATGTGCTTTCCTCATCAGTCCGTGGCACAGAGCTGCTAGGGTTGGCTTAAATGGCAACGAAATCAGCAATGTGTCTGCTGCACTTTCTTTGTGTTTACGTCTTGATTGTGTTGCTCTAGGATGGGGAAAATAGAAAGAGGAAAATAATTGGAGTCCTATAGAAAATTGCTTAAGTTCGTGACATTTGTGGCTACACGTTGGTAGAGAGCTAACCAGCAGCTGCAGGACGGATCCCGTCACAGCAGAACCGCTTCCTAAGTGCGTTTTGAATAAGAAGAACCTGCCCCATCTTTAAACGCAAGGATTAAAAGTCAAGCTTTGATCACAAATAGCGGGCTAAGTTTTAAACTCTTTTATAGAGTTTTAAAGATAAATCTATCCCCATGACGTTCAGAGGGTCATTTAAGATAGTGTGTATTTTTCTGCAGTAGGTAGAAAGCCAGACAGATTTCTGCTGATGTGTATATATAACAAAAAATAATCTAAGAGTTGGTGGAATATAAACAAAAAAACTCGAACTGAACTGTTCTGTAACACTTCCATTATTAGAACTTACCGTAAAATTTGAACAATAAACAGCATATGTAGTGAGAAACTAATCTAGTTTTATTATAGAAGATATTACTAACTATAAAAGCATAATGATTTATGCTTCTCATTAAATACAGTATTTCCTCCCCGTAGGAGGACAGTATCTATTTTTAAAATGTATCAGAAGAAACAAACCAGACCTCTAGTTATTTTTTCTATACTGTTCCTTTGGCTTTATTTTTTCTAAGTTTTTCTTATGTTGATTACGAATTTCTTTGCCAGCTCAATAAAGTCTGCCACTGAACTAAAGAATTTAGGCTGCTGTCTGGAAAAAACCCTGGCCCTGAGGCAGCAGGGTTTGCCTCAGCAGCTGTGCTTGCCTCTTGCTGTGCTCATGCCCGTTTTTTTCTGTACACGCCTCAATTTCTCTAGCGCGCAAGCTTAAATTACCAGCCTTCGCAAAACTGCCCCAGTCTTGACTTCCAGTGAAGCCTACACCTGAATTCTTGCTGGCCACACTGAGAACTGCTGCCTTACTGCTTCGTGCCATCATTTAACCGCTGATTTGAAAGGCTTTGTGCTGCCTCACCCCCAGCTACAAACCGCTTCATTAGCCTGTGGTTTGCCCAGCTCGACCTTTCATGGCCTAAAGAGCGGAGGGAAATGCCAGCGTGACACCTCGCTCCCTCGGCTGACGCAGTGCAGATGTAATGCCTTCGGTTGTGCCTCGTGGCTGACGTGATCCTGACGCAAGTAGCCGAGTGAGCGGCTTGCGCACGCCCCAGGAACCTGTTTCACAGCAATTAAGGAGAAGGGGTTCCCAAATGTATCGTGCCTTGCAAATTCACGGCGCCCGCTCTTTGTTGTGTTGGTTGAGGAGGAGCTGGGATTCTGGGTTACCACCACCTTCTCCCTGCGGCAAACGCGAGGTGTTACGGAGGGCTAGCCCTTTGAAGGTCCCATATAGTAAAGCCCTTTTTCAGAGGTTTACAGACTAGTAGCAACAGTCACTTAAACAAATTAGTAATAGTTTGTACTGTCCAAGGTGATTTGCTTTCCAATTCTAGCTGTCTTTGGATAATGCTGTTTCAAAGCTACCGCTGTGAAATTTTACATGTATTGTTCTTATTAGGAATTCAGAAGAAATAGGCCCCATAACATGGTTTTCTCTAGTCCTCTTTTGGTCATTTCATTTTCGCCAGCTATTTCTACTGGGGTTTTTTCTTCTTTCTTCTTTTTTCCTCCCTCCTTATCATTTCCCCAGTTATCAGAGAAATCACTCTTCCTGCATTGATTCATTTCGACCAGAGTCTGGAAGGCACAGAGAATCAGATTAACTAATATTTTGCTTTTGCATGTGATTAATGCTAATGCTTACAAAGAAGAAAATACTTTACTGTGATTTAATTTTCATTCTCTGGTTGATTCCCAGTGATTTAATTTTGCAGAGGGTTGTCTCTCTGCTTACTGTCTCTTATGGAATCATTGAAGTTAGAGATGGAAAAGACCTATTAAGTCACTCTGCCATCGCAGGATTGTCTCCTATGCTATATTTTTGAATGTTTTGCCCAGTTTCAATGAGTGAAGGAAAGGAGTTTTACTTAATTCCTTTCGAGATTGTTCCTTAGTGTAATAGGTGTTACTAATGGGAACTATTATTCCACTTACCTTCCTCCTATGTTCATTTCAGTTTTAAAAAAACACAAATTGTACCATATTTGATGAGATGAGCCTAAAGGTTTCTTGCACCTTTTGTGATGTTTATATTCTTGTATCTTTCAGCCCCTGCATCGATTGCATTACATATTCAATCTTTGTAATCCTTTCGGGTTTTTCTCTTTTGCTCTTTCTTATTTCTGGTGAGGTTTTTTTATTCCTGGGTGTTGGGTTTGGGTTGGTTGGGGTATTTTTTTTTTTTTTTTTTTTTTTAAATCTTCAGAAGAGGCTCAGAACCAAACCCTGGTATTCCGCATGGATGTCACTAATGTGCTATATGGTTGAGTAGAGATACTTGGCTAGTTGATGTAGTGTGGTGACCGTATGTTTCATTGCTTCTGCAGAAAGTCCGGACTTGCATCGCGGTGTCTTTTTTGATGTCTTGTGATACATCCATGTGTGTAGCCCAGATCATTTTATTCTTTTTCCCGTTCATGTTGCAAGCTCATACATAATTTGCTGTCAGCTGCTGCCCTTAGGTCTTCTGTTTTAGCTTAATGGCTTTTGAGTTTCTTCCTTTCACTGATTATTTATGTTTTTTAATTCTTCTCAGATGTATTAGCCTGCATTTCTTTCAGAAGGAATCCCGTTTTCGTACTTCTCTCAGTGTTTCTAACCTCCTTTTGCATAATTTCTCTCCCCACTATCATGTTTATAACACCTCTCACTATATTGAAATCTGTGAATTTAATTAACGTACTGTTTACCCGTTCTTCCAGATCATTAATAAAGATGTTAAATAAAACTGATCCTAATACCAATCCCTGTGGCAATCCACTGGCACCTCCCTTGTGCTGCTGTAATGTATTTGTTTATAGCCCTTTAGCCACTATTCATCTGTGTGATAGTCCTCACAGGCAAGCCAATTTTAGGTTTTTGAAAAGGGATTGTATCACATTTTGCCAAAGTCTGGGATGATACAATCTACTATATTATTTTCATCTACTGACTTGACTGAATTTAATGTATTTACGAAAATTAAATGTGATGAAATAGAGCTATGATTTTGGAGCACTTTGAAATCTTAGCAGCTGAGTAGTTATAATCTCCTTTTTTAGAGCAATTACACCTCCTCCATCCCCACCCAGCCCCCCACCCCAATTACACCGTAATTTTATTCTGTGCTGAATTTAGACTTGCTAGGAGATAATTCTCAGTATCGCTCCTTAATTCACGGTGTATAGATCAGCACCACGTTTCCCACTGCTTCTCGAGGATCTGATTTTGAAAACAAGAGTACTCCAGATAGAATTCTTCTGTTAATATTTCAAGCTTTGAATTGTCTATTGCTTACTTGTCAGCAGTCATCATGGGCAGAGCTTTGTTATTTTGTAATTTTTATTTATATTTATATATATATATATATGTATGTATGTATATTTGTGTATATATGTATATTTGAATATACATATATACACACATACAATAGACATATATGTATATATGTATATGTATGTGTGTATATATATACACATATACAATAGACATATATATCTCTCTCTATTTGAAATTTCATTGACCTGTTTGCAAAAGCAACAGTAAACTCTTGCCTTAGTTTTAAGTGCACACTTTCATCCTTGGGAAATTTGTAAGATGTATGCATGTCCTTAAGTTCAACATGGGTTTAAGTGCTTTCTTGCTGTGCAGCTTGGGGGTATCATTTGGTTAGTTGCCCACTGAATTTATATTTCATTCAAATTCAGAGATATTTTAAATTGCAGTAGGAAAAATCTGTTTCTTCCTGACTTTTTCCATTTACATTATGTGCATCTGTATGAACTTGAATAACAAGTTGTGTCTTCAGCAGTTGAATAAAAACGATCTTGGGAAATTTCTGTTTCTTTTATGTATGTTTGGCTTGATTTTACAAGCTCAGTGCAAAAATCAATTTTTACATTATAACATGTAGTGTGGAGAGTTTATTTGTCACAGCTTGGTTGGAATGGCATGCTGTTCAAATCACAACTGAATCATCATAACCAGGAGAAGAAAAAAGGTATTAAAATATGGGTCACAGCCCTGATTTACGACTGTGCTAATCCAGAGCTATAGTAGCATAAAACCAGAGCACTTGTTGTTACCTTTTGGCTGGTTAGGGCTGGGGAGTACTGCAGTCTGAACGAAGAAATCACTCGTGGCGTGCACGGTGCTCATAACATTGCTGACTGCTCTGAGCCGGGACTTCTTGCTCCTTCCTGCGGAAGAGGGCAACTTCTCCAGTGGCACTAAGCAGTGAGGTGCTGTATTAAATGACTTGAAACAGAGCGATTTTGATGTCACCCTGCAAGCATTTAAATCCCACTGAAGTTGGGGAAGGGAAGGGAGGTTGGGAGACAACGTAATCTCATTTGCACAATCGGTAATACTGGGTCTGAGCTCTGCCATATTACCTGTTGATAGTGACTTCCTCCAAGTCAGCAGAGTTTCTGATTAATTTCCCAGGGCATAAAATAGGGAGTGTGTGCTAACTGCAGGAGGGACACGGTTACTTCTGCAGTTGTGCTCCAAATTTTGAACGGGCCAAGTTTATACTGCATAAAGGCTTTGCATCTTGTTGCTGCAGTGCTTTGGTTTGGGGTTTTGATAGAGTTTTGATCTAGTGCTGGGTATGCTAAAATGGGATTTACTGTCTTGTTGAATGATGATTTCAGAAGAGAATTAGTACTTCAGTACGATCTGCTAATACTGAATAGTGAGAGATGGAGTGACAGGTTTGGGGTGTATTTTTGTAATTCTGTATACGTAAGGATGTCCCATTTGAATTAAAGTGCTTTCTGTATAAGGCAGGTAATGGAAAGTGGCTGTGAGATATTTTTAAACAGTGTTACTTAGCTGTCATATGTTCTTAGTGTGTTGAACTCTTGAGGAGAAATCCATTAAGAAGTTACTGTACCCTCCCATCAGAAAGCCATGTGATTTGTGTTTATGCATGTACGTGAAAGGCAATTTCACATAGGTGACCGCTGTGAAATAATTTTAATTCAGACATATTTCAGAAAGACAAGTGGGTAAGGAGACACAATAAACGCATTGGTTTCTTCAGGAGGCGAACTGTTGGGTCATGGGTTCTTGGTGTAGAGGAGAGTGAGTGCTCTAAAGGGCGTCCATGGTTTGTGATAGCTGGTCGCATATGCATGTCAGAAATGCCTTTGAAATGAATAGTTAGCACAGTTACTACACCAGTAGAACATGTGTCTTCAAGGAGGTCTGGTGCTTCTACTGCTTCTTGAATGATACTGTGCTGGTATGTATCACAGTTTAACAATACGACTATTTTTAATTATATTATTTGATCTATATTAATTGCTGCAGACTGTAGTAATTGGTGGAACTTCATTTTTAAAGTTTGTTTGCAGACCTGCAGCCTGCTAGGCAGCTGCTGTGTATGCTGACTGTGCTTCCAGTTAAAGGGCCACGTGGATGCCCGAAGGATGAAGGATGGAGCGTACGGGTGAGGGAACAGGGAAGGGGAGTCCCAGCTCTGACACTGTCTCACTGTACGGGGAGCAGCAAGTAACTGGTTTCTTTGCCTTAATTTCTTCATCTACAAAATGAAGCTCATAGTATTTATATGATTTCCTCACTGCTTGCCATTTGAACAGTAGTTTCAGCACGTGAAGCACTGTGAAATTGCCAAGTACTACTGTTAACTTATTTTTAGCAAGATGATCCAGCAAGGTACGGAGCAGATGCAGAGTTATTTTCATGAATGATTTCGAAGGAGCCAGTGGGGCTGTTTGCCTGCTTGAAGTTTGTGTACTTGCTTAAGCACTTGGCTGGATGGCACTGGAAAGCTAAGTAGGTGTCTATTTTTTGCAGGATAAGAAGGGGCGTATTTGAGATACTGTTGAAGTGGAATAGATAGCTGTGTTACTTGAAGTGGGAGCTGATAACGTGTGATTTCAGGACACTTGAAGCCCTCTTCTCCGAAAAGAGGAAGGTTAATAAAAACTGTGCACTGAGTTTACTTCCTGAAATTTCTGTTTGGGATGGTAAATACATCACTCATTAATAATTAGTTTATTAAGAAAGATGAGAAGAATGCAGGCAGGCTTCAATCTGTACTGCAGTAGAATGGAGTCAGGGAAAACCATCTGAACTTGTTTGCTGGAAGTACTGTGCTCTCTTGCTGCTCTCTGAACCCAGCAATGGGCTGGCAAATGTGCCATTACTATTAGAAAACGTTCCCCAGACGAAGTCTGTACCCAGCTGCCTGTTGAGAACTTCTTCTCCCAAGGAAGTGATGAATTGTCAAAGACCTGGGCAATCCCAGCCCTCCTCTCCCCACCCCACACTCCGAGTCCAGCCCGTTTGTTTTCCACGGAGCTGTTAGGATGTTGCTTATTTTTCCAATAGACCCACCTTGGGACTGGGTATCTGTGGGGAACATATTTAGACTTCAAAGGAATTTAGACCTTCACTTGAACTTGAGGGTGGGCCACATGTAAGCACCTGTGGGAAGAAATGCACCTTTGTACCTCACAAAATAATACTAATATTCATTCCTACCTACTAATAACCATCTCCTGCTCTGTATTTAAAATCAGACTAAAAGTAGAAGATTCAATCTTCCATCAAAGGCATTTCCCAGGTATTTGAGAAGAGAGTCCTGCAGTCCAGGCGGTGAAAACCGACACTTCTTCTTACCTTCTATCAAAAGCAGTGTTGAAATGTAGGGCCTGTTATTGTATATTTATTCAGGCATCAATCACAATCAAGCCTCCTGCTAGTTCATCTGTAAGGGCATTGTAATCCTATTTTTATCAGTTCCTTCCTGTACATCAGACAGTTAAAATAGCATGAGTAGGGGTCAGAAATATCTTAATGGGTTCAGTTCCCAGAGATATCAGTGACCAGAGGAAGAGTTTTGCTGAAATTTCTTCCTGAGCTGATAAGGTAGATAAACAGGGGCAAGGTGCAGAGCGAGGGCATGCTGTGGGAAGTAGAGCATTGGATGGCACTGTAAAGGAGCTGCAGAAAGATTAGGTAGACAGTATTACTTATGGAAATTCCTTGGGAGCAGATGGAAAAGAAATGTTACCATTTGCCAAGTAACCCGTTTGTAAAAGAAAGTGTTTAATTTTTTTCAGGGT
This sequence comes from Mycteria americana, assembly GCF_035582795.1. NCBI lineage: Eukaryota > Metazoa > Chordata > Aves > Ciconiiformes > Ciconiidae > Mycteria > Mycteria americana. The sequence continues at coordinate 8,174,199 of NC_134369.1, read as the reverse complement.
GGGCCAGTTTAAGTCTAAGTGATTTTTATAATTAGCTTTACTCTTGTTTCCGCTTTTGTACCTCTTAAAAATCTATGAGTGATTATTTATTTGAAGAAAGCTGATTGTCGCTGATTGGCAGCGTTCCATTCTTCTTGACTTTGGACGGTATGCTACTTACTCTTATTTAAATAACAGAATAGCTTAATATACGTTAGAGTCATTACATTTTTATTTTACATTCTTACACTTTATATTTTTTATCTACGCATTTTAAATTTTTCTGGTTATAAAGTGATGACTTACGCTTTTAAAACTCTTTTTTTGTCATTAATTCAAGCTGTCTTTGGGTGCAAATTAGAATTAACTTATGATTGAACACAGCGAATGGTTTAAAATTTGTTCTTTTACCAGAATAAAACTGCCTGAAAACTTCCAAATACATAAAGAAAAAGTAAGTTCCTTACAGCAAATTTTATCTCCTTTTTTTTTTTTTCCTTTTTCTTTTTTTTTTTTCTTTTTTGTATTACCAAGTATTACCTTTGTCTCAGTTTTTAAACTGAGCTATTGTTCTGGTCAGGCTAGTCTTTCAAGATTGCAGAGATAATGGACCTAGTCTTTCATACATAGATTTTAGTCATGCAGGTGGCACCTTTGCTTTTCCGATTCAAAGTCTTTTTTTTTTTTCCCCATTTTAATTAAACATTAATATGAACTACTTGTATGAGCTAAAATAAAAATATATTCCCCAAAAGCAGAGACTAATCCTGTAAAAAATCTTTTTCAGCGAACTGTGATTCACAGAGCTTATTTGAGGACTTCTGCCAGTTCAGTGGCTTGGCTTTTAACTTTAGGAGCAATTAAACACTGCTTACTTTTTAGGATATTAATGATTTTAATATGTTATTGCAAGTGTAGACTTCATGTGGGTAGTTACAGATTGAGGGTAAATGTTAAAAATAATTAGCTGTCCAAAACAGTAATAATGTACCTAATATAAACTAGAATTCATTATGCCTACTTTTCTACGTAGTAGAGTCTTCCCCCCCCCCCCGTTGTGCTAGGGGTTGCAGCTGCTTATGACGCTTGGTTTTATGTTTAGTTACACAATATGAGAAGTTTATGCTAACAATGTGCTGAAGGTTTTGAATGGCATTCCACCATGGTTATTTTAATTTTAGTTGTTAATTATTCTAATAGTGTATTCCAAAATATCCTTTCCCATGGAAACTTATTTAAAATAAATTGCACAAGAAAGCAACCAATCAGTAAAGTCAGAAATATTTTTGGAGACTGAATGCCTTTTGCAAGCGATAAAAGAGTGAAGACATCAGCATTCTTCTATCATGAATAGTGGAAACTAGCAACAGATAATAAGAAGCAATCCCACTCATTGCAAACCAAAAGCGCGTACACAGTAAGCTAAACTTCAGTATTTCTGTACTTCTGGATTTGTGTGATGCTTTCTGGAACGCACCTGACGCAAATTGAGGTGAACGTGGTGAACTTGTGTACAGCTGTAACTTCTGGAGAGCTGTAGTGCTCTTCACAAAGTCTGCAGAAGCTTGTGGGGTAGGTGGTGCTTTTGCTGATGGATTCAGTCCATCAAGGCTGATAGCAAGCAAGCACTGCAGTAAATCTTCCCCAGGGGTGTCTCACAGATATTCTTGTTTGCCTTTTTTGTTTCTGTAATGGAAGTTCCTTGTGTTATTCAGCCTACCTGTCGAAAGCACTGGCCCTTCATACAGAAGCGTCATGCTGAATTGTGCATTAAAAATCTTGATAATCATAATTTTGTAACAGCTGACCTTACAACATGAGCAATTAAATCTTACTGTTTGAGGAATAAGCTGTAGTTGAAGAAGAAATTCTGCACGGTTACACTAATCTAGGTTTTTCTTTTGTTGCTGTTCTTAACTATCCTTATTAATCATGGATGGAGGCATGGTGCGTAAGTTAATTTAAAAGTTGATCTGACTTTTTTTTTTTCCTCTTTAAATGACAAGGAGGTAAATATTGGTGTGAGCAAAAGATGTTATTCTAGTTGGAATAAATAGTGGAGGCGGAGGGGGTTGTGACTTCATATCACAGCTTTCATGTAATGCTTCTGATTCTAATGATATTGGACTCTCCTCTCACCGCACTCTGATGGTATATTTTAGGTGAATTTGTTTTACTCCGGCAAAAGCTGACGAGAAAGGGCAAACTTGGTAAAGGTATAGAAACTGCTCGTTCTTATATTCTGTTCCAGAAACTAGATTTTTTCATTGGTATGGTGATTCTTTAAAACAGCTGCCCTCAAGGTAGCCGAGCAGCACAGGGAGCTCCCCAGGCTCTGAACAGAAAATCCATCTCATGCTGCTGCTCTGGGGCTCCTGGTCAGATACACTGCACTTGTAACTGTTCAGGATTGAGAAGTTGCTGTTAAAACTTGAAGCAAAGAAGTTTACAGACTGTGGTTTCTATGCTTGATTTCTCAAATATGCGATGAGGCTGCTGAAAGTAAGCAGAGGAGACCATCCTGCACATTTTGGTGTGAAAAACGTCATTTGCTGTAAGCGGCTCCCCTGAATGCATGTCAGTAACAGTCCGTGTTCAGGGAAACATGGTCTTACGTCTTCTCTTCCTGCTTCCTCACTGTGTTTTCACCATTCACGTCTACTCCTTTTTACATCTTATTCTATGGGGATTTTATATAGATAATCAGTAACATGCCTCTAATCCTTTGTGTAAAATTTTGCTAGCTCTGAAGAAGATGGTGCTTTGTAAGCAAGGTATGAGCCAGAGCTCACTTCATCTTGCCATTGACTTCAGTGAGCATTTGGACTGGTCCTTCTGTTTCCACCTTCATGGATTTCCAATGTTTTAGTATCATTATCATCAGTGAAATATGTTTTGCAATAACTCTGCAGTAAATGTCTTGCTAATAGTCACCTGGAATTAAATCTTGATACAGTTTAAATCAATGGGCAAGCTTCTCCTCATTTCAGTGGGAGATAAAGTTTCAGTCCCTGTAAATGACTGTCAAATCTGGGATGAGAAGACAGAGGACCGTTGTTCCCCCCAAGACGGCCAGGGACTCACTCTGTTTTGATATATTTTGCAGTCAAGCAGAAGTTACTGTATAAACCTTGCATTGTATGCCTGATATTCTCCAGCTAAAACAAGACATTGTGCTTGTAGAGGCTTTGGTAAACATATTTTAAAGGTTAAATGATAGACTATAAAACGTAGAAAATGGCAAATCATATTTACCTATGTGCATACATAGCTCTTTTAAGACAGCAGACTGACCTGGGTGGCTTTGGACAAGGAAATTGATTGCAGTGGCCGTGCAATATTGATAGAGCAGAGAGAAGTGTGTCTGGATTTTAACCCGACTGGGCTAACAGGTTGCAGTGATTTTCAGTCTGCTAGTGCTAAAGGAGGAATTTTGGCTATGAAGTAGTATCTGATTTTGGTACCATGTTATAAAATATGGCACTTGCTATAAATAAATCTACTGTAGTCATCATAATGAACTATCAAATAATTATCTCTGATAGTTACCCTGTGTGAACTGGTTTTCATAATTTAATATCTTTAAATATGCTAAAAAAGTATATCTGTTTCCATGAATAGTGTGAGCAAAAGGCCCTGATAATTAAGTAATTTTCTCTTTGGGAAGAATAGAATTACCATCTAAAATATTTATAGCAAATATCTCAATGACCATATAATGTATCAAGTCCAGTTTGAAATCACCATTTCCTATAGCTTGAGTTCAACAGAAGTTAAAATATCTTTGCATAACATGAATAGAAGTTAAAAGTGTTATTAGTCTCTATTTTATCATTAAATTCTGTTGTCAAGGGTAAAATTCCCAAGTGTACCAAACAGAGAGGGGGGAGAAGAGGGGGGGAAAAAAGGAGAGAAAAAAAGAGGCACCAGATTTGCAAAGAACAAAGAATAAAGAAAATGTCTGTTTAGTATAGTTTGGGATAGGAACGTAGAAAAGTTGAGAGGAAGACTAAGATAACTAGAAGTTTTGATGCTGAGCTAGCAAAATTGGCATAGTTCAACTGAAAATCTGTTTGTTTTCAAAATCCATGTGGAAAGCACTCAGTCATAAAAGTGTCTTCAGCATCCGCAGAAAGTCTGCATCGGTTCTTTGGAAAACTCACTAGATGCATTTTTAGGTCCTAGATAACGTTCTGACTGTGGTCCTCAGAGTCTGATCCAAAGCTTGTTGAAGCCAATAGGATTTTTTCCATTGATCTCAAGAGGCTTTAAATTATGGCCTTGATCCTGAAGTTCTCAGACACGGATGAGAAAAATTTAAATACTGTACTTGGAATTCTGCCTGATTAAGGGCTGCAGATTTACATTATGAAATACAGCATACAGGCTCAACCATATTTCCATCTTGATGCCAGCTTTGGCATCTGAATAGCTTAGAAAAATACACTGAAGTTTCCAGGCCTGTAAGAATTTGAGAATGGCTTTTGCTTTATGCCTGCAAAGAGTCCTTCACTGCAGCTATAGTCTGAAAAGTTAAGTGGGTGCTGTGTTTTCCACAGTGTAGACGTTTTCTAATATTTTGGTGTATTATTTTAAGAACTTCCTTACATTGAGCGGGTATTGGTTCATTATGCACATAAAAATAAAGGCATTAGGGATAAAAGCCAGCTCCCTCTGAAATCAGTAGCATTGGCTCCTCAGTCCTGTAAGTCAGGATTTCATTTTAAAAGTTAGTTCAGAAGACAAAAGCCTTCCCAGGCCAATGTAGTTTCATACTGGAGGACTAAAAAATAGAGGACCCTTCTAATTCCAACTGCTTTTCAACTGTACTGTTACTTGTTGGACATGTAAACATAACTATTTGAAACATTATGTGAAATTCTTCCAAATTTCTTAAAAACTATTAAAACTTTCACTAAATCATTATAATTCTAAAAAGAAATTGTTTTCAGTTTTAAATTTTTTCAAATTTAAACTGTGTTTGTGATGCAGTCCAATACTATCACGCTTTAGAAAGGCAGATGGGATGGATAAGGGAAAGCATCTAATCCACACACCACCTTTATAATAACCCTATTTATAAGGTGGGCTGAAAATGGAGAGCTTTTTAAGTTAAATTGTGTGGACTTGAAAGCATCACTGCTGAATATTTTATGTGAAGCTTGTCAAGGGCCCTTACTAAAATAGCTTAAAAGCAGTATCACAGTTGCCTTCTTATAAGCATTGCACACTTTCAAAGAAGAAACATGCTGAAGCGTTTTCAATGTTGCCAGAAGTTGGTATATATATTTTTTTAGGTGTCAGATTTTATGTGCTGTACAGATACATGCACGCTCATGTGAACAAACACCTTTCTCACCATGTTTTTGCAGAAGCTTTATTTTATATAATGCATGATGTTCCTTAAGGTATAGTAAATTTTCTGTTGTTGTTTTTGGGGTTTGGAGGTTCGATGGGGGTTTTTTGGATTTAAAAGCTGAGAGTTGAAGCTAAGCAAGAGTTCCTCAGCTCCCTTTTTAGTTAAAGGGGATAGAAAGCAGCACCTGCAATCCATCCCAGCTGCTTTAAACGTCAGCCTGTGGACAAGTTGAATTACCCTTTGCAAGGGCTTGTCTCTCTCCATTGCCTGTAAAGGAGACCAGCAAACTAGCTTGTACCAAACATTTGACTTTCAAATGGCTAAATTTAGCTGACAAGGACTCTGGTAGTAATAGACTTGCATTCACTGTACCTAATAATAACAGATCATATTTGTTCCTGATGCATTGTCAGAAATAAAGCTACAGCAGGGGTAGACTTACTTCAGTAACGATATCGTGACAGTGATTTAGACACTGAAAAATGTTAGGCATTGTGGAAAACTCATTCCTGATGACAGCCAGCAATAGCTTGTATTTTAAACACTTTGCGAATTCATCTAATTCATCTGAATACAAGTTGCAGTTAAGCAATTAGACATTGAAACAGAAAGTTAAATACTGCTCTTCCTTCTAAAAATTCATATTTACAGACAGAAGTTGAACTGCTCTAACATTTGATGAACAAAGTTTGATAAGGACCTGCATGTTTTGATATGCGACTATGTCAAACTACCATGCCAAATCATGCTCCTTTTCTGTGCACTTTTTTTACTTGTTTATAATTGCATAGCATGTAATATAGCATATCTTGTTCGTATATACATGAAAAAATATATATGGAATGTACCATGTATATGTGTGTGTGCACGTGCATGCATAGACTTACTGGCCTTGCCTGTAGGGGATGGTGAGGCTATTTCTCTAGTTTTTTGTTTGTTTTTTAAAGAGTATTTAATTCATGTCTCCTCAGTGAGGAGGACTTTCTGAGGAATTTTTTTAACCACTAGAGTATAGAATAACCTGAAGTCACCATTCGCAGTCTTCTGCTTCCCTTCCTCCTTCTTTCTCCCAGCTGTGGCAAGGGAATGGCAAGCTAAGGAGATGGCCCAGGCTGTGCGTCTCCTGGGGGCAGGTAATCTGCATCCCTGGAAGAGGAAGGTTTCAGATGCATCCCACTATTGAGCTCTGAAGATATATCCCCAAAATATGGTATATCTCACTCGCATCATCTCAGTCATGGAAGATTCTGATCATTTGGGGCCTCAGTTGTGTACTGATAAAGAAAATAGTTGCATAGATTTACATCTTCAGGGGAATCTAGCAAAAATGTGATGCAGGATCCTATTTTTACCCCACCTCTACTACTCAAAAGTTCATTTCCTAATGCTTCTAAGAGAGACCATGATGACCTCTTCTTTTTTACAGAGAAGGTATTGTGATAGTCAAAAATGATTTCTTCTGAGTATAAAGGGAAGGTGAAGGCTGAGTAACAGCTTGTATCAGAGAATGGATGGCAGCAGGGCCTTATAAAGAGGGTAGAATGTGAAGTTTTAAAGTGGATGCTGCTAATAGAAATGCACCTTTTCATATCTTCTGCGCTCTCGGAAGCAAAGCAATATCAAAGAGCAGAACAGCGAGAGATGACTTATTGAAAAATAAATCATGGGTGAAATTTTGAACATTGACTTCAGTGCGACCAGCATTTCACGCACATTGGTAGGGGTGCTGGATGTTTCTAGATGGAGGTTGCTGCATACAAATGCTCACTGCTCCTTTTTTAGCATTGCTCAGAAGGAGTCATTGCCCTGAGTGGCAAGTCTTCCTATCTCATGGAGGTGAGGTAAACATGAGTGTTATTCAGACTGAGCAGTTACTCAAATGGAAGAGAGAGAGAGTAAGCAATATTGAGGTGTTAATTGGTAATACAAACACATCTATTTTTCTTCTAGTGGTTACCAGCTCTATGACATGAGCAAGCCTATATAAAGAAGTTGCCTTCTAAAGGCAGAAGATTATTATTTCATTACAGCAAGAAGAAGAGATTTAAAAAAGAGAAACCCAAGTTCAGAGTTTGATCTGGAAGTTGTCCTTAGAACAATTCATTGTAGTTAATAGAAGTACATCAGTTAGGGTAATGATAAATGTTACCATGGTCTTCTCCCCACTGTCACTGAAAGGAACTCTTTGCAGATTCTGAAATCCCCGTGAGCAGGAGGCATCATCTTGTATGCAAAAGTTTTCTGAAGGATGTTTTCTGTATTTTTATTTTTTCGTTGATACCATCCAAGCCTCAGTCTATTAATACACATAAAATATGTATGATGGCCACATGGCTCAATCTTCTGTATTACAGGGGCTTTATTGCTGTCGGTCTCTCATTAGCCTTAGTGAGATAACCTGCAGTAGTAAAAAAATATTTGCAAGATGTGGGCCTTAGTGGTGTTTTTTAATAATGTGTGTGTGTGCATGTATGTACATACATACATACCAAGTTTTCTTAACCACTGCTCTATATTGCAGCCTGCGTAAAGTCACATTGCAGAGCTTACCTCTGTTACCGTTGATACCTGGGACTGGACCACGAGCCAGGGGCAAAAGTAAATTTTCACATTTGCCAGGCATGGTTCATTGGAGAACCCAGCTCTGTTGCTTTCTTGTGCCTTTGCTCATCTGTCATTGTGGCAATACATAGTGACATTTCAAACTGCTAGCATGGAAATAAGATAAAAAGTGCTTGGGACAACTGGGAAATTTCATTTAGACAGAATGTCAGACCCTAGTCTCCAGTGAAAATACTGTAGGTTTACCATGTCCAGCTTTGCGATGTCATTTGATGTGAAATTAAATCAGAGGCCAGCCACGAACAGGAAAGCAGTTGAGCCTGTTCAGTTTTAGTTTGTCATACAATTCTGGTACTCCTGCTCTCTGTTCCTGGCGAGAGTGAGTTACAACGGCTAACCGTTTATAAAGGTGTTTTGAAAGCATGATTCCCACAGAAATGTCTTTTAATTCCTTGCATTACCTTGAAGTTCGAAAAGTTTGTTAAGTCTCTAAAAACCTTGTTCTGGCCCTCATTGTTCTTGTGGGTCGAGTTCATGCTGGCTAACAGTTATTTTGCTTTGCACAGTAACTTAACACTGATATTTCAGGACAAATAGGCACCAGCGTGGCTCCTGAATGGGTGAGTTACATGTATTCATAAGCCATTCCATTCATTTCTCTAACATGGAAAAAAGGGTAGGGCTGCTTTCATCCTGCTGCCAGCCCTTTTATCTAAAGAATCAAATTTCAGGAAACCTTTCTGCCTAGGTCAAAATTTCAAAGGGATCCTGTAATATTTAAAAAGTTTAGCATCTTAACTCTCATCATTTTAAGGGGAATGTTTCTTTTCCCACTGAGAAGACAAAACAAAGCAGCCCCCCAAAACAAAACAGAAACCAATGAAAAAAACGTAAAGCAAAACGCAGGTTTGGAGATGTGGGGGTTAGTAAAAATGTGTTTAGTGTTACTTCACTTCCTACTATTCAGGACAGCGCATTGTTAAACTGATGCCGTGTTTATACACATTGTGGTTATGGCTATAGTCGGGGCTATTGTTGAAGGATGTTATACAGACATTTATCATAGTATGTCAGTAAACCCATTGTAAAAATGTCCTAGTAGTTAAATGAGGCTTAGATTTAATGAGGCTGTAAGAAAGGACTGGTTTTTTTATCATACTGTAAATAAGGTTCCTATAGCAATGTCATTGGTGTTAACGTGCAGATTTTCTTTTGTTTCAGAATAAGAGCAATATCTCTGTGAAGTTAGGCAAACAATCTAAAGAATACATTTTTGCAAAGCCTTTGAAGAAGTAGTTGCTTGGTCGTACTCTAACTACACAATGATAGTGAATGAAGGTGTGACATTATAAAAAATTCAAACCTAACACCACCACCCCCCCCCCGCCCCCCCACCCCTCCCATAAACTAATAGTACAATCTAGGTAATAAAATCCTAACACTAATAAAACACTAGGTTAATGGCTAAGTATTACATTGCCAATGGCAGAAAACCCCTCTTCCAATACTTTTTAAAAAGATATTCACTTAACATAGTTCCAAATTTTTGTGCTACTTCGTATGCTAACGGTGAACTGACTTTAATACATGTTTTTAACACTGCTGCCACTGAGAAATGTAAAATGAGGCTCATAACCATTAAGATTTTACCCACCAACGTTTATTTTTCTTGTAGCTGTGAAAACAGCCATCTAAAGCTCCAAAAGGTAGTCATTTGGACCACATTTTAGCTTTCTGCATTTATTTTCAATCTGACATATTTTCTGTGAAGTATAGGGGGTGTGCCTTATGTTGTTTAAATTAGAAAGTATGAAACTGTAAGGGGAAATAAATATAATTTTAACCATTCGAAAGGACATTGTCAACAGCTGAAGATTAGGAAAGGAAGAGTGTCTTAATTATTCTTTATACGTTTCTTTTATGGTAGGGGCACATCGTTGTCTTTAAGGCTGTAGTTTGATGGTAAAGCTTTAAGGGAGCTTTGCCATCAGAGAAGCAGTTCCTGCCCTGAATGACCAGTCCTGAGCTCAGTGCTACCGTTCTCCAGACCCTTATTTGTGCTGTTGAAGACTGGAATCCTGTAAAACCATATAATTGAAAAGATCTTCCGATGTTTTTTTTAAACACGGGTGATGTCAGTGACCCCATCTCGGTCTCACCAGTACCACAAGAAGGGAGCGGTGCCTGTGGCATGGAGGAGCAGGGAAGGCTCAGGAGAGGGGCAGGAGGTTTTCCAAGTGGTTTTGCCGCCAAAGAAAATAATAATGTACACAAAGAAAATAATGATGTACACTTCGGTGCTCAGTGATCTAAACTCCGGTCAAGACGGGTAACAGGTAGACATCTTACTGCAAGTCTCTGGTCTTTGTAGATGTGCTAGTCCGCTCATGAGGGACAGCTCTCCACTGCGCAGAAGGCAGGACTGCCCTGCGCTCCTGCCTTTCCGACAGCCGGCTGCGAGCCCTGGGATGGAGCGCGGCTGCCCGGGAGGCTGACTCACCCGAGTGAGACGCACAGAACTCGGTTCTGCATCGTTTGATTCCAATTTTAGTATTGCTGGCTTTAAGAGGAAGATCCAGACAATGGAGTATTCTCAGGGAAGGAAAAAAAAAAAAGATGATGATCATTCAGGATGAGGATATTTGGATCCATGGCAGCAGCCATAAACACAACAGCTTTCCTCTTCCACCAAGAAAGATTCCGACTTAGCCAGGGACTTGCATGCTGCGTCAGTGCCCAAGGTTCCCCTTTGGCAGCAAGCACGTTTCCTTTCGGCTGCTACATTCTCTGCTTAAACCTTTCCGGGGGCATTGCTAGGGGTGTGATTCTGAGTGCTTTATCCTACAAGAGTAGATTCCTGCAGCTCTCTATTTAGAAGGCTATTTAATGTTAGCTCTCTATTCATTTGGAAATAATGGTGTTGGGGGAAAAAAAATTAATTAAAATGGCTTCAGAAAGTAGTTAATTATAAAGCCTACCATGGCCTGAAGTATAAAATACATTGCAGACTGAGAAATCACGTAGGGGTGCATTACCAAAATAATTAATTTAAAATTTTACATATATCACCCACACAGCAAATGCCGTGGCTGCTGCTAAAATGAGTCCAGTGCCCTTCAAAAACTGTGAGCATCTCTTATATCTCCCACTCACTCCCTTTTAGACATGCTTGTTTTCTTCTTTACTATGGGCATGCACTTAGTGTTAAGAACATCAATTTTGTGGAAAGGCTTTGGGTAAGAAATTAAATCTTCACTGCATTTATTTCAGCGTTGTCATTGTGTTTTGTGGGGCCAGGGTTTAACTCACTGAGTGCCCGTTGTAACACAGGCAAGAGGTGCACAGACCTAACTGCTGCCTGTGCCACGCTTCCTTCATCTGGTGCAGCCTCTGCGCTGGTCTGGATCAGTTAGTGTCAGCTGTTAAACTACGCCTAGACCATTCACAGTCCCGCCAGTTCTCTCAAGGGGTAACAGAGAGGTAGGGCCGCACCGCTGTGCTGGCCTTATACCACCATGGAATCCCATCAAGGCAATACTTCAAGTTCAGCACTGTTGTACCGAATTTAGGGCTTTTCTGTGCTAGTGCCACTGTGTTTGCCTATGTACCCCAAATAAGAGTTAAATATTGGAAAGCCTCACCTTTAAGTGCAGGAAAATAGCTGGTGGGTTTTGGTATTTGGGGGCGGGGAGGTGGTTTGGGGGTTGGTTGGTTTTTTTTGCTTTACTTCTGAAGAAAGGAGAACATGTCCTGTGCAGTTTCTGGTTTTGTGATCACATCCAAACCGTACCTGCTCTCCGGTAGCTATCAATATGCTGAGATTCTTGCCTCTTGTCAGTCTAATTTCTAGTTGGTGCAGGTTCTTGACATTCAGTGCTTTATCAAACATAGGCTGCTTGGCACCTATTACCACTGATCTCAGCATTGCTAATAAACAGCAACATCAAGGCCATATTTTCTGGTTCCTGTCAGACCACTGCTTTCCTGGGTGAAATAAAAGTCCTATTAACATGCTCCTCCTCATTGGCTCTGACAGTTTGATTAATTAGGCCCCCTCTTTAGATGACCTCTGCACTGACACGACAAGGAGGTGAATATAAAATGAATAGTTTGCCCACGTAATGGCCTACTGCAAGTTTCAGATTTTTATCAGATCAGACTGAAGTCCGGGACCTGTATTAAAACCTACAGTATACAGCCGTATACGGCTGTGGGTTATGAACCACAGGCTTTACAGCATGGTTAAAGAATTAAAAGCAAACGAATCCTAGCCATCCTGATATATTGGCTTCTCCTCTAAGAATTAATCTTTCCTTTACTCTCTTGACCATACAATACAAATCTAATTCGTTTACATTATCAAATAAAATGACCTTTTGTTTTCAACAGATTTTTTTATTGCCAGAAAATACAGTATGTTAACTCCGTGGTTATTCAGCCTCCCATAAAATACTAATATAAAGCCATTATTCTAGTGCTACTCTATTTAAATGTCAGTCTGCCTTTCTAGTATAAACCACCAGTTCATAGGCTTGTAACTCACCAGTAAAAAATTTACTTCAGGTGAGAACTTGGAATATGAGCTCACAACTTTTCTTTGGAAGTGTATTGTTTAAAAATGTGACTGTATATGATCCCAAGGGATCAACATGTAATTGTGAACCTATAGCACGGCATTCACAGCACCGGAACCATCTGATCGTGCCAGCACGTTGCTGGCTGGACTGTGCCCCTGCCTGGGGCTGGTGCTTTGCGGTTGCAGGAGAGAAGCAGTTCGGTCAGCCAGCTACGCAGAGGTTTTGGAACTACATTGCAATCGGACTAGGAGGCAGCTCAGGCTTTCCATAAAACCTGGAGTTTTGACTGGTGGTTGATGAGAAAGACATCTTCCCTACCTCTTTTTTTGCTTCTGCTTGCTTGCACTTAATTACGTTCCATTAACAATCTCTTGAGGGGAATTAGGTGTTGCGTGTTGCCTTGGAGAGATGTGGGGGTCAAAATCCTCTCTCCATCAAGGTGAGAACTGGAAAGAGCATGAATAGCATTTTGTTGGTCAGGTGGGGTCACTGATACTGAGGTAAAAATTCTACTACCTTGGTTTCTAAAGTTTTCATGGTAGTTTTTTTTCCCACCAGAAGAGTCAAATTAACTCTCATTCAGTCTGTGGTAATCTGCATCTCCCACAAACCTCTTTGAAGGGACAGCATGAAGGTGGGTGAGCCTAAAATTAAATGTTGTGTAAATTGACCAGCATGTAATGTGAGCTCCTTGTTTAATGATGTTGAAGCCAACAAAAGCGGGTGACCCATGCTTAAACAGATCCTTTTCAATTAAAAGAATGCTCCCTTTACCTCTCTGATGCCAAATGCTCTCCGCAGTCTTTTCAGCAGCTTCGGCTTCTTTTACGACCCTCATATGTTTTTTTTCCCCTCAGTCTCTTCTGTCATTTTTTTTCTTTGTGTTCATCTGTTGATCAAGTAACTGTATTACTTTATTTGATTTGCTAAATTGGCTCATACATAAGACAGCTCGTCCAGGTGATAACCTGAAAATGTTAGCTTATATTACTGGGGTCATGCTTGAGTGCTACAGCAGTTGGAGTTTTCGTTGGTTTGGGAGTACATTGCATCATTTCTTCAAGTTATTTGTTGGACTCCTTGTCACAGGCAGAGCAACAGGAGATAAAAGTATTTTTATGCTTATATATATATATACGCACACGCGCGCGCACATGTTGTATGCATGTAATATCGGGGATAGGATTTTTGTACGTGTGAACTTTGTTAGCATACAAGTCTCCTGAGGTTGCCTGAGCTGAGAAGGAGGTGTGATATGCATTTGGAGATCCATGATCACCCCTTTCCCCAGATGACTTGAGTTTCTTGGTTGACAGAATTTGACAAATTAAGTAGCAATGTTTTTGGATGAAGATTGGACAGGAATTGCTAACTTTCCCTTCCTGCAGACTCCAAAGTAGCATCGCAGTTTTCAGTAAAGGTGAAATTTTGAGCAGGCCAGATGTTAAATTTCTGCAGAAAGCAAAGGCTGTAATAAATGAAGAAAATGAAGCAAATCTGCATATCTTTTAAATAAATGACATTTCCTAAAACTTATAATTAAACCGTAAACCAGTATTATAGCTTAAAGTCCAGCTGTGATATTTTATACTGTACCTAAATGCTAAATAAGCATGTATTGTGACACTGGAAACGCGATTGTTTTGGCTGTTTTCATCTGGTTAGCGAGGGTAAGCGACTTGACATCCAGCTTCAAGAATAAGCTGAAAAGGAAGGTAGCACAGACTTCAAACAAACAAGAAATGCTGGGAGCATCCTGTGGCCTAATTATAACTAACTGTTTCCATTCTTTTCTGTAAATTTTCAGAAGATCATGTTACGAGTTCCTACAATTAAATATCGTGGGCTATGTGTACATGGAAGACTTAATACACGTGAACCTTCTTTGGTTTTCCTTCCAGGCATTCTGGAAAGTTTCAGTTTCTTCTTGAAGAATGCTAAGCAGCATTTTGAGCAAAACATAAATAAAAATAGTGATGGTATTTATAGATAAACAGCACCATCTGGCAATAAGCAATCTCAGTGTCTGATTTTAAATCATTGGAGTAGATAAGGATAATTGGCTTATTGTTAAAGACTAATGATGAAAATCACGGAGGCCAGCATTCTGTGTCTACCATCTGATTCACTTTAAGCAAATCACTTAGGTATATATTCTGGCAAATTTATTCTTGGTGTAGTCAATCTGGTTCTACACAGTACCTGTATAAACAGTGCTTATCTAGACTGTTCTGAGGCTAAATTAATTATTACTTGTAAGGTACTTGAAAAGGTTTTTGAAAGCCTTCAAGTTCCTGTGATTGTGATGCAGGTTTGTGCTTAGTGGGGTTTTGGGGCTGTTTTTTACTTTTTAGAAACAACAAACTGGTTTGTTAACTCTGGAAACCAGGTCAGGAAAAGCAAGGGCAGCCCAGACATCTGGAACGTAAGGGCACAAAGACTGAAATCTTTTCTTCTTGATTCTATGTGCTAGAGCATGGAAGTGTGTTATATGGAAAGCTGTAAAGCAGTGCAAAAATAAGACCTAAATTTAGCTCTGATGTAAGCCCGCTGTTTGAGAGACTTTCTAACTCAGGTTAATTTTGCGTCCTTTTTAGGTGTGTACTAACCATAGTTCTGCTGTGAGAGATTAAGAGTACTGGTGATGGGTTTCATTCCTAAGGTGGCACAAAACATAGATGTGGTGTCTAGTGGGTATTCTTGTAAGCATAAAACGGCAAGTCTCTCTTGTTTTCAGAGGATTATTATCTTCAGAGAACAAGAGAGTGAGAAAAATTACTTCTTTCAGGTAGCCCAGTTATTGCTTTTTCCCCCATCATCTGTGGCTGGGTTTTGCGCCATGGCTTGCAGAAGTAGTGACATGATCTGGTGTTCTCCCTCATTTGTTAGTCAGGGTTCAAACAGATGGGGCCTGCAAGAACAGGAGCTGGTACAGGGACTGACGAGGGGTTTTTTGGGGGGCCGTGGCCCCTCTGGGCAGCAGTGAACTGGTACGTTGGCTCGGCCAGCGGCTCGTAGGGACTCCCCGGCCAAAACGAATCCTCTGGGGAAAGACTCACCTTCCATGTTGGTTCATTAAGTTACATGTATTAAGAGCAGTACGGGGTGCAGAGGTGAAGTTACGTAAAGGTGCTGAAACACTACATAAAAACATGTATCTGGAATTCCTCTCGTTTGTGGCTTCGGCATTTATTAATGAATAAGCAATCGTGTTCTCTGACCAACATAGCCTTTCAGAGGAAACTCTGCGGAGACTCTCTAGTGATGCTAAAGAATTCTGTTTTAAGTAGCATTCAAAAACATGACGTTTCTAGAGGCTGTTTCTTAGGAACAAGAACCAAATTTACGAATAGGGCAGGCAGGCATAACTACTTTCGAGTGCTTTGTTATACTGCCCTAAATCTGGCACCATTTGTTTCACTGAAATGTAGCTTGCTTCTTTTAAAGGTAGCCATCTTCACTTAGTATTTTCCAAATGCTACCTCTATAAAGTATTCAACAGAAGCTCCAGGGTGCACTTACATCTGTACAGATTTTGCTTTTTTACATGTCACAGGAATGCACACTCCCCAGGTGAATCAAAAATAGGCACAAATATGCATGTGTTGGAGAGATCTTCACTTCCCTTTTGCTTTTGCTCAACTTTAATTTGTGTTGTCATTACAGAAACAGGGCTGCTAATAAAACCCTCTTCCAGATCTACCTGGGGTGGAAGCTGTGTCAATTTGCATTTCCTGCATGGATAATAAGAGGCATGCAGAAAATTAATTTAAGATGTAATACAACTAATGTATTATGATCACGTTTACTAGAAGAAACCAGGCACCCAAGTTTCATTCTGTAACATGCACAGTTGTTGAGCAAAATTGAATTAAAATTTCAGCCAGCTGCTTTTTTTCCTTTTCTTTCCTCTTTCCCCCTGGCCTGTCCCTCAGAATGGACATTCAGTTTATGTTGTGGTGAGGTCCTGGGCCAAAGAACTCCTTCCTCTAGACAGATATTCTATGATTCTCTATGTTTCTACAAAGACCACAAAATTCTGCCATAACAATTTGAGGAGTTCAGGCTCTTTTCAATCCTGCAGCATCCTTTTACATTTCAAGGGTGCAGGTAGCCTGCAGAGGGATGCAGTATGGGAATGAAGGGGAGAATGTGCCCACTCTGGAATGAGAAGAGGTTCTGCAAATCAGTCCAGCATGGTACTTCGTAGGCCTGAGGTGCTGCCACGGTGCTCCCATTGCCGTGCGGGAAACACAGTGTACTTACTGTATGGACCCAGCTGAGGCTGGTGCTAGCTTAGAGCAGGTCTATCCTTCAAGCCATCCTCAACCGTATGCAGCACAGAAACATGCAAGGTCTGATGCTTGCTTCTATTAGTAGGCCTTTGTAATTCTCTTCTTTTTAAAAGTAGAATGAAATTAGCCCTTGAGTCAAGTTTGAATTATTTTCATATTTTTGGGTTATTAAAATATCTCCCAGATCTCATTAAGTAAAGCCCTAAATAAAATAATTGCAATACAGTTAGGGATTGGAAAACCTCAGAAGATTTGAGGAAATTTCCTCTTTGATGAGCAATTCAGATACTTAAGCAAAGGTTGTCTGAGTCATAAACTTTAAAAATTCATCTACTCCCTTCCTCTCCTTTCCAGTATCCACTGGCTTCCTGGTGTCGTCCCCTCCTCTGCTTCATTCTTTCCCCCTCTCCTCAGGGAGCCCTGTGCTCTGCGTCCCGCTGTCCTCCCTGTCTTGTGATCCTCCGTGACATTGCTGGCATTTTAACCTCCTGCCTGTCTGCTCCTTTGGCCTCAAGTTTCTTAAACCCTGGCATGTTTTTATGTGTTTCTTTACACAACTTCCTTCTGTTTTCTTTTTTGTTTTCCCTTTTTTTAAATATGTCTTCCCCACAGAAGACAAGTTGTGGTCTTGAATACTGTCTCTGGTGCTCTGGTATTGTTAACACAAAACATGTGAACTGAGCAGATGTTTTATGTTCCTCCTCCAAAATGCATCACTAAGCATTCAAGACACAGGATAGAAGATGCCATTGGTATGGGCCATCAGAGAAACCAAACACTGAAAGTTATCCACAGAAGCAGCAGGCTTTAGATTTGGGGACCAGAGCTCAGTTACCTGTCAATAAAAGTTGGGGCAGCCTGTGAGCAGCAAAGGCAGAGATGTGCAGAGAGTGGGAGAGGGAAGAACTGCAAGATGCATAAGGGTGTTCTTTTCACGTACTGTTTTCCAGCCATATGGATGGCTAAAGCTGCACTTACTTCTCTATCTGTCCCTGTTTTAGGCGATAGTCTGGTCCAGATCAGCACATCCATGGAGCGTGCTGAATGGCAGCAGTTGAGGTCCTAGCTTTTTCTTTCTTGCCACTCAGAGATCCAAGCACAGGTCTCTATCTGAGGGGAGTCTAAGGTAAGACCTCCATTGACCAGTTTGTACAATCTGAGGTGGAAACTGAGAACAGCTTGGTGCAAGGAGCGTACCAGGTCACGCTAGCTTGTGGTGATGAGGTGGTTGTGGCCACTTTTCATTGTGGAGGACTGCTTCGTGGAGACTCTTTCCCTCCAAACATGGTGGATGTGTGAGGGTTGTGTTTCTCAAACATTTTGTCATTTAGACAACCAGCAAGCGTTTAGAGGTTGTAGTATGTGAGTTGAAAGAGAGAAAAAAACTACCAAAAAAATTTACCAGCAGTTGTTGAGGCTTCAGGGTTTTGTAACATTGTAAAAATCGCAGAACTATGTTTTAGAGACTTCCTGACTTCTGTGCAGGTCAGTATTAAGGAGATACATGCAGTAACGTGGCTAACTTAATCACAGTACTGGTAACCCACTTTCGTGAGAGCTTCAGCTGTTTAAAGATGCAGGGTAAGCAAAATCCCAAGGAACCAGGCCCCGTGATGCTTCTTTTGGTTGTGTGTTATTGTTCTCACTTTCTAAATGGGACACTGAGGCACAGCAGGTAAATGCTAGTGGGAATGAAATACAGCTCGAGCCACCAGACTGCGCCTTTTACTGGTATCACAACATTACATACAATGAGCACATTTAGGAAATCATTTAGCCTTTAGGATTTCCTGGTTGTTGTTACATTATGAAGAAGCATTTGAATATTCACTCAAGAAAGAGCTTAACCAAAAAAATGCTTTTGTAGCACTGAAGGCAAGTTTCAGAGCCTTCCCAGAAGCTCTTATCTTGTAAAATGTGCTTCCTTAATACATTGTGCGCTTGCCCTAGTCAGCCTTTTGTTTCCATGATTACACACACTCTCTTCCCCTTCTCCCTGCCCCATGCTACAGTCCCTTTTTGTGTGTTCCCACTAGGCACGCTCTGTCCATTGACTGAATGGAGACGGGCACGTGTGTGCTGCTCTGCCCTGGCAAACATTTGTGCACGGCGTTCAGGGTGGAGGGAGGAGGATTGAAAGGCTTTTCTCTTCTGTGCACAAAGGCCACTTTTTTTTTTTTTTCCCCCCTTTTGCAGTTTGTTCTCTGCTAGTCCGCTGCACTGCTGCAGCTTTCATCTAGGGGTGTGGTAGATACTTCGGGGATATGTCTGTAGGCTAGTCCTGTAACTGAACAAGTCTGGGAATGCATCTCGGTGTCCTGTCCCACCGTTTTTGTTCTGCTAATGGAACTGTCTCTCTCCCTCGTGAGCCAGGTCTGTGTGTTCAGTTTGAAAGCTGACAAAAATAAAGAGCATTTCATTATTGTTATTAGTTGTGTAGAAGTGCTTCCTGCTGCCATGCCTTTTAGACACCCCCTCGGCTGTTGTCCTGTGGAAGGAAACAGACTGAGATTTTTGCCTCCTGTGCACTTTACTCATTGGATTAAGGGTAAAATTGAAGCTTTTCTAAAAGACTGGGTAGCCTTAGAAATGAATGAATACATGGGATTAAAAACCAGGGAGATAATTTATTTTCTTTTAATCCTGTTTAGAAGTAACTGTTGAAATAAATGGATTTACTGTTGGAATCTAGAAGGTCTCATTGTACATTGACCTTTTGAGTTGTTGAACTCTGAGGATCAGGTAATTAAATTCACGAGCCAGAGAAGAGAGATACCATCCTTTAAAAATGTTAAAGTTCCAGAAGGAGTTGAAATTCCTGTATCACCGGGATGAACTTGGCCATGGCCTTGTGTCTCCTGTTTCCCCATGAGACGGTGTTGCTTCTGAGGTGTACACACCAAGGAGCGGTTGTGATTTTGTGTCCTAAAATGATGCTCCGTCACTGTACTCTTTTTTTAACGTAACAGTAAAATAGTAAAACTGTACAAAGTCACTTGGGAGAAGGGAGATCCAATCACCTGCTGAAGAGGCAGCTCTCTGCCGTTAAAAACAGATGGATTTGTGTGTCTCGTCAGGGGGTTCTCCCAAGGCACCTGCAAAAGGAGGGTGAGTCTTGTCGCAAAGCTTAAGATCCCCTCCTTCTTGGTATCGTGTCTCTTGCAGCACAAGGTGTGAAGATAATACGCAGCCTGCTGCATAAGCATTCTTTTAATTGCAGAAAATGTAACTTCCAAAATGCCAGGTGGAGGGGGATCTGTGGGGATTCCTGTGTAGAAATGAAGAACTGAAGAGAGCAGCGACGGGCCAGGTGTCTGCCTTTCACGAGGATATTCCCTGTGTCACATCTGGTGCCAGCATAACTGCTATCCCTAAATGATAAGGAGGCTTTGCAGTCAGGGGAGGGCTGAGCTGTCAGGTGAGCCGGGGATCAAGAATTATTGTGACGGTTTGATGGCATGTGAAGGATGTTGTGAAGTGCGGTGTGGTTCTGATGAGCAGAGGCTCAATTAGGTCCTCCCAGATGCGGGCTGACATGCCGGGCAAGCAGGACCCGCGTCATGCCGTGCATGGGGTATGAGGAAGTGTTCTGGTCCGTCAGACGTAAAATGACAAAATAATTTGTACTCTCTCATTACTAATCCCTGTGGTTTTTACGTCTATGCCTCCCTTGAGGCATTATTCAACAGCTGATTGCTTTCTTTTCTTGCCAGCTACTTAAAAATGAAGTATACTATTAATGTTTTTACGAGTTAACTGAAATCTTTTACTTAGAACCTCATAGGAAAGAAAAATATGTCAGATCTTAAATATGGTTACTAATGACTAAGTAGCCTTTACTAATTATTTGCACCTGATTGCAACTTACCACAGGTGGGTGCAGCCAAAGTTCATTATAGACACTTCTTCCTAGACATGAGGTGGTTTCTCCCAGTACGGAATCAGCTCAAGATGTTCCAGAAGGCACGTAACTACATGCACAGTTTTTTTTCCTCTAAATTATTTAGAAGTTGAGAGCAACTCTATTTAACTCTTACGTATGCAAAACAGGGAACTAATGGGAGTGAAATATCCCTATCCAATATCCCTTGATAGGATGCTACCTACCTACAGTGCAGGCTTTGTCTTTCTTGCAGACATTTAAAGTTTGCTGGGGGTAAACAGCTATTCATCAGTCCTCTCATGGGATTCACAGTACATCAACTCCATTTTGTCTGCACTGCAACACAGCGTAGCGCAAACATCGGATGACCTTCCTTGTGATCTCATCTAAACCTGAATCTGTGCCATAAAGCCGGTTTTTTTTCCTTACTGGTGGTGTTCTGAACACATCCTCTTTCCTCTTGGCTTTCTGGCGAGGCCTGAACTGCCTCAGAGACGCAGGGGCCGCTGACTCTCGGTTTGTCTAGCGAGGGCACAGTACTCTCATTGAATATGCAGTATGGGTTCGTGGTTTACATGGCTGAAACCTAAATCTGTAATCCAGGTGTTCTTCCAGTCGTGCCCTCTCTTCTCCCCGATTTATTCACTTTGTATGAAAATATTTGGTATATTAAAGAAGTACTTGACCGTCTCTTTTGTGTACATGCTGCATAATGGGGAAGGTTTCTCGAAAGTTTTCTTACAAGTGGATTCCCATGTGGTGCCTGTTAGTCACAGCTAATTACAGAGGCTGGTGAATGAAGAATATATTGGAGCTCAGGTTCCCCTCCTCCTCCTCCCCCAGTGCTTCAGAAGAAAATAAAATAAAAAACCTGCAGACAAGTCCAGGTTTTTCTGTGGCTGTAGTCTCCAAAGAGCTCCAGAGAGATCACAGATGTGGTTTCACATTTCAGGTTTAACTATGGTATAATAACTACAGTATTACTGCAGGACAAATGCAAGTGGGGAAAGAATCATTAATTGACAGTGAAAAGTTCAACCTATGTTCTGTGTGTTTGTTTTTTAAGCAGCTGAATGTTTAGCCAGACCATATTTTAACTTTTAACTGCAGCCCTGAAGGTTACGATAATCTTGATAAGTTAAAACCTAGGAGCATTAATAGGAAAGGAAATTTAGATATGTGTTTCAGAAAGGTCAATCACAGAAAAGCAGAAACACTTGTGATTTTGTTAAAGCTAAGACACATGCTTCAGTTTTAATTCAGTTACATACAAACCTCCTGTGAGGTACGCTGCCCTTAGTTTACAACATGAACTTTTTAAAGTGTTTCAGTGGGTGCAGAGTAAGCCAGCAGTGAGAGGTGAAGTTTCATTGCTATGCACATGAGGAACCCATAGCTCACATAAAACGTTTAACTAACATCTAATTTTCTTATCTTTCGTTAGCGTTCATCCAGCATCCAGGAAGTCTGCTAGGTTGAACGAGTTCCTGTGTGTGTGTAATACAAGTGTTAGTTCAGTAGGACTACATGGGATATGTCTATTATTTGTTACTAAGGCACCAGTGACCTTCCTGCTCCTACATTAGCAGCGCCTGCTGTTTTCCCATGCTGCCGATTGTCAGGGATTCAGACCATACGTATAACCGGGTATAATCTTCTTTGGTCAAATTCTTGTCTCTGGAAAACAAACTACTTTAATTACAAGAAATAAAAATTAGAGATGTAATCTCGGCAGGAAATTTCCACTTAAATGCATATTCGAGGCTGAAAAATGCATAATTTAGAGGGTGCAGGAGGCAGATTACATAATGAAAAGATGTAGGACTCTTAATGATCTCTCTCTTTTTAACAGGTATGCTTTTCTTTAAGGTCGGTTTGTGGTTGGTTTCTCCCCCCAATTTTTATTTTTTATTTTCAAAACTGCAGTACACAGAAGACTGCAGGAGTAGCTTGAACTCTCAGAAAGATGCCCCCAAATGACTAGGGCTGAGACAGGAGTGTCCTACCTAGAGAATGAAGCAATCCAGTCTAAATATGGTGCCTGAGCTCTAGGAAGAACACACACATGGATCAAACCTCCTAAAATTAGTACAATACTAACAGCTGTATGAAAAGTTGTTACTAACAGGTGCAAATATTACAGTGTCTCTTCAGAACAATTGCTCTGTGTACCTACCTGATAAGGAAAGGCTTTATTATAATCTACCTGCATCAAAATGATTCAGTTTGGCTGGTACACATTGAAGAAGTACTCCTGGAAGGTCTGGTTTTCATTACTACGTGCCTGGGTTGATGGATAAACCAATGTCTCAGAACAACGTTATGCTATGATGCTGGAGACTGAGGATCTCCATTTTCCTTAAGAAATACTAAATGAATTTTAAATTGTAAGATCTGTTGAAAAAGTCACTGTGAGGCTAAACATCGTGTGATCCAGACCTCTAGGAGGCTCAGGAGCTCAAAGCCAAGTTATGTGACAATGTTCTGATACAAGAAGTGCTCAAAGGAGCAAGTTAGAGTTCAGTGAGATATCGTAGTACAGACGGTACTTATAACTGCGGCATCGTACAGCCTTCCTGTTGGGCTGTTACCCACTAGCTGTCCTGTGCTGTGAGAATTTGACTCTTGCCTCCAAAAAACTTTTGAGATTTTTGCTTGTTTTGGTAGCTAACATAAGGAAGGAGTTCTTATGTTTGAACATCCCCAGACTTTGGAAAAAAGCTTTAGATTTAGACTGTGTTATTTTAACTTTTTTCCCTTTCTCTCTAGTGAGTAAACGCCCCCAGGGCTGAATACTCTTGAAGTACAGAAACAGCATAGGATATTAATCTAAATTCAAATGTAGAGATTTAGTGTATGTATGTATTTGAACCAGTTTGTTTTAGAGGCATCCCCTTCAAAAAGGCTGTCTGCAAGTAATCTCTGAAGCACAGAAATTGTTTTAATTCAGAAAAATTGGAGAAGGGAAGAGATTTTTATTTTACACTGATGCAGTTAATTTTATTTTCCCCCAAAGGACACCGTGGTTTAATGGATGGGGCTTTAACCTACCCAGAGGTCAGTCTTTGCTAGACAAGTGGAACCTTATTCCTGAGGGAATTGATATACTAATGACACATGGACCTCCCCTTGGTAAGTGAAACAAAAGCTGTGTGTGATTTTTTGCATGTGAATTTTACTTTCAAAATAAGCAAAATTAATAATGCTGTAATACAGCAATACTGTAATTGCACCCTCACTCAAAACTACAAATTAAAAAGTCTTTTTGTAAGAAATGTAAAGTGATGATTAGGCTTAGCAGATCTGTGATCTTCCAGGTGTTTTCTTAATAAAATCTAAATTTTTTCTTAAACTCAAGCTAGAGAAGATCAAACACCTGATTCCATAGCCATTATAGTTTGACATTTTATTTAAGAACAGTATTCATCTAGCAAACAGTTTCCAATCTCATATGATTTTTCAGAGATTGACCAAAACTTTTAAAACATTTTTGCACTACAATGACTTGTTTCCTTAAGGTTTTAGAGTACGCAGGCAAGAGTTCAGGAGTATGTAGTCACATATTCTCCTTGATAATGTCCTTGTAAACTTAGAATATGTAACGGTAGTTTTAAAGACATTAATTGGTTTATAGCAAATTTGTGAAGGAATAAAATTATGTTCTCAGATAATTGTTCCTTACTTGAACTAATGACAGGTGAGCACAAGTCTATGAATGCATAATTTGTTTTTACATTAAGTAGTTGAAGTTTTTCATTTAGTTAAATTTTGCTTGCCTTGTAAATGTGAGTAATTCACTGATCCCCATTTTAATTCTGATTTCTAAACTAAGTTCTGATAGTCTCAAAAAGACACCAAGATGATCATTCAGCAGAGGCAGGAGTACTCAGTTTTGGCATATCTAAAGTCATTAAATCCCACACTAAAACCATTTGAAAATTCCCACTGTTTTTCCCTATCCTGTACCCCACAGGATAGTATCACGTATTATTTACTGCTTTTCTTTAAGACATATGTGGCAAGCAGTCTAGGACCGTATTTTAAATATTTCAGTCGGTTTTACAACAGCTGAGCATCTGCCTTTTTTAAATATGCCTTATCAGGATAAGAAAGTGTGTCAGCCTCTTCTTCATTACCGTTATTGTTAGTAGACTGTGATTTTTGTCAGGGTTTTAGTAAGCTCTTGAAATCCGAGGGGTCAGATCATCAAATGATCACGTGAAGTCACTGACTTTTGAGATGGTAGTGAATATAAAGAAAACTTCCCAGAATTGCAAGGTGCCATTATAAAACAGCATTTAAGTGCTACCAGGCTGGCTCAGTGCTCTCAGAGCTTCTCAGTGACCATGGAGTCAGGAATTAATGCACGCTTATGGTTTGTACCACAATTAAGAGTCAGCAATCTAAGCAGAGCTAAGGAAAAAAAAAAAGTACAGAAAGTTTTTGACCAGTAATGTACTTATCACTCCTTTCATATCCTGGTTACTCTTTTAATACTACTTAGAGAATGTTGTAAGACGATCTGCAAATTCTTTTTAATCTTACTAGAGCTACCAGCATGCTGCTTTGATAAAGCAGCGATACACCATCCACTGACAGTGGAGCACACCGGATATTGAAAACCAGAGCTTTGAATAGCACTCTTTTAATCTGTTTATTTTCCCAAAGAAGCAAAAAACCCCACAAGCATGTTTATAATGTTTCCTGGGTGCTATTTTAAATGGGTTGCTAATCCATCTGCTCTGAATTGGGTTCATAGAGAAATACTGTGATGCTGCAGACACTAATGAGTGCTTTAATTGAATAAGCGTACTTAAATTTTGGGTTTGATGGAGGTAATGAAGTTCAATTTCAAAAGGTTGGCACCTTATTTTAACTACAGACACAGATTAGGTGTTAGTACTGTGCCTAAAAGGAGGGGGTCTAAGTCTCAGCCTGCATGATAATATTGACAAAATGCTGCTTTTTAAATTACATAAATACTAACGGAGTTTGAGCTGTAACTGGACTCTTTGTTCTCTCCAAAATCCAGTCAAGTTCATGTCACAACATGTTTTTACTACCTGGGATAAACTTGGCACAGGGTGTAATTACTTTAAAGTTAGTAGAACGGTGCTACAGTTGGATGTGGCTCCTGATTTCCCTTTTACTGCTCCTCATTCTCCTTGCCCTGCTGATCCTTTTCCGTGCTAGTCCAGGCAACAGACTTCTGTAATAACTGATGTCAAGTTTTGTGCCTTTTCCCATATTATCCGTAGGACTGAGAGGCAACGTAGTCAACTAGCACTAGCTTGTTGGAAGCTATTTTGCTACATTGCTTGTCGTTGGTGACCAGGGACTCAGAAGCAACCTGACATTTGTAGACCGTGGTCCTCTGGGAGTTGTGGGAGACTGTATTTTTAATCTTTGGTGTGGCAGAGGTATTGGGTTGTAGATCAGCTGATCTTCTTGAGGTATTTCGTTTCTGGAGTAACCACCTAGAGCTGGCTTGGGAAGCTGACTGCTGTAAGAGCCAAGGGAAAGGGAAGAAAAATCTGCAGCAGTGCCAGGAATAAATGTCCCAGGGTTTCAAGGTGGAAGATGAGTTTAAACCTATAGTTTAAAAAAGCAAATCACATCCAGAAAAATATTAATGCAGGTGGAGGGAGGAAATCTTAAAGAAGCCAAAGTGACAGTGATACATTTCTTAAAAGCCATTGTGTGCTTTAATGGAGAGGTTACGACTACAGATAATGTAATAAACCTTCCGTGAATTATGACTTCCTGAAAGACTACGTGAAACCTTACCTGAATAGAGCAAATTAATAGTATTGATTGCATTTTGCCTTCAGGTTTTCGAGACTGGGTTCCAAAGGAGCTGCAGAGAGTGGGTTGTGTGGAACTGTTGAACACGGTGCAGAGGCGAGTGAGGCCCAAACTCCATGTCTTTGGTGGGATTCATGAAGGTAAGGAGCAGCGCTACTCCTCTCTTTGATCTCAGGCTGGTTTCAAAGAAGCGCGTTTCACTGGTGTATTGCAAAGGATGGATAATGGCATACTGGACTAAAGTAGGTAGGGAATTGAGGGGAGCGATTGCATGCACAGCACTTTGTAAATTTATGCCAGAATTAAAACAGACTGTTTCAGGAACGTGTGCTACTTTTAGCCACCTACATCTTTCACTATGCAAAGGTTGTATTGTACAGGTTATTTGAAAGCAATTCAAATTTTGACAAACTTGGTTAGAGAAACAGATGAGATTCCCCACACTTGCAAGCCAAAATGAAAATTATCCCCATTATTCCAAGCACAGGAGCCAAGAAAGGTGCTAGAAAAAAAAGAAAATCAAAGACAACTTACTGTCTCAGCTCACCTCCCTCAGCGTGTAAGGAGAATGGGAAAGAGGGCATCTTGAGTCAGACACCAGGAGGAGAGATTGCCAGAGCTCTGCATACATTTCTGAAAGCATCCTGTAATACAGTTTGTACTGTGTATGCTACCTTCCAGCAGTCTCATATTTTAGAAAAGATATTTCCCCACTGTCAGCACCAGATCAGGCAAGTGTGAAGCTTCGGAAACAATAAGCTCAGTTTGTGGCAGTGGAAGAGACTGAGAGATTAAATCCATTTTAGAGATACTTAAATATTTAATACAATTTTGTAGCTTTCATGTGGCTGAGAGACACACACTAGGAGTTCTGCCTGAGAGAGAGTGTAAGGGTATGTGACCCTAGAACTCAAAATTACACATTAAATGCTTTATATTGTCCCCCCTGGAGGTTTCTCCATTGACTCTAATTAGGTTCTCCATAGGCTTAAAGATTTGGAGGACTTCATAAAAGAAAAATAAAAAAGGACAGCTTTCTCAACTAGTGGTGTTGGTTTTTCTGAAGCCCTTGTGACTTCATACAGTGAGTTTTATGCCAGGTATCTGTAAATAAAGAGTTTATAATGGAAATACTGACATGACCTTAAGTATAGTGGCATGAATAGCAGTCTTTTAATGCACCCAGGAAAAGATTGGATATTTTGTATAAATATTAATCCTTGCATATTAAGAATATGTGAATACAGCAAGACTTCCAGCTAAAACATGTAAATTGTCTCCAGCCTTTGTAGGCACACCGGATGATGAAACTTCTAGTTGTGTTAACTAATGGGAGAGGAAGGTATTTTAATGTACAAGATCATTATTATGAGAAAGCACCAAGGAACCATGTGTAGCACCTTACATTTAAATCTCATAGGAAAGGTGGTAGCACATATTAAAAGTGAACATTCAAATACATTCTTACAAGAATAACTACAAAAAAAGTTAAAATCCTGTTTAGTACTTACGCAGAAGACATAAGAACAGCTTGTTTCAGTACAGAAAGAAATAGCCAAGTGTTAAGAGCATTATCTTACCGTGCAATTAATTCTCATCCAACTCCAGCCGAGATGAACATGCACCACATTCCATTAAATCAACGGAGGCTATACACAAGTTTTGGTGATGCAGGTTTTTTCCCTGGTTGATAAGCAAGAACAACCGCAAACAAGGTTTTTCCCACCATGAGATGATCTAAATCAAAATTGCCAGTCTAAATAAATAAAGTAATACGGGCGGACAGTGCAGCAATTCTGAAGTGATTATTCTTTCTGATAGACACTGTGGGTAGCTGTATTTATCTTAGCTTTCAGACAGCAGTGATCTGTACTGTATCATAATGGTTTAAAAGAAAAACATTTTTTCCCTGTGGGTTAGCAATGGGAAGTTCTCTTCCTCCATGAAACTCTGATTTTTTTTTTTTTTTTTTTAAAGTACATTTGGTGCCAAATTGTTCCAAGATTTTTTCTAGCTTCTTTGTTAGCTTTTTGTGGATGTCAGCTGAAAACAATGGCAAAGCTTTCTCTTGCCTTTTGCACTGGTGGAACTGGAGCCCCTATCTCCTTGTCCTTGAGAGAATGTCTGTAAGAGGAGAGCTTCTGCCTTCTCAGTATCTCTGTACTTTTGTTATAATTCGTTTTCTCACATCACATTTGCTGAATTGAAGGCTCAGGTGTGACTCAATTCATGGGTTGCTATAGTTTGTTCCACTTGCCCAAAATTAACTGGAGTGCACAACCCTCTGTTGTGTCCTATTCCTGTGCGGCAAGTGGGAGAGAAGGCAGAGGCCAGAGAGAAACGGCATTGCTGCTGGTTCCTCGGACGCAGTCTGAACAAGAGCATTGCTGGCCAGATGTTTAGAAGGCTGAGAACAGCCTTCAGCGTCCTGAAACTGATGCCATAGTGTTACTGAGGAGTCAAGTCCTTGGCATGCTGAAAAAGCTGTGATTAATATTCACTTCTTCTTGCTTTTTTATTTGGGAGTGAGTTATCAAGATCACGTCATAATGAAAAGCAGTCATCTCTTTAACCTTCACCTCCATTTTCTGCTTAAGCCAGGGGTCAGCCATTGACCTCCAGTGCTCTCCTGTGTTTATAGCAGGAGATTCCTTTCCTTAGTCACCATTTTCACTAGCAGATAACATACATACGTGTGTGTGTGTGTGTACACGTACATACGTATGTACATACGTATGTATAAATATACATACATATAAATATACATGTATAATATACATAAATACACGTATGTATAAAATATACGTACGTATGCACATACGTACATATATTTTACACCAGCTTGGCAGTCCTATGATGAGGAACTGGATGATAGGGGCTAGCATGGGGAAAGCTTACTGGGTTCAGTTCGTTGCCCAGAGCCCAGACAGGGGGTTTTGTAGGCGAAACCAAAGTCACTTCTAAATTTTTTTGTTCCCGATTGGTCTTTTTCTTCTGACAGACATTACAGGCATGCACACTACAGCTCACTAATTAAGTAATTAGAAGAAGTACCTGTGTGGTTTTGTCTCTGTTTCTGCTGTATCCAGTTGCAACAGAGGATTTTCCATGGCGGGGGGAAAGTTTGTACATAAAACAAAAGCACGAGTTCTTATTTCAAATACAGTACATTGTATTTTTGCAGTCAAGCCTTTGCGGCAGCTTTCAAGAGCTTGTATCATTTTGAAGGGATTAATTTAATTTTATTCCAAAGCATTGATCCCACGACAAGCTTTCAGTGCAGCTGCCCACGGGCAGTATCGTTTGTTTGTATTACGGTAAGTGTGACACTTTCTCCCTACAGGTTATGGCATTATGACAGACGGTTACACAACGTACATCAATGCTTCAACGTGTACAGTCAGCTTTCAACCAACCAACCCTCCAATTATATTCGACCTTCCAACCCCTCAAGGATCATGAAGCACTACTGCACATTTGGAACTGGGGAAGGTCTATAAACTGCCATTTTCTAATTATAAAACTTACATTCTGTTACATGTTTATTTCAAAATTGGGGGGGGAGGGAGAATTTTGGGGAACCATGGGGGGTTTGTTTTGGGGTGGGTTTGGGGTTTGGGGTTTTTTGTTTGTTTGTTTGGGTGGTTTTTGTTGGGTTGTTTTGGGTTTTTTTTTTTTGTAAATTGCTGGTACAAAAGAAACAAGAAGAAAAGTTAGAGGTTGTGCTTTTTGGAAATGCAGCATTCATTTTAAATTGATAAAGCGTTGTGAATTTGTAAAATGAATTTTGTTTTTCAATAAATTTGCCATTGTAAATTGTTATAGTGTTCTCAAAAGGACAGCCAAGCTTTCTTTTAATAAGTGAGAGACCTTATTTTAATATTATATTATAAGCTAAAAAATAGGCAGCATTTAAAAACACCCAAATTTGCACAACTTATGTTATTGTCGGGGTTTTTTTAAGTGTCTTCTTTTTCCCTAGGTCTAAATGTTAGCTTTTCATCTCCATTTATATCAATTTTTTTAGTAGCACAAACAATATTTTGGGGTCCATTTACCTCTTGATATGTGTGCATGTACTGAAACTTGTTTCTATTAGAATGCAGCAAGGGGAGAATAGACTTCTCCATTGTTTGTCTCTACCTGCTTTATACGTTAAAGACTGATATAGATAGCCACAGCCTGTATGTGATATCTACCTTTTATTGTTTGTTTTTAAATTATTTTAGCTTTAAAAGACTGGGGGTGAAAGCTGCAAAGTGCAGGTATTTCATGCAGTAAAAAAAAAAAAAAATGTAAATGCGGACTCCTTTTAAATATGAATTTATATATATATGTATTTTTTGTGCATTATAACTAAGCTAGGATTTAATATTGCCGGTATAGCATCTGCAAAATTATGCTGTACAGCACATCTAAATTATGAAGGATGTGTCACATTTTCCAAGTGCTCAAGGCCTTCAAGAGCCCGAGTTAAATCTTTGTCGTAGTTCAGGCATGTATAGAGTCAAATGGATACAATCAAGCCTAACTAAAATAAGGCTTAGTTGTCCTTTATATTTAAATATTCTTCTTGTCTTTTTATTTCCTTTTTCTTATTTTGCACTGTGTGTAAATGCAATCTCGCTAGCACAAAATATTGATGCAGATAGTTATTTCTGTTCTATCACTGTAAATGCTATTGAGCTTTGTTCTGTTTTATGTTACCTTGTTAATGGAATTTAGAAAAGCAGTTGTTTCTTTAAATTTATTGTGATATTATATCTAGCGGCCTTTATATGCAAATAAAATTGCAAGATTTTTAAATATGTGGTTTAAGGGAATTTTGCATTTTTCTGTGGCATTAACAATTGGGGGGGGCAGTGATAAGGGTAAGTAAGAACTTTTCTATTTCTCAATAAATTTTTATTGCTTACCATTCATAGGATGTCAGTTGGGTCAATAAAGCACTCAGACTTTTCCTTCCGTTTCTCTGCCATCCATCTTTCCATTCCTTTTACACAGAAGAGATTTTTGTCTTCAGATGTTGTAATTCAGTGCAGCCAAGTTTGCGCAGTTAAGCCTTGTAGGATACTATTCCAGACAACAAGAGGAAGAATTGATTAGGCAGTAACCTTTGTACTTCCTCACTTGGTCATTAGTACCGAGCTGCAGGTGCCTTATGCTCATCCCCGATGGGTTAAGAAATGAATAGTCATAGATGAAATATATCAGGTTTTATCTGGCTCTCTTCTCAGTTTTGTGGCTACAGCGGGATCCACCACCGGCCAGAGAATTGCAGGGGAGTGTGGTTCAGTGTATGCCAGTAGAATGGCAAACACAACAGGACCTGCTGGTGTTGCTGCAATACAGGTAAGTATATAATACCAGAATCTTGTTGAAAAATAGAACTTACAGCTCTGCAAATCCGTTTTCAAACATGAGAAGATAAGGCACTGTTTTCATGAATCTGCATCTGCAGTAACGTGAAACAAGATCTGGAGAGCCACAGAGTATTCCCATTTATCTTAGCAGGTTGTTAACTTTTGACATTATTTTGATACAAAGGTTATAGACAACAAATTCTAGGCTCTTACAGCAGAGCGCTACTTCGAGGACTGCTGCTCGTGTATTTCGATGCAATGCGCATTACACATAACTATGGAGTTAGGCTGAAATTTTCAGATTTATAAGGCTGCTATACCAACGTCTTTTCTGGGAAAGAAGCTGCTGTACCTCTTAAATCTAGTTATTGTTTTGTATGTGGAATTTCTTGTCAGGTTTCCTCAGTCTTAAATGGTATCTGCCCTGCTTTGCTTGCAGTGCTGATTATTTTATCAATTGAGCCAAAGGGAGAACAGTCACCAAATATCAGTCCTTCCTTTCAGATGTAGATGCGGGATCTGTCTTGTGGGGTTTTTTCAGCCAGCAATGGGAAGACTAGGGAATTGGTATTGGCAGCCACAGCTGTTTACTGGCAAAGAACATGTCTACATTTAAGATAGCTGTCCTTCCTCAGATAAGGCGTTTTCTTGGAGCACATAGAAATCATACATATAGCGTACCTCAGATCATTCTCGTTACTGATCTGTTGCTTGTTGTCACTGCATAAGGAGGAAATACTCATCACCTGGAATGCTTCATAGTGCCATGAACTTCCAGACAAGCAGAGAATAGCCACTGCATCTGGATTGCTTTCCAGCCTTCTGAAGGACCTGGCGCGTCTTCGCTAGCTAGGACAGGTACAGTTCACGGCACCAGTTTGTCATTTTCCACTTCAGGTATCTGCCTGTAGTGAAAACTGGGTTTTAAAATGTTAAGCCAGCAGCTTTGTTCCAGGATTTGAGCAGCCTGAAGCCTTCTGGCAGCAGACAGAGCCAGATGAGTAAGGCTGGCATAAGTTCAGCCAGGAGTCTGCCTTGGGTAGGACTGGTAGTGAGAAAATACCAGAAGCCATGCCTTGAAGAAGCAAAAGTCTGTACCAGGCTCTGCAATAAACTATAAACTGGTACATCGAGCTGTAGACGTCCTAAAGGTGCGTATCTTTGGGTTTCAACTGTTTGCCGTATGGCTTTTTGGCTGTGCGGTGCAGCATCAAGGGGTTCTGCACTGGGATGTGAGGGCCTGGATGTGTAACAACAGGCTAAGACTCTCTACTTCCATTTAGACAGGCGTCGAGGATAGTCACTGCTTTGTCACCAGTTGATGTTGGTGCTGAACACGGCTGTTAATGTAGAGAGATACCTAATCTTCAGGGGTACTTTCTGAGCGTGCGTTTTCTCTTGTATTTTCTTCCTTTCTGGCTCTGTCAGCTTCACCTTGCATACCACTGGTTGTTCAGCACTGAGCTTGTTCTTCTCCATGGCAGGATCTTTTTAATTTTATTCCCTCAATTTTCCTTCGTCCTTTCAGAAATTGATCTAGCTTTTCCTCTTCTGAGAAAGCTATCATTTTGGCTATTACAAAAAGGCCAGGAAAACATTAGCAGTTTGGCATTTTTTCTTTCTGTACTCTTTAGAGATTTTGAAATGTATGTGTCTGTCTTTGCTGTCACAGGCAGGTAATTTTCCTTTGCTGGATGTCAGCCATATCTGACAATCAGGGTAAATGGGACACAGTATGATTTGAAGAAGTTTGATTTCACAGGGAGGCAAAAGTGTGATGAATCCGGTTCTTTTCAAGGATCCTTCACTACTAAAAGTAGCTCGATATCTGTATGCAGAATAAACCTGGGATAATAAGTCTTTCTCTGGGGTCTGATCCAAGCCCATTGAGCTCACTGGGAGTCTTTCTATTGACTTCAGCTGGCTTTGGATCAGACACCTGGCATCTATCTGGATTGTGTTTCTGTCTATTACTCATCCTTCAAACCGGAGGAGATGGTCCCTGGTTAACATGCAAGAACCTCTTGGCAGGAAGAGGGACCTACCTATTGTAAGTGCTGAATCTTTCCAAGTGATTGATTAACAGCAGCGTAGTCGATTAACCTTTCTTCTTCTGAGAGCAGCTTTCATCTAGTCATCTCGATAAGGCTGAAAGCAGTCAAGGCCTTTATCAGGGGAGGGCTGCAGAACAGGATGTTCCCCAGAGGTGATTGGTTCCCAATTCTCTCTGCATAGTGAATTTAGTGAATTCAGCAGACCTTGAGGTCAAGCATTTATTAGGCTAAGAGACTGTCAAATCAATCTGGTCTACTCCAGGCAAGTTCTACCAGGAGAATGGGTTTTGCCAAGACTCTGTCTAAGAAATAGATTGATGACTAACTCCTGGTTGAAGCTGCCTTTCTCTTTTCCATTTTCCGTGAATCAGATTTTTTCCCCTCACTGACACCAATATTTTCTCCCTAGACAAATTTTATTAAGGAAACTCCTGGAAACCATCTGTAATTTAAGTCACAGGGAGACTTCCAAACTCTGTAGCCCTTCCATTCTGTGTTAAATTGACCCAAGGGCTTTCTTTGAGACCTTGCTTTTGACCACACCTGATTGAATTACATTTCTGGAATTTTCTTTTCAACCCTTCTCCCCCCCCCCCCCCCCCCCCCCCCCCCTTTTTTTTTAAACTTGATATTTTCTAGCAGTTATAGATAGGCAGGGATCCTGATTTTCCCTGCCCAACATGCTAACTTCTTATTGGAAGGAGAAATGCAGTGTAAAAGTTGTGAGGAGCAAAGCCTGCAACACAAAGCAGTGTATTTTGTCTTTCCTCTGGTTTGAGATATAGATCCTAACTTCCTTGCAGATTCCTCATTTGCAGTAACCAGTCTTTTATGCACCATCATGTTGCTAATTTACATTCACATGCTACTCGGATGAAATCCCGTTATGATCAGGCTGGGACGACTATGTCAGCTGTCAGTCCTTGTAGGACACCCTATGCACTTTTGCAGAAAGTCCCAGCCATCAAAGCACTCTCTGACCTATAGAAGCACAAAGAAAGGAACCCTAATAAATGAGTGCAGCTGAAGTGCAACATGGAAGGCTAAAGTCAGGATTTAACATTTTCAACTTCAGTTCTTGTCAGCCTAATCGAAAGAAAATGCAAGAGAAGTCTGAGTGAGTTTTAGTGCACGAAATAGTGTTTCAGTTATTGATTTATTTTTTCCCCATCTAGTTATCACTTTCCATACCTCCACCTCTGGCTTGAGCCAGCCAGTTTTGTAACCATTTATTTATGATGTGGCTATAAGGATACATCTTGTTTTGGTTTACCTTTTAAGTTTTTCTGAGGAAGTTTTCCTCAGGCTCAATTGACTTTATTATATAATAGAATCAAGAGGAGTCCTTCATTTCTTCTAGGCAGCATTTCCCTGCAGTTCGTACTACACAATTTAGTAATTTATTTTGTACCTAAGGTTTACATTCATGGGAGAGGGTCTGACAAAAACACGTACCTCAGTTTAGGATAAACGAATGAATGGCCTACGTTCATGTCTTCCTCAAACAGTGAGTAGTATTTATCTAGGTGGATGGCTCCATGGTACAATAGGACTTGTCAGCTTTATGAACTGAGGAGTTAGGACTGCAAGAGTCCTAAGAGAGAAGACTTTTAAACTACAAAACATTCAAAAGTAGACTTGAAAGTGTAGACATAAAAGTATAAAACAAAAGACTTAAGTCTTCCTCAAATCCCATTAAAATGTATTTTTGCACTACTGTTCCTATTAATGTGGCTCAAACATGTCAGTTTGTTGCCAAGGGCTTTCCGTGATGAAATGTTAGAAAAGGAACAACCCAACAAATTTTGAGTTTTTTGCATACTGTGTACAAGCGTTTTCAACATTCAGTGGCATGTGAGTATTTCAGCAAAATATTTTTTGTTTTCTGGCTGCTGGGAGTCACTGCAATTAGAGTGTAACTTTTCTTTTCTTGTTAATTGTCGGTGTAGGTAGTATTGCCCAAAGTCAGCACGGATCTGGTTGGTTTGGGAGCTCATTATGCGCGTAACAATGGATCTCCCATGTAAAGCTGAGTCTAAAGGGACAGGATGCTGAAAAGGTAGAGAAAAAGAGTCTCTTGAGTTAACAGACTGAAAAGTGACCGACTTGCCCAAGATCACACAGGAAATCTCACAATCCTAAGAACTGAATCTGCATCTCCTGAGCAGTGTTCTAGCTCTTTAATTACAGTTTTCCTTTTTGTACACTTTCCTTTGCAAATAGATGGAGAAACCAATTCCTTTGTTACCCCAAGAACAAAGCTGCTGCTATGAAAATCATCCCAAGATCCTGGAACACAGGCTGGCTTGTGACAGGGGAGACTTCCAGCTAGACAGAAAACAAAAATCAAAGCCGATTCCTGCATTTTTAATCAAGCTAGAATAGAGGGAGGATAAACAGGTAAAACCAAGCTCTTGGTAACAGAACAAGCAAGCTCTTAGATGCACAGCAAAACCTTCATCAACCATCTTAAAGTGCTAAAGTGCATTTTATGTTTTTTCTTCAGCAGGCAAATAAGTGATGAATTAGCTTAGTCCAAACTCTCTGAAGATTATCACTAGCATAGATTCTTGAAAAGGTCTGAAGCAGGTACCAAATCTTTACATTACTGTAGGATACAGACTACAGCTCTGTCAGTAACACCACATTGGCTTTGAGTTATGAGGTATCTAGAGAATTTCGGAGACAATGTATTTGAGCATCGTATTGACGCTACAAGGCATCTGGCTTAAGCCCAACTCAGGCTGGGAGAGTGGCAGTTCCTAAGAGGAGCTAAATTGTATTGATTGAAGGTCTCCTAATCAACAGAACAACTTCTTGTACAAAGTGCTATCGAATTTACTGTAGACTTAAAACTACAAAATACATAGGCTTATTATTCATAATCAATTATACAAGATGTAAAACTTTGAAATTCAACAGCTTTATCAGCTTAAAATGAAACTCAAGTGGTTTATTTTTATCTTTGATTTGCGTTTCTATTATCAAACTGAGGCCAGATTTTCAGATATCTTTACATTGCCAGGAGCATTTGAAAAATCCTATTGGACGCCCCATCACTTTGGTGGCGTTTAAATCCATCACTTTATGGTATCTAGGAGTATGTAAAAAAAAATCCAGTTTTGTGACATGTCCTATGCGAAAAAAATCTTACCTGTTGCTCCAAGGTTACTTTGGAGCTACTACAGTTACCAGTTAGACTTAAGGACAGTGGATAGTTGCAGATAAAGTTTACTGTTCTTAGTATAATGCCCCGCAGCAAACAATCGCCTATGCAAATACCCGCTGCTTGGAAAAGCTGTGGCTCTCATTTGCCATGCCAGTGGCACTCCAGGCAAGGCTAAGACCTTCTCGACTTGGTGTTACTTGTCCAACGTGCTAAGAGAGTCCCTTTACTGGGAAGCCCGAGTCAAGCAAGAATCAGGGAAAGCAAAAAGCCGGCAACTATGCTATTTTTACTGTTGGAGCAGCCATGAGACAAATTAAGTCAATCAGCCACAGTCCCACCAGTGACCTGTGGCCAAATTAAGGACTGAACCCTTATTTCCTGATCGGACAGCTTGCTGCCGTTCAGTTCCCCACAGCTTTTTATTTGAAAGGATCTTAGAATGAGAATGAGCCAGCTTCCTAATCCTAACTCAGAGAAACAAAATAATTTAAAACCCCACAAAACATTTCACATTAAAGCTGTTATTTGAACCAATGATAACCAATAGATACCAGAAAGGGCATGCTAAAGACATACTGGATTTCCAGGCTTAAGTATGTAGGCTATAACTACTGCAAATGTTAGACAAATAGTATTTCGTGACTTGTTTACTGAAATCTTCCTTCTTCTGATAAAGCTTGCAAGGGTGTGTGCCGAAGTGCCCAGGACAGGAACAATTTTAAGACCATCCCACTTCAGATTTTTTTTTGTGTTTGGGTTGGGGGGGGATGTTGGGGGTTTTTTTTGCGAGTTAGTTCACAAGGCACTATTCCTTGGGTAGGAAGTGCTCTTTGTTGAAACCTTAATCCCAGTTTAATTTTTTTCAGACCAGCCGGTCGGACTTCTATACGCCGTGCAGTAAATTTTTTTCTTAAACTGTGTTTTGATAGATTTAGCTCCCTGCTGTAAAGACATGCTCGAACAATGGGGGCAGGTAAGCAGCACGGTTGCGCTGATGATTTAGAGTTTGCTGGCTTTTATATGGAACAAGAGGAAAGCTGGTCTGGTGTCAGCAGTCATTACCTTCTGTCTGTGATGTGCTTTCCCGACACAGCGGCACTTGAGAGACTGCTTTGTAACTACGTTACTAGGAAAACAGACTTTTCCAAGGAACGAATTATCTGTCTGGAGTGTAGTAACCATATGCAGACAACCCCAGCTGTAGCTGTGGCTTTCACTAGTATCGTTTACAGGCCTGAATATTTGTATAAATGCCAATTAAGCTGTGGTAGCATTATTTGTCACAGAAAGCTTGGCCATATAGCGAAAATACCTGTTTCTGTTGCCATACAATTTGAAGAGGGCTTTTACTGGCATAAATCGGCCTTGTGTGATTACAGAATTGCAGTAAGTAGTTTCAGCATTTCTGTGGATCTGATTTTACGAAGTTGGTGAAACTGCTCGAGTGGGTTAGGGATGCAGGACTGGGTGCTGTGAAATCTCTGACGAAACAGCAAGACCTGACGGGTTATGAGAAGAGCACTTCTATCTGATGGAACAATCTTAAAGCCCAAGAATATGGCAATGAAAGAAATACTGGAAATGTGTTTAGAAGGAGATAACACAAAATTTACTCCCTCCTCCAAATACACATTCAAACAAGAACATCTTGTCTGAAGTAAGTTTGACCAGGCAGCAATTATAGCACTGATTTTAGAAATTAATATGAAACACAATGCATGTGCCTGTGAATCATCCTGCATATTAATTTGTATATTAGTTACTAAAATAGCTGTCTATACTCTTCTGGCCTCGAAAAATCAGTGTGTAGCCATGCTATTGCCTATTTGTTACTATATGCATAGGCTAACACTGTGATGATAATTTGATACATCCACAGTAAGAAGTAGATGACCTGCCATGTAGTTCAACTGGTTCTTTTTCCTTTGAGAGAAGATAGTAGCTTTTCATAGCAAATGAAGCCTCTCTAATCTCCAACCATTGTCCATTTACACATGAATAAATAGGTTAAACTGTTCATAAAATGACAGAATCATACCGAAGAGTATTACAAAGTGGCAGTAGCAAAACCGAAAAGCAGTCCATTATATTCTGCTCTGGATAGTACCTGCCAATATACTGAAGACCGAGTACAGTATTGGATAACGATCGAGTTAATGGGTATGAGGAAATACGGTTATTCAGAAAAGAGTCTTGCCCTCATTCCTGCTGCCAGGGGACGCGAGCGTTCTCGCAGCAGCCCTCCAGAGCTCAGCGCAGCAGTGGACTGGTTTCCTCTGGGTGAGGACCCTGCCCCACCACCTGAATGGCCATAAGGAGGTAAAATGTGCCCGATTACACGACGATTCTGCCTCTGCGTAAAAGAGCAGTGAGTTTCATTACATAACTAGTTCTTGTTTTCCTGCGTACTTCTTTGTGGTCTGGATGGCACAGGAACCTTGCAATCGCGCAGCACGTTTCCTCCTCCTCCGCAGCAGTACCTCTGGGGTCTGCTCCTGCCAGCTGTCGGGCTGAGCGCTGCCGAACGCTGCAGGTTCCCCTGGCCGGCACCCGCCGCCCCGCGGGACTTCCCTAAAGCGATGGGAACGGGTACCTGAAACAGGCAGGAGAGAGAACAAGTGGCAGGCAGGAGCAATATGTTTTACAGTATGTTGGCATGCACAGCAGAATGGTATTCTTCTAGGATATAAATAAGCATAAAGGAATACCAGTATTACTCTATCAAGCAGGAATGATTAACTGAGCTAGGCAATTTCCCAAGCCCATCGTTGTCCCTTACACTCTAGAAAGCTGCTATGATCCTATAATAATCACTGGATGTTATCTTTCCATTTGGATAGTTTGTCCAATATAATTTAGCCTGGACTTACGGCTCATCCCTACTGTAATAGGTCACCATATGCTTCACATCTGGTCCTACAAAAAAAGCCATATTACACATACGATGGCAACTATTTTAGGGGACAGTCTCCAGAGATCCGTAAGTGTGACTAGCAGTCTTGACAGCTTAGCAGTTTCATTAATCAGCATTAAAACCTCATTTTACTATTACAGGCATAATTACTACTAGTTCAAATGATGACTAAAACAAGCAATTTCACGAGTTTTGTTACTTAGCAAGCTGATAAGGCAATTTTTTTCTAGGATGTAGGCACTTAAAAAAACCAAACAGCAAGTCCACCACTTTGTCTCATCAAAAGTCATTGGACCAAATTGACCCCATCAGTAATGATAGAGCAGAAGTGTATTTAATCAGAAAACAAGAGAACGATGTAGATTTCTTCGTATTTATGTTTCCCAGAGTTTGGATCTCTGGTTTGTCACAGGAGACAGTGCTGCATTAGGATTGCCTGGAATAGCTGAATATCTGCTATCAGGTGAATATTTCAGTTTACTATTGGGATCTAACTTTAGCTTTTATCTGAGAGGGGGAGGGAAAAGGAAAAAAACCCCAGTTTGCAGATAAAAGTATGCAGAGAAATTATGTCCTCTCTTGCCTTACACACCACATCCTGGAACCCACTGGTACTTAAAGCACTTGAAGTCTTCCTATGAGGATAAAACACAGGAGCCTGGGTAAGTCACTGACTGCCATGTGCAATTCCATGCATGTGTCTATTGTTCTTCTCCAGTGTCCTAACAGCCTTTTCTTAACGTACCATGCTCTAAAACATTAATTAAGAGGAGGGTGCGCAAGGTGGACAGGTACGTTTTAACTTTCAGTAGTTCATATTGTGAGACAGCTGCCTGGCAAACTGAGAAAAATGTCCTTAGAAAGAGCCAGAGAATAATCATTTGGTTCTCTTCTCCATTACCTACTGAATCCAAATTCATCCTGTGCTCCATACAGTACAGCTGACAGCTTTGAACTTCGCTGGCTCTGGGTCCTCAGCCTTTCAGAGGGACTCCCTTGTCTGCCACCACTGAATGGGCCAGAAAAAGCAAACTTCATCTTCTTTAAGCAAAGGGCTTTCTTCTTCCCTACTGAAAGAAGAGTTACTTTCCATCAAATTTAGCGAAGATTTGGGATTTCTGGACCCCCCATTCAGTGTAGCAGCAAGGTATATGTCCTGCCTTAAAACCTTGGCAGGATAAGGGCTAATTTCCAGGTGTTTCGTTATAATGGGAAATCTTCTAGAAGTGCTCTGGAGTAGTGGGCGTGCCTCTGCTCTGCAGATGTGCTCTGGGCACCTCTTCCAGAACAAACAATTCCTTCAGCACTTGCAGCCAAAATTTCCCCTTTTCCTTCTGATGGGCAGAAAGTTGTTTC
Organism: Mycteria americana; assembly: GCF_035582795.1. Taxonomy (NCBI): domain Eukaryota; kingdom Metazoa; phylum Chordata; class Aves; order Ciconiiformes; family Ciconiidae; genus Mycteria; species Mycteria americana. The sequence continues at coordinate 8,132,883 of NC_134369.1, read as the reverse complement.
ATTCTTCCTACACAAGGGTGACTAATTTAGTATGGTTTTGGTGGGCAGCTTTTGGGTACTCTGCATTACGAGTAACGATGGTACCCATTTTAAATGAACTATGTTACAGCTACAGAGCAAGGAAAGACGTTTATCCCAGGCACTGCAATTAAATTGGGTTTACTCCATAGCCCACCTTTAAATAAGCTAGATATTGGGGTAAATGAGCGGGGATGCTGACCCAGAGCTGCCCCGTGAGGACTCTTTAAGGGCCATCCACGGTCAGAGCAGGCTGGCTCCCTGCCACGTTAGAAACTGGAGCAGGAGGCATTGGAAATCCCTTGAAAACTGTCATTTTTTGAACTGCCAAGAACTGTGATGCTAATCAAGGAGAACGCGGGAGATGTACTGGATTCTTTACACGAGCAGGTCTCCAGGGTTGAAATTTATTTTAAGCTTGTGCTTATTTTTAGAGAGTTTCTTGCTGTTGTTGTCAAACCTATGCTAAAGCAATTATTGCCTGCGAGGGTCACCCAGAGTTCAGTATTACTGGAAATCTTACAGCAGGGCTGTGAACAGCCGGAACAGCTCCGCGGAGCCTGCACAGGCCCTGGCGCTTAAAGAAACAGAGCAGCTTCCTTCTGGCCTCCCTGCCTTCCTCCTTTTATTTTAATTTTTTTAGATGAGAAGCAGGTTTGAGCCCTTTTCTCTAATCGCATCAAGCCATGCTGCCGAAATACCCCTCCCCGCTCCAAGTAGCCAGCTCCCTCCTGAAGGCACACCCGGACTGCGCTAGGGCGGCAGCTCCGCCCTGCTTTGGCCTGGCCCCTCCGGTGTTGAACAAGCCATCATTAGGTTTCAGAGCAACCCCCTGAGACAAGATCTGTTTTGACATACGGTCTAAAAGGGGTGACCCAAGATACAGACGAGATAAAGTTATGACAAATGAAAGCCAAAACAAGAAACAAACATAGCCATCTAAGGGAACCCCTCAAACGTGCTTCCCCCCTTGATCAGCTGCCGGCCTCCACCTGCTCCTTTTCTGCCCGGCCGAAGCGGCGGGTGCGGAGTCGCGCTGCTCCAGCGCGCGTGTTGCTGCCGCCTGAAAGCGAGCGCTCTCCCTGCGACCGTCTGCTGCCTCCCTGCAGCTTCATTTGCATCTTCACATTTTCTAACTGATGCACAACCTCTTTTCTTAAATAACATCATTTTTACATTTAGACGAGTTAAGAGACTAATTTTTCTACTCACTCCCTTGGCTGGGGAATTACTGAGTAATGCGAGGCAGCTGTTCCTGCATTTGAAAGCTCTAATACTCGGAACTTGCATAGAGAAAGAAGCCTGTGCTGGGGAGAAGGAGCGGGACAGGAAGAGCAGGGATCCTGGGCTGGCTGCTCAAAGGAAAGACGAGGACTTTATGGACCTGCGTCAGAGCACCATCGCCATCCTCTCCACCACAGAAGGAGGACTCAACGACCTAGGTAAGTACTATATTTCTTGTGTGAGAGCCATGTTCATTGCTTTTCTCCCTGCTGTAAAAGAGCAGAATACATGTGGGGCCAGAGCTGTCCCAAAATGTGTTATATTTTGACAGTTATGCTGCAGAGAAAAGCAGGATGGATGTAGCTGTTGTTTTGGGGGGGGAAGGAAAGATTTACAAAAGAACAAAAAGAAAAAAATCAGAAAACTGCCTTCTTTCCTTACTAACCTCATACACTTTTTGAAGCCGCCCATCAGCTGCTGTGAATTTGCACACTTTGCTGAGGAGCTGAACTGCTTCATTTATAGCAGCTGCAGGTGGAGGCTACTTGACATATGTGTGTGTATTTTTATATGCGTGTACACATACAACATCATCACGTTTCCACTTTTATATGTGTGTGTGTGTGTATATAAACCGAAAATGAAAGCGCGTTGATGCTTTGTGCGTTGACAAGCATCCACACGTGTCAAGGCAGCTGGTTTTATGGGATACATGTACACACACACAGAGTTTGAGGACTGTTTTCGTTATACCCAACCGGGAAGGTTTTTAATAACAGGGCTCAAGAAGTTGCAAGAGAGATTTATTTTCAACTTCTCTGTCATTCATGAAAAATAGCTGCTCGCAGATAAACCTGTTTATTAACTCCAAGAGTCATGATTATTGGCAATCCTCGGGACAAACCTCTTGGACAACACAGAAATGCCGCAATTTTCATCACGAACGGATTTTATTAGGTACTGTGGAACTGCAGAAGAGGGGGTTCAGGCCTGATCCTGCACCCGGAGGTTTTGCTGCTAATCTCACAACTGCAGGCGAGCTCCGGTACTGCTAATGCTAGCCAGGCGCAGTGGTTTTATTTGGTAACGGGGAGTAGAAACAAAATCAGAATTCTGATACCAGCCTTTGGTGGAAATATTTTTTCTTCTCTGATCATAATTCTCGTATTTAATAATCAGAAGTACGTGTACTAGGTAAGCACAGCAGGATCAAAATAATTTGCTGATGGAGAGACTGAGGCCTTCAGGAAAGGGTCAGTCTTTATTGCCTGTGAGGGTGCTGTCAGCATAAATAATTATCATGAACTTCAACTTCAAGCAATCAAACTTCATCGTATTGAAGGAGCCCCATTAAATGCTCAGATTGTTCTTAATTTGATCTAGTGCAGTCAATTCCTTAGGGAGCGAGAGACTGCAAAAAAATCAATACAGCATCGCAAAGAAAGCCGAGGTGTGTTGGTCGTGTCTACCAGGGGAAGCGGAACCATCTGAAGGAGGGGAGTTTGTCTGGGTCCCACTGAGACAGAAGGCCGATAAAGCTTGTTGAACTGGTCCGAAGCCCTCGGATCGCTTGGACCAGATGAGGAGTTTCAAAGGCAACTCAGCTGAGCTAAATTAAACTCGGAGCAGCATTTCTTCTAAAGCTCCGCTGAGATGGTACTAAGCTCCTCTTTTAGGTTTCCTTGCTTCCCAGTTCTTACCCAGCCGCTTTGCGTGAGGGCACCTGGTGTGCTGTGACCACGCTTCTCCACCGCTCGCTGCGTGCCGCCGGCAGGCTGCTGGGGCCACCGGGGCTGCCGCCCCTCGGGTTTAACCTCTTCTGCCTTCAGAGAGAGGCAGCGCGCGAGGCAGGTTTCAATGCACCTTCTGTTCCCTTTCGGTGTATAGTTCTGCAAGCCAAAATAAGCTGCTGGTTTCGATTTATTTTTTAAAAAAATCTCCACTCATCGCTTTCTTCAAAGGAGACAGTGAAATACTAGACATTAAAAGGGAAAGACCCTGAATTTGTGGGCAAAACTAAGAATCAAAATCTAACCCACTAGAGCGAGCTTTAATACTCACAACATTTAGACTTATTTAACTATATTGCCTAATACTCATAACATTTAGACTTATTTAACTATATTGCCTGGACCTGTATAAACACCTCCTCCCCAAACTAGCCCCTTTTCCTACCCTGCGTATCTTGCCCTGTGAGCTTCTGCTACATTACCTGTTGCAACGATTACTAGAGAGCACTAGAAAGTTGAAATAATTGGCACAGATTTTTTTGTTAGAACTGCTCTTATCTCATGACTTAAAATTACCCTCTGTCGCTTTGTAGTTACTCTTTTAACCAAAGTTCTTATTGAAATATTTCTAAACAAAAGAACAGCTTGTGGTAAGCAGATTTTTTTTGGCCTCATATTTTGATCCATAGGACTGTGGAAATATTTAACTTGAAAAAACCTCCAGAAAAATGAATAAAGCCAAGGCCATTTATAAAGTAAAATGCTTTTTCATTTGAAAGCTTTCTCTACTTGCCCACTTACAGGAGTGGGGATCGCACGTGTGCATTGGGCTTCGGGGATCCGAGTTTTCCACCAAAAAGAGAATGAGATGCTTCTTCTGAATTGTGCCTCAGATAACTAAATTAATTTTGTTTCAGAGATACTGCAAATGACACAGATAAAGATTTTACAGAAAGATTTCATGATATTTCCCTTTCTCGTTGCTGGCTGAATATTGGGAGACTTGACCTAATTCAGAGCAGGAATACTCTTTCAAGTGGGCTTCAGTGGACAAAAGATGCCTTGCTCCTACTCCTCGGAGGTAAAGAAAGCAAGCGGGCTTTCATATCGCTGTAGCCTTTCCCCTACAGCAGGTTCCGAGTGCACGCTTAAATCTGCAAAGGGAGGGTGCCCAGCTTTCCCTTGCCGTTTCAAAATAAACGAACAAAACTTTTAGCTTGCTCATACCAAGCAGCCACCTTTTTGTGTGGCAGAAGATGGCTTTTGACTGACTGACACGGCAGGTGCTGCGGGAGCCAAGACAATTCTGCATTTCAACTGATTGTTGTCACTACCAAAGCCTATTATCTAGGGTAATAAAGTTTAAGATTAAGGGGATTCTGCATGTTTGTGTTATTCTCCACAAAGCTTATCTTCTAATAGACCAGCTGCTTTATTACACTTCGCCCACCCGTTCTCATTGTATAGAGGAGCCACGTGTACGAATGGGAACGCGCTGAGGCAGACCTTGGCTACCAGCTGGGAATATCGTATCGCCTTCAGCCTCCATCTGGGAGCATTCAGTTACCAGCAGTTGCCAGCTGGGAATGTCGCGTCTTCCACCTTGCCCAGCAAAGCACATCGCGTGATTGTCAGGCTTCTGCCAAGACCGCAACCCGGTTGTGTTCCCGCTCTTCTTCTTCATGACTTGGGTGCTCCATGTGCGACTGCTCTGGCTCTGCTGGCCCGTGGTGACCATGCCTGCTTCGTACTAGAGATGCAAGTATTCAGATGAAAAAGTCTCCTCATTCTGTTCTCTGGCATGTGCCCTTGGGGAAAAAATGTTAAACATCTGTAGCAGAAAGTACTCAAATGAAACTGCCAACCATTCATCACTCAGAGGATTTATGGATGTCTTTCCCTCAAGTCTCAAACCTTGCATTCACTGAAGGCCACAACATGGAGATATTATTGCCACATATCTTATACCAAACAGGGAATTAACTAACCTCAGGTCGGGGCGGGGGGGCACGGAGAGATACTCTGTGTCATTGTCCCCCCCTTTTTTTTTCTTCTCTAGATATATCCTAGATGCATTTTAGGAAATAGGATCTGCCAGCGTAACATCCTGCCTTCCTCACAGCGTACGTGGGAACATTAAAATAACACTAGCATTTCACTTCAGATCCAAAGAGCTTGGAGTGTTTCAGAGGGACAGAAGCAGTCTGGAGGAACGGGCCAACAGAAACCGTACAAAATTCAGCAAGGACAAACGCCAAGTCCTGCACTTCGGAGGGACCGACCCTGTGACACAGTACTGGGGAGCAGCCAGGCCGAGAAGAGCGTTGGGCCGTGGCAGGCAGCGAGCTGAACGCGCGCCAGCGCTGTGCCGTGGCGGCACCGGCGGCCGGCAGCACCGGGGCTGTATTCGAAAGAGCACGGCCAGTAGATGAAGTGATTAGAGCCCTGTCCTTGGCACTTGTTAGACCATACCTGTAATATTGTGTCCAGTTCTGGGGCCTCCGATGCAAGCAAGACGAAGAAACTATGAACTACGAAAATGATTTTATCTGGCTTCTGTATTGCCATTTGATTCCGCAATAGGAGTGTCCTTAACACCCCCCCGATAATGCGATGGGGAGAATGCAATAGCATGTCGACCCCAAAGCCCCTGTCCTTCATTCAAGGCACTCGGTATCAGATCTTATGATACCTTTTAGCTCCAAAATGAAGACTAGGGCTGACGGTTTTGGTCTTTGGGGATAGCATTACCTTTAATTAGCAGATAAGACTACCCCTAACTTAGAAACTCGGTCATCTTTGGGATTGACGTAGCAAAGCCAGAATAAACTACCCTGAGGTTTGAGAACAGCTTCAAATATCACTTATTTCCATCCCTGATTCAGACACGCTGTCTTCATATTGGCTCAAGAAAACAAGCACATCAAAGATCAATATACTTTAGGGAACAGGTGGGAGGAAGAGAAGAAGAGTAATGGTGAGATGATTCTCATATTTCTTTGAGGCATATTAATATTTCCTTGGCCACAAAACATAGATCACAGGTGTCCTAAACTCCGGAATAAGGTAGGTCTTTGTTGCAAGGTGCATAATACTTGTATGAGCTGGGAGCCATGCAGGTGCCTTTAGCAGGTCCCAAACATTTATTGGGAAAACAGGAAGAAAGAGCGGCAACTGGGAGCCAAACCAGCCTGCATGGATGGGAGGACTTGGGCTCTTCTCTTCTGGGACTTGGGCTCTTCTCTTCTGGGACATCTGCAACAGTAATACACGCTAACAGACGTAGGCAACGCTGTGCACCACTCTGCAAACTCAGAGCCATAGATAAGAAGACCAGGTGAGAATTAACCAAATATCAACAAAAAAGCCGAAAGAATATCAAATCAAAAAAAGATTTTCCCTTCAGTAATTCACTTTTGGGAAAGATCTAGCTCGTCCGACTAGAAATTGAGATCAGAGCAGAGAGTGCTCTGGTACGCTAGACACCGTAGTGACAATACCACAGTTCAGACTCCTGTAAGCTGCTTTATCATAAGGCAACAGCACTTAATTTAGCTCTTAATAAAAAGTGTCAGAAGATTAAGACCAAGCTGAAGATTTCTACTGCCATCCTGGGATTTAGAGGTTATACTGAAATCATTAATACAACCACTGTTTGAACCCTTTTGATCACCAAGTATTAAATTCATCCATAAGTACATAAATCCTAGGAAGCAGGAAAGCAGAGCTACCCAGCACCGACGGTCCTTTTTCACTTGCTTTTCTCATCATTGCCTGTGGTTGTAATGTCTTTCAATCATCTCCTGAACTGCACAAAGAACCAGTGCTACAGTCCCTCCCCATAAAATGCCATCCTAAATTCTCTTAGAAGCTCTGTTTTCTTATTTCAGACTCTCTCGGAGCATGCATTGACATCCCAGGTGGCTTTAGTTCCCTCCCCAGGGCTCCTGGGCGTGCTTTGGGCCACCTCTGCGCACAGAGGAGCAGCCTTGGCTTTGCCCCCTGCTCCTTGTCGCCGGCAGGTATTTCTCAGGGGCATTTAAATGACGCTGATGAGTCCAGGGACATTTGCAGTACCCCCGGTCGCGATAGCCCGGCTGAGCCAATGCAGCGTGCTGAAAGGGGGCGAGACGGATTTCAGGGGTCGGTATAGGCATGTCCCTCCTCGTTCCCCTGGGGAACTCAGGTACGCTGTGCACGCCTGCTCTGAAAGCCTGGCTGTATGTTCGGGGAGGCTGCGGATGAGGTGCTGCCTCCCCTCCTTCCTGCCTGCCCGGGCAGGAGCAGAGGCAGAGGTCTGGTTCAAACACGGGACAGGGCAGCACCCGCTCTACTCAGGTTTTTGGTGAACGCCAGTCCTTCTTTTTCACGCTATTATCTTGCTAGTGTGTACGGCTTTTGGGTTTATCCCTGAAGATTTTATTCTGTATTTTATTACGATGGTGACTCCACAGCTACGAGTTACTCCTCTGGTGGCAGAGCTGCCTTAAGAGAGGTGTTCTGGCTGGCACGTGCCACCACAGTAGGTCCGGTTGTAGGTCCAACCACCTTATCCCTGTGCCGTGGCGATAAAGAAGAAAGCCTTTTTTTTTCTTTTTAATAAAACGAGTGACTAATATAAAAACCACCCTCTAAAGCGAGAAGACCTCAAACTGTTTATTAAAACAAAGTCTACATTGGAAGTGGATGAGTAAGCGCAGCAGTCACGCAACTCTAATAGCAATTTTTGTTGTTGTTGTTTTAGAAGTTCTTAACAAACATTTCTAAATGAGACAAAGGATTATGCTAATGAGCCTGCTGAGTTGACACTGCCTTTCCACAGCCGCAGCTTTTAAGACAATAGCCACGTTTTCTTTTAAAAACAACTCACTCATTAAAAGAAAGACCTCCAGAACACACGGATTCTCACAGAGAAACAATTCCTCTAATTATATTTTCTATTCCACTTCACGGAGTATTTGGATAAAACTGTCACTCCACAAGATTATGCCATTGTTTCATATTCTTTCTTTTCACATCCTTTTCTACCCTTAAAATGAAGAGTCGTATGAAACCTCTATTTACAATTGCAGAAAACTGTTGTTTTGGATTTTTTTTAAGCGCCCCTCACCACAGCACTGACAGCTCAGGTTAGATTATGGAATCTCTTAGGAAGTGAAATGGTCTTAGTAATGCTTTCGACTTTCATTACTCAGCCAGATTGTGGAGTCTATCAATTATACCCACATTGACACGCTGGAGAATTAATTGGCGCGTTTGACAAGGACAGCTATTACCCCGTGTTGTTCTGACAGCTGGGTTTGATATCAGAAATTTGTCAACCTTCCCCTTCACGTGAGCTGCTGGAGGAACGGTTGAGTAGATCAGGCGAGGACATTGCGAGATTTTTTTTTTCCCTCTACAATCTCAACATCTGGTGATAACCTAAACCCTAAATAAAATAATGGACATTCATAACATCAATAAGCAAACAGTATGCCAGACCTTTGCTATAAAACAATGTCCTGTCTGGGCTGACAAAGCATTCAACAAGTCAGAAAACTAATTTATTATCAGAAAAGTTAGCACCTTTCAGTAATGACTTTCTATGTGTCCTTCAAGTGCCAGTTATACTTACTGGGTGGAAGTATTTTAAGTTTATCTGAGTTTGGGGACTGGTGGTTACAAGACAGCTGATAACTTGAACTTCACCTCGCTTAGGATCAGGGGCAAGATCTGAGTTACAGTTGGATGTAAATAGTTCTGGGCACAGAGCCCCTTGCTGGGGAGCCCTGCTGCTTGCTGGCTACCGCTGCCCCGCGTTGAGACAGTTTCCAGTAATTTCTCATTTTCTTTCTTTGCCGTGACTGCTCATGAGAGCTTTTCCCTTGCCTTTTAAGACCGGATTAGAGAACTACTTAGTATTTTAACAAAGAAAACAACATGCAGGCGTGCTCCCCCCTGGAGCTGGCAGAGGCTCACTGGCCTCGCAGCCTTAGCCTTAGTCTTAGTGCTCCCTCCTCCAGAGGGAAACACCTCAGCTGCTCCCCAGCTCAGCGACAGATCGTCCCTTTCTCGGTGAAGAGCAACAGCCAAGCCTCGGCTTTGCCCCCTCCGCACCCCACCGATGGGCACAGAGAGGAAGCAATGCCCTTGCAGCCAGCAGTCCCCCCCCGAGCCTGGCCGGAGAGCAATGAAAACAGACTGACTCTCGCAGCCTAAAGCAGCTTAGGAGCGAACCCTCAGACACGTAACTTCATTAGGTCTAGAGTTTAGCACCGGTCATGCTCAAAAGTTAATTTGTAAACAATTAGCATATGTTAAAGCTCTTAGAGAGTCAAGACTTACAGCAGCTCTGTCAAATGGAAAAAAAAAAGAGCCCAAAACTTCCTAATTCCCCAGCTCAGCGAACAAGTACCAGCTCCTTGGCTTTCCTAAGGCCAGGTGGCAAATTGCAGCTGTACCGGGGAGCGAACCAGATGCTTTGGGGCAGTCCTTCAGCCACAAAGGAAGTATTTTCTTTCTTGAAGCAGAATGATTTTCTTTTTTTTAATAATAATGTGGAGACCAGGTTATCGGCGTCCGTTACCCTAAGAATGCAGACGTGGACGGGCTTTCAGCCGGGCTCTGAAAGGGACTAAATCCCCGGGGAGACTGGTCCGTCTAGCTGGTGGCACCGTGAGAGCGGAGTCCAAGCCTGCCAGCTGGCCGCTGCGGGCAGCGCTCCGGACTCCACTGGTCCCGCATTTTGGAAGACAGCACGGTCAACGGAGAGCGGCCCAGAACTGCCTGAACTGGCCAGCAGAGGACGGCTGAGTCCCCATCTCAGCGCGCTCCTTCCAAGCAAGCGAAGCATTTGTCTCCACGTAGATAATCACTATAAATCCTTTCTCCCGCAACTGCGGCTCCCTTCCTTGAGAAAACGCAACGAAGAGGAGCTGCTCCCCTCCACCCATTAGCCAGTAATCCCTGGGTTAATTGTGGGCCTTGATAGGATTTCGGCACAAGCTAGGTACCGAAGCGCACAGCACTCTGAAGATTTCAGCAAACTGGCTATGCCAAGAGCGTTTAGAAAGATTTATTGGGAGGCACTTAAACACCTAAGGAATTAAAGCACGGTGGCTGGGTGGCAACAGAGCGGGAGGACGGAGGTCTCGTTACTTCCTAGGCAGTTAGATGGTTAAGGGTTTTTTTGCACTTTCCCACCCTCCCCACACTAAGAAGCCTTTAAATCTGTGTTTCTTGATATTACTTGCTGCTCAGAAGACCAAAAAGGGCTTAATTTTTAAATATTGTCAAGACCATGGCATGGTGAAGCGTTGCTATCCTGGATAGCGTTTGGCTAAAAGCTTCAAAATGTCGAATGACCATATTATCATTAGATCTGGAAATTACTGGTCTTTTAAAAAGATAATAAAGCAGCTAGGTTTTTACTTGTACCTTACTAGTTTTGATAGTAAGTGGTATACAGTAAAGATTCAATCATCCAAAGCCTGGTGAAAAGATACACAGGAATTACTATTACAGTGTTTATGACTCTGTTGAGGGGAAATAGCTGTGACCAGCTCATTTATTTTCTTTGACCAAGTCACATGTTGGTGGACGGCAAATTCATTTCATCCAACGCGCAGACACATGGTTAACACCAAACTTCTTTAGCAGCTAGTCCAAGAAAAGTAAAGTTAAAAAAGTAAAGATCTTGTTAGAACACATTAAAAAAAAACCTAGCAGAACGCGTTCTGGCAGGCTCAGTCCCACAGATTCTTGTAGGAAAAATTTGCCTCATGGAAGTCAGTTGTTCCACTTAGGAGACCGGGGGCTGTTGGCATGTGCGAGGGTTTCCAAAGCTCACCTGCAGGGCTGCTTGCTTTCCACTGGAACAAGCACTGTGCTACATGCCTGCCTCCGCCTCGTACCATAAACGGTGGACTCCCGGATGGCTTCTTGTTCTGCATTTTATCCCAGGAAAACCTAAGATGGGGGAAGAACGCAAGGGCAGCAGCTTGCTTATTCCTTCTACATCTGGCTGCAAAGCTGGTAAGTGATAAATTGTTTGCAAAGAGCTGGCAATGTGCAATGGACAAAACATATCCCAATCTCTGCAAGTTTGGTGATATCACCTCTGAATTAAATGGGCGATTTAAAAAGACGATTCAATCAGCGAGCAGAGAAAGTTGCAAAAATTAAATGCAGTTTAATGGTGAAACCTTTCCATTTTTGAGGCACTACATTAAATTATGCAGCTGTACATCAAACTAACTTTCAAGTCAAAGTGACCCTTGGTTAAGGTATATTGAAATAATCTTATTTTATGAAATATTTGTTAGGGGAAAAAAACCCCACATGACATGCATAGATTTTGCCATTTCAGATCCTTGTCTTACTAAATTAAAAAATACAGCCTTGTAAGCGTTCGTTAGCAGCAAAAGAAGCGCAGGGATACGTACAGTTAGTGTGATCACACGAAGTGTTAAATTACCTGAGCCAGAACTGCAGCAGTAGATTTCTTTTAGAAAAAGGATGGTCAAGTAGACATAGGCGGTAAGATTACCTTTAAAATGTTTTACTGTAGACCTAAAATAGCTACCCAGCTTTAAAAAAAAAAGAGAGAGAAGGGGAGGTGGGAAAAGAGAGGGAGAGAACATAATTTCAGAACCCTTAGCTTATTTTTAATTTATAGTCCTTGGAAAAAAAATAAGTGGATAGCCCAATCATTTATATGCCTGGGCAAAAGCAATACATCTATATAAAAGTACAGTGATATATTTCTGTTGCTAGTTTAATGTGCTGCTCTGTGCCCTGCGTGTTCTGATTCATTGGAGAGCAGCAATCATGTCGACAGGAGCTGTTCTTCAGTTCCCATCAGCGACAACTAAAGGCCAATTCAAGGTTGTGGTGGGGTCATGAATCTAACATAGTCACTGATAGAACAATTTCCCTTCCGCGTGACACCGTCGGTGGGACACAGAGGGAATATACGGCAAGGACTGCTGCAGGTATGTCTTTTTATTCCCATCACTCCTCTCCCCCCAACCCCCCTCCTTTTTTATTTTTAATTTTTGGCGATGGTCTGCGCTGTTAACAAGGAGCCTCTGGGGAATACAGAATCAGTCAGTGGAAAATAATAAGAAGGGAAACTTCTAAGCCTTTAAGAAACCAGCATACTCCTGGCCTCTGTGCAGGGCAACTCAGCAACATCAGCTCAGTTTGAGAGCTGGATCCACCCCAAGACAATACGAGCTGTACATCCCTGCCAGTCCTATAAACAAGAAAGATGCTGAACCAAACTCCACAGTGATTTCACCTCTGGTCCAGCACCCTTTGAATTAAGTAAAGAGGCATTTTTACCTGGACATAACTCCACCAGAGTCACTAACCTTCTGCAGTATGAAAATCAGACCTGAATTTTGCCTGACAACGCTATTCTTTTCACACGCTGAAGCCCGTAGCGACCCTTGCAGGGGACTTGGCACAAGATTTGAACAAGTCACAAAAAAAAGAGCCAACTCCCGCTATTGTTCCTGCCATACATGTCCCAGGGAGAGCAGATTTTGGGCCGGATGAGTAATATTTCATTCTCATGCCGCTATTAGTCATCACGAGACTGTACAGTTAATACGGCGTGGCTTAGCCCTGCAAATTCTAACCACCCAGCATGGGGCTGATGTTGAGGAGCAACTGCATTGCAGCTGATAGAAATACCAAATGCAGTAAGCTTTACATTTTGAAAAATTACTTCCAGTACCTCAAGGCTGCAGACTATACTCTCTTCTGCCTTCCCTATTAGAAGCAGCAGACGTGTAAAATGTGGATTTGCAGATTTTGTTAGAAAGAGGCTACGTAGTACTACAGTTCATTTGCAATCAATGTTTAAATGATGCTAGAAAGAGCTGCAGACCGCCAGTTCAAAATCTAAAATAATCAGCTACAGCAAGGTGCACAGTTATACTCGATGCTTTGTATTTCCCGTGTCTTGAAAGCCAAAAGCCTAGGTCATAGCCGCAGTGAATATGGACAGGTCCAAGCTTTTCTTATGACCAAATGTTCCTCCTCTGTGCGTTATGCTCATTCACACCTGGAGGAAGGCCACGCTGCAGAGGTCCCTGAAGGCCATAAGTGAACTTGACCTTGCTGAGGCTCGAGTCCTCCTTCAGGGGGCTGAGCACAGAAGGGCCGAAGGAACGATGGCCCTTCCTATCGACACGGGTGCTGTTCAGCAAGGGCGGCGGGAGCTGAGCCAGCCTGCGGGGCTGAGCCTGCCCTCCGGTTCCGATACAAACGCAGCAGGCACAACTCGGCGAAGATGGGGCAGAGGGAGCTGCAGCTGTACCAGGAAGCAGGGGGAGCCCCGAGAGGAGCTCTGCTCTCTCGGGGGATCTACCCAGCTTCCTAGTGAACGTCTCGCAATTGAAGTTCTGCCCTCCCTTTACAAGAAGGGCGTTCCCTCCTTGTTTTAAGCAGCTTCAAAGCTAGACAAGCCGCAGTCTGCCATTTCCTTTTGATCCCCAAGACAATTTCAATGGTAGTTTACATGGGAACACAAACAGGACCCATTTTAGGTATCTAAACAAAATTTGGGTCCTCTCCTTGTCTCTACTGCTATGGCCTTTAAGACTTTTCAAACCATTGGCATTTCACAGATCAGCACGAGGAAAGTTAAACGCACCTTGGCTTGCATGCTGGTGTGAGGATCCTTAGCACGAGGAGCGTGGGGGTTTCACACGAGTCGTGCGATGGATCCAGCCCAGCCTCAAGCCCCACTGAGGCCTCAGTACAGCCAGTAGTGTTACAGCGTATTTGGACGGTATTTTGGTGGCCTCCCCAGAGTCAGCACGAGGGCTTGCAACCATGTCCCTTGCACGGTTAGCACCGTGACTAGGACCTCAGTGGAGGCTGAAAGGAAGGACCTTGCTCTGAGCACTCTTAAATTGGCAGGCAAAGGCGCGGGGGGAGGTCACCCGCTCTTTTGCAATGGTTGGTTTCACAGGCATTGCTAGTACGTCTGCTCGCACACTGATATCAAACCACAGACTTTAAATGAGATAAATTGACCCTTTTTCAGTGCCAGTGATTGCTCAACAACATGCAAAGCAGCTTTGCCTCTGCCTGGGTTTGGATGGGTCCGTGAAGCTCCAGACAACCTTCTCAGTCCCAGAGACAGTCCTTCTCGAGCATGGGCAAAGCAAAGCCTGAAAAGTGATAGTGGGTCTGTGTGTATGCCGCGGTATGAATATAAGGCTTCAGAGCCCAGAAAATATAAGGCTTCAGAGCCCAGAGTTGTCCCACAGTTACCAGCTGCAAATACTAAAATCACAGTGTTTCTGGAAACATTGAAACCAAATTAAGAAAAAGTTCAAATCTAAAAATATAGCTGTAATTTAAAATTCCCTTTAATAGAATTTTATTCCTGCACTTATAATTGGAGACATTTATAGATAGTGTAAAAAAAGGGACTGGGAATTTGTATTTATGAGTAACAAGGAAGAGCTGTGAATGGAAAGAAGAGAGGCTGTGCAACATTCCTGCTGAAACGCAGGCTTCCCCAACGGCGTGCCATCAAGGATGTTAGCTCTTGCCCACTAGCTCTTGACTCTGGCTCAGGCTCTGTCAGCTGCACGCAGCTGTGTTTAAGCATGCGATGGTTTTTTACTCTTGTTTATACTGTTAGAGTTGCTCCTAATCCAACTGGCTGCAGATAAGATCACAGCATGCATTTGAACTCAAAGGTGAAAGCACACATCTTTATCCTCTTACTGACCAGCTTCGACGTGTGCGTGGACATCTGTCACGGGTGAAGAAAACGGAGGGTCTAAACCCTCTTGTCCTCAGGCATTACAGCTACGCTCAGTTTTTAGCCTTTCTTTGGGCAGAATCTTTTGCCATATTGATTTCACTTGCATTAAAAATTCTTCTCTGGAAATGAAAGACTTGGATCTGTCTCATTATTTTAGATCTGAGCTGGCAACTGAGTTAATATTAAAATGACATACACACGCAAATCACATTTCCTACGTTACAAATAACTGGAGCAAAGCGAATATACCAACATTAATAATTTACCTTATGAGCTTAGCTCCTTTTTCTTTTTTCTGGAACTTCCACAAGCAGATTGCAACTTCCTCCAATTTATTAATTATTCAAATTCAGCCAACAATTTAAAAGAAAATGTTTACCTACCATATAGCTTGCATTTTGCTTCCATTTTCACTACTCAGTATTTGTAACAATTGTGTAATTAAATCACATAATTTCTGGTCCCCAGCTAAATCAAAATGTAATACTTCTGGGAAAAAATACTGCCCGTGTGTCTATAAAAATCGTCTTGTCTATGTTGAATTTCATCTACATTCATTCAGACTAACAACTCAACTGCTCAGATGTTTAGCAAATGATCATTAAAATAGGCAAACCGGCTTTATTTCCTTGCTTGTCTGTAAAGAAAGAAAACACATTTTCTTTCCTTTAGCAGTCTATAATCTGTTCTGCTCCACCGTTCTCCCCCTTCCTCCTGGTTCTGCAGGTGCCATTAACAAATAAAAGGCTACCGACGACAGCCGTCTTTCAGCTAGCTTTTGTTCACTCCCTAGAAGCAGCCTTTGGGTTTCTGCACATCCATGGGCCACAACTGGAAACCAGTACTAAAGCCAAGAAACCTCGGGTATCAGAAGCAGAACAATGAATCTTCTTTCACTCCCCCCCCAGTTCTTGGTTTGTTTTAATTTTTCTTACCCAGGACAAGTTCTTTCATCCCTTTTTAGTTATTTTTGTTGTTAATTTCTAATCATATTCCTCATTTATTGGGGGCTAACAAGACAAGAAACCTGTAGATAGAAGCTTAAAAGGCACCAAACAGCCCTTTGCCACTTCTCCCTATTTGATTTTCAACTAAGCATTCAGGTGCTCTTCGCCCTTTCAGAAATCTCCGCCATCGTGGTAGGATGCAATTTCTTTCCTTTACGGCTGGGAAGACGGCGTCCCCCAGCCCTAAGTCCTTACCGCATACCGCAAACCCAAACAGAAGACCAAATTTGATCAGACATCGTCCCCTTGCGTGAACAGCGTAAGTTATTTCGTCAAGCCTGCGTGGTTTCTGTGAGGTGGCTCCTGATTACTGGGCTGAGTATCTGTACCTTCAAATGAGAATAAAAATAAATATACACAGACAAAAAAAATCTGTCCTAGGAGACAGCATTACTAAAGCATGCTTAGGAGAGGTTTCTCTCTGCTGCTCCTCTATAATGATAGCATAACTTTCAGCTGTCTGCCACAGCGATCACTGAACGTGATCAAATTGCGTATGAAACCCGTAGACTGCTCTGTTAGACACCGTAAGGATTAAACGTGCATGCCATCCCGGCAGCTGTTCCAGCACAAGCACTGCACGTCCTACAACGGGAGATGGACTTCTACCAAAAAGTAATTATTACTTACGGAATCAACATAGCGAATAGGCAATACCAGGTGACAGCTGTATGCAAACTGCAGGTCTTCCATTGCTAAAGCATAAGCGGTTGCTCTTCCTAAGAGCGAGATACGACTCTGCAGCCTTACTTTAGCTGCCCTGTCAATAGGGCTTGTCCACAGCAGACACCGGCCACCGCTGGCAGGAGTTGTTAGATCCCTCCAAGGTCTGTCCCAGCTTCGGCCAGGCACTTCCAGCAGCTGCTGGATCATAAGGCATATATGTGATTCAGTCATGCAAGAAGGCTTCATTCCGTGGAGGATTTCTGCCAGCCTGGTCTCTGATGCCACTAAACGAATGTAAAGAGTTTAACGCCGCTTTGCATGGGTACGGCTCGTAGAAATGAGCAAAGGCTTCTCCAAAGCAGAGCTGAGTCACGGCAGGAACCACGCTGCTGGTGAGAGGGACGTGCGAAGGCAGGGTCCGCAGCAGGCATGCCAGCTCTCGGCGGGCAGGGATCTCTTCTGCTAAATCTGTTCCGCCTTCTGAACTGCAGGGCTCTCTCTGCATTTTTGGAGGAGACAGAATAGATTTAGAAAGTGGCTGCTTATCGATTTATAGTCTTTATGCCGGACATAGCTTTTTATTAAAGAAAGCAGATACTCAATAGTGTTAACTAGTAATGGGAATTGACTTCTCGCTAATTGCACAGAACCTGGCATTAATACACTTTAATAGAAGATAGGCCTGTGCACTCCAGATCAATCCAAAAGTTTTTCCTGACTCTGCTACAGACAAAGGACTCCAACACCACCACCATGGCTAAATAAGACATTTTATTTATTTATTTATTATTCCTCCAATTATCAAGATAAGGACATATCTCCAGGGAAGGAGGGAAACGCTTTAACTCGCCTGCTCGTCTGCTGTTTGTTTGCTCCATAGGGATCCTCATTTCCCGGTGTGCTATTCTGCCCCGATCGCCTGGTTTGTACACGGAGGAGATTTTGTCTGCCTCAGGTACAGTGGGATGCAGGCAGAATAAATGTCCTGGAAATAAGGCTGACATTTAGAAATAAACCAATTTATTATTTAATGAATATTATAAATATTTATAAATAAATCTATTTTGTTTTAGTATTATTATAGGCTTGTTTTAAATGCTAATGTTAATTTTATGTTAATGTTAGGAAGCAAATTCTCTATGTGTTCAGCTTCGCCTTGTGGTTTCTCATTAGAGGAGCACAAGGGGATTAACAGCTCTGCCCTGCTGAGCACCCTCTCCCTCCCCGGCCCTTCGCCTCCGGCCAGCCCTCTCTTCAACCACTCCTTCACTGGAGCAGCTCCAGCATCCGCAAGAGCAGTCCCTGCCTGGCGATCTTGCTGGGTTTCTCTCTTTTTGCCCAGAGACTGCGTAGCCACCGAAGTAATTCTCTGTGACAAAAAGGCTGCCGGTTGTTCAAGACCCCTCAAGGTGATCTCAGGTGCCTAGCTCCCCAGGGCTCAGCGGCTGGTTGCTGAGAAGATACCATGAGTTTGCAGGGTACAGCAGAGGAAAGCGAGAGTGCTCAGTTACAAACATTGCATTTTTCACCCAAGTGTTGTCGCTAATTTTGAACATTTACTAAAATAAGTCTTGCTCTCATTATGCAGTTTACATTTAGTTTGCATTGCCTGTCAGCCACCTCCATAACAATGTTGAAGACAGACAAAATGGGATCAAGACTCAGTCACCGTCCCACTGAAACTCTCGTAGAAAATTAGAGTATATGCTCTCCCAGCAAACAGTGGTTCAAAGTGGAGCAAATTGGAGTCCCGGCCCCTTTTAGGCACTATTACCAGTCAAATAAAGCAGCTAATAATAAAGGATTGCTGGTTTATTTCATGCACTTAAATAAAACAGATTGGCCAAACCTCACTAATGGTTTGTGACACTGGAGCATTACACCAGCGGGCTCCCGGGGACAGGCCCCTGCAGGCACGCGGGATTTCCACCAGCTTCAGCCTTCTAAAGGGTGCAAGTCCACCACTCTAGCCGAATAAAGTTTGAAGCACCCTTTACTTTTATAACTGCCCCTCCCATAGTTATCGGCTGCTTTTAGGTCTCCCTTTAGCCTCCTCTGAGCCAACTGAAAAAAAGCCCGGTTCCCCTGGGCACTGGCAGTGACACGGGGGGGGGGGGGGGGGGGGGGGGCTGACAAAGGGCGATGCTAATTAACGCTTCATGCTAGTTAATGATGTACGCTTGTGTCACGAGAAAATAATTTTTAGCTCCTTGTAGTTCAGACAGCTTGACTTCTTCTGTTGCCAGCCTCCCACCAAACAGACCCCGAGATGAGCCGGGATACGGCAACGCTGCGGTTGTCCCCATAGAGGCGAAAGCAGCTCTGAAAAAGGAATCCTAAACTTCTGAAAACTTCTGACTCACCACAACACCCCTGGTATGCCAGAACGAAACTGCAGAGGGGACCTTGCTGCACAGGGGAGGGGACGCTCTGAAGCCCCTCTCTAGGCTGGTCCAGTGGCCTGGGCTCTGTGACTCTGGGAGAGCATCGCGGGAGCAGGCCCGAGCCCCCCGGCCCTGGCCCTCAGGCCGCTCCTAGCCGCCGTGCTTGGGCACAGGAGGACACGGGAAGGCAGGAGGTCCCCTCTGGCAGGGCTTCAGGCTGAGCATGGAGATTTGCCATCTGAAAGGGCAGCGCACGTGGCCTCGCAGGCAGCTAAAGGGCCCCCTCGGGACGCAGTACGAACCTACTCGTTTAGCTCCGTTTTGGCCCGCGTCGCAGGGGTGAAAACCCGGAGCCACGCCGCCGGCATCGGCTTGTTTGGTTGCTGCAGGGCTGCACCCATGTGTAGCGGCAGAGGTTGCTGCACCTCGCCGGCGGGCGGAACTTGCACCCAGGGACTGAAGGCTCTGCTTGCACCTCGCCTGCCGCACCGAATCCCTTCTGCTGGGGAGACAACCCGCCCTGGTCCTCGCTGTGGCCACCCTGGACCGCCCTGCTAAACATGCCCAATAGCCACCCGGCAAAGCGCTGAGCACTCCGTAATTATTTTTGTCTTTCTTCTGTATTTTGTTGCCGATAGTTTGTCAAAGAAAGGAGAAATCAAACTACAGCTCAGTATTAAGAAAATAATAACAGTTTACCATGGCTACTATTTAAAAGCATGTCGTGATACTGCCTGTGAAACACTACTAATATATTGTTACTATCCTATCCTGAAGTGGATTTATGCAATTATTAATCAGTGATAAAGCCACCTGTTTGTCCCTTTTTCCTAATATGGCAGGTTCTACACAAAGAGCCACTCTACTCATAACGCCAGACCTTTAGTTGCTTCTGGATACCTGCAGATATGCAGAGGAACTTGCCCCACAGGAACATTTTATTTAGTAAGACAGGACTTAGAAGTGAAAGGGTAACCATTTCTGATCATAACCTTGGCTTTGCACTTCTAGTAATTATCCTTTAATTGCATTACCCTGTTTGAAATAGAGTTGTAATTGGAAAAAAACAATTTGACATTCCCTGATGCCTCCTCTGACATGCATTATTTGCTTTTTATTCAAATATAAATGGTCTCTATAATACTATCAAAGAACGAGGAAAAATAAAGCAAAATTGAAATGTCAGTAGCAATTTCTGACATGTGAGAAGCGTCATCAACTAGTGCTGGATGGTAGGCAAAGGTTTTCAACTCACTTTAAAAAAAATAAAATGTGACATTAGCGGAGTCAGAGGAAAGGAGAAATGTAAAGGGGGAAAGTGCTACAGCTCCGTTCCTCCAGGAGCTCTCTCTGTTGCACATGGTAATATCAAAATACCAAGCCAGCTACCAGCTGTAACTGAGTGATGGATGGGCCTTTCAGATTACGCTGAAGCAGAAGATGCAGAAGGATAATTTCCAACCTTCCAGTTAACTATTGAATAATTGTTAAGGCCAATGAAAGCCAATGAAACGCAGGTCCCCTTTACTCATACCTTACGGGACAGAACATCCACTTAGGTAGCAAAGTGGTTTTACATCTTCCTTCTTGGGCAGATTGAGACAAATCCACTCTGATCAGTGGTGACTCACAGCACGTCATTTGCACCTTGTATTTCTGAGAGGTGAGCTCCGACGAGTTTGGCTGGATCAACTGCATATACAGTCCTATATGCTTGCACATACACACACAGCTTTACCGAGATCTGGACCAAGTAAAAACTACCTGATGGGGTTCAGGCTCTGAATCAGCCTTAGACCATTTGGGGCACTATCCCCCAAAATTTAATTCAATGATTAAAAACATTAAAAATTAAATAAATTACAGGCACAAAGCTAGTGAGTTAGGTTCTGCCATTCTGGAAGAAAAAATATTACTTAAAAATAAGGAATGGGTACGCGCTCAGACAGTACACGAGGAAAACCGTGGCTCAGCACGTTACCCCAGTTTGGGACGGAGGTACCCGGCTGGGGTGGGGGGCATGCATGTGGAGCTGGGTGTTGCAGTTCCCTCACACCGGAGGAGGAGAAACTGCAGACATCTTCTGCAGCGATTCCTATGATGGATGTCCTTTGTCAGCGGCCCTGCATTCTCATTTGCTCCAAACCAGATCGAGCCCAATGTTTTACTTCAAAGAGTCAGCAGTTCACAGGCAAGAAATTAGCACAGGGGAGTCATAAAGCAGAGGCAGTTGGCACAGACTAGGCTGATCGGTCGTGCCTTTCTGGCTTTTTGATAAAAGCAAAAACAAACCCAAAACACAACAGTAGGAAGAAAACCTTCTCTTGAGAAAAATAAAATCCTGGGGTTGCTAGAGATATAACCAACCTTCATTAATGCAAGTTAATTACTCCGGGCTTTTTACCCAGCTAGTTTACTGTGACAACATCCAACACAAAGCATATGAGGAGTCACCTGTTCTACCTCTCCATGTTGGCTGCCTCGTCCCTGTCTCCAAGCCTGACTCTGAACTCCAACGGGAAGCCCAAATATTTACGGCCAGATCCAGGCATTTGGCACTTAACATTTCACAGGGACTTCAGGCTTCCCCGGACCTGGTCTTTAGGGGACAATCCTGTAAAGGTTACCCAGACATTTTATTTTGGGACCCCAGCAGCAGAAGGAGATTTTGCTTTAGGCGTACACTGATGGTTGCTCCGTAGCTGCCTTCCACAGTGGCTTCTTAAGATCCTAAGATCTCGGCCCCAGGCTCTATTCCTGTGCCAGAACAAAAGCACACGTAACAGGTGAGGGTGAAGGGTGGCTTTGTCCGAACAGCCCTGTCAGCTTCAGCGCTTTATCACGACACATTTCACTTGTGCGCAGCCCATCTATTTGCTTGGCCTGCTTACCCACCTGGATAACTTCACTGAAGTCAACAGGACTGTTAATACGAGCTCACTACCGAGACAGAACAGCTTGCTGTTGCCAATGAAATACAAAGACAAACTGGCTTGATAGAACAGTGTAGCTGAGATTTGGGGCCCCTCAGTGATGATCTGAGGAGCCTGTACAATTTAAGGAGTCTGGCGTGAGGTTAAGCATACTATGCAAGTATATTTAACAGAGTAATAACTCTGATTTTTCTCTTTTCTTAGAGATTTGAGCTGAAATTCCCAGGAAGCAGCACAAAGATAATAACTGAAAACTAAGCTGAAATATAATCATCACTCTAAAACCTATTAAGAAGAGCTGGTTGTCAGGAGAAAGGTTGCAGCAGGGTTGAAGTGAGCTGGCAGGATCCAGCCCACCTGATTGGAAATGCCGGGGGAGTCACCTGCCGGAGCACCACCCTGCTATAAAACAGAAGGAAGGGAGCAGCCTGGAGGTTTGATGGTGGAGGGGTTTCTGTTTGTTTCTTCTTTTGGGGGATTTTTTTGTGTTACAAACTTGCAATAGAAAATGAAGTGAGGAGAAAACTCATTCTCTTGATTGATTACATCTGGATTATCAGGTACTCCTAGGAAGGATGAACTAGAACAAGAACTACTGAATTTAGGAAACTTACTTTGCTACCGAAAGTGGGTAAATTCTGATTTTCTACCTTTAAGCAAAGTAGTTGTGTTAATGGAATAGCTCTGTAGTCTTTATATACACATTCAATTATGATGCTGTTTCTTCTCTATGTGGGCTGGGCTCTGGAAAACATACTTTGATCCTTAGTTCCAGTTTCTTAGATGACTTATGAGGCCTTAAGAACTGTGAATTGAGTAGGATCACAGTGATCTCTCGTTGACGAGTTTTTGAGTTCTGATGGTTCTGGTAAGTGGCTCACCTGGGACGCTTAGCTGGTGCTTGCTGGGACTAGTTTGTTCTTTTTATTTAATATGTAAATGAATGTTGTCTGCTTCATGGTATTAATTCAGTAGCTAAAATGAACAATTTAAAGTAGGTAGAGCTATCAATTAAAATGCAAGAACAAATGGAAAAATAACAAGGAGAAAAATCAGAAGATGACAGGAGAGAATTGCTTTTACTTCTGGTTGCAGTCTTGGGCTCTGCATGGACACTAAATCACTGTTTACTCTCAGGAGGTTATAGTAGATAGCGTGGTCACCTGTGGGTGAGATGGACAACTGAGTTTATTGCACTCTAGTTGTTAATATTGCCCTAACTAGAGCCTAGAAGGGCAAGTCATTTAGTGTGCTATACGGATTTAATTTGCTGGTGAGTACATGTGAAAGGCTGCCAAAGGAAGCTGGAAGAAGAATTAGGGCAATTTTCTCACTGCTTAGTAATAGTAGGAGACCTAGGGAAACTTTTCCCATCCCCAGCTGCCCCTGTTGTCTTTTGCCACCCTGGCCTACCACAGTTTATGCTAGGCTTCTTCTGGTTGCTATTGTAGCTACTCTGGTAAAACCCTGTCAGAGTATTTTATCTGTTTGTCTGGGAAACAGGACACGCGTGGTTCTTCAGCTGTGCATTGCACACTGGCACTAGCACAGTGTGCACGTCAGAAAGTCTCCCCTTTTGCTAATGGGTGCAGGACCCTGCTGTGAGTGGGTTTCTCGGCTACCTAATACTGAATTTCTAAGGGAATCCTCAGGTAGAAGCTTTAAACCAAGGTTTTAGCCTGGAGAAAAGGAGGCTGAGGGGAGACCTTATTGCTCTCTACAACTACCTGAAAGGAGGTTGTAGAGAGGTGGGGGTCGGTCTCTTCTCCCAGGTAACAAGTGATAGGACGAGAGGAAATGGCCTCAAGTTGTGCCAGGGGAGGTTTAGACTGGATATTAGGAAATTTTACTTCACTGAAAGGGTTATCAAGCATTGGACCAGGCTGCCCAGGGAAGTGGTTGAGTCGCCATCCCTGGAGGTATTTAAAGGACGTTTGGATGAGGTGCTGAGGGACATGGTGTAGTGGTGGTCTTGGTAGTGTTAGGTTTATGGTTGGACTCGATGATCTTAAAGGTCTTTTCCAACCTATACGATTCTGTGATTCTGTGAAGTGCAAACACTGTAAATTGTAAATGTATCTATAAAGAATTGTGTTGATCTCTACTTAAAGAACTAGCGATTGGCAAGGTATTTGGGGGAAGGGGACGGGTGAGAAGTTTTTATAAAGAACAAAAAGAAAATCCATTTCTCTTAAAATTAAGTGCTAATCTTGTACTTGGATCTGCTATATTTCAACTTCTCAGATGTGGGTAATGCATTCCTCGTCTTGGGCTGGATTCCTGAATCTATCTAATAATGAAATCCCCCCTGCTCAGGCGACTGGGAAGGCATCTCGAAGAGGTGCACCAGGAGACGTTCATGGTCAGGTTTGCAGTAAGCCGATGCCCTCTGCTGGCTATGAGGAACTTTTAAAATGTAAACCACCCATTTCAGAGCAGGATAATGAGTTTCGAACAAAACCCCTACTAAGAGTGAACGGGGCACTTTAATTGCAATCGTCACACCTCCCTACAATATTTTTTTACTATGCGCTCGGAGGAGAACTGTTAATTTGAACTCTAATTGCAGTGAATGAATATAAGAATAGCTCTGGTTATGGCTTCCACATTGGTAAATATTAGATGCAACTTGTAATTAAAGATCTTTAAATACAAATATTATCCTTTTACTAAACTGTTCCTCTAGTATTAGTAGGATTTAAAAGCATGTATAACTTAAAGTTGGAGACAACTGTTTAGCCTGTTTAAATAGAGTTGTCATTAGTATGATATTGACTGGTTAGAAGTCAGTATAAAGGTGAATAAAACTTTAAGAATGTTTGCTGAAGAATTACTGGGGATAATTATCTGGATCATGATGGACAAGCTACTACGTGTCTATACATCCTATATTCCACTGAGAAATCAGTTGAAAAATGCTGAAACTCTGCATTTATTCAGACACAACTATTACCAAAAATGTGACTCTTAATTGTAGAGGAAAACAAAGTAATTGAAACTGGAAATTGTACGTTTATGCTTTTTCATGAGCCTAGGAGAACTCGAAGGCTTTAATGCTGATTCCAGCAAGTTGTAGCTGTTTCTGTCACATGGCAGGTGACAGATGTCCACCTGAACACTTAACCCCTGTGTAGCTATGTCACTACGGGATTTCTGTGCGAGCTCTTCTGCAGTTGTCTGTCGGTCCGTTCTGGCCATAGAGGAACCACCTACCCAAAAAGGCTAAAAAGAACATTAAAACAGGTCTAAAATCAGAAAAAAAGAATTTAGTCACCTTTTTTCAGTTTTCTTTTTTTTCCCCTTTAGGCTTCCCCTTCTGGGTTTATAAAATCATGCTTTTGTGTAGGTCTGTCTGCTTCCTGCTGTTTCTGATGTCTTGAATGGTCAGCCAAGAGATTCAAAAGTTAGAGTCTCCTTATGTTAGTTTCTAAGAGTTATGAATTTAATTGATTAAAAGAAAACCAAATTCATGCTGTGTCTAAGGATAAGGTTATAATGGGTCTCCCAAAGATAAATGCCTTTTTGTAGCATGGATGCCAAAAATGTTAATGTAACCCCTTCTCTAAGTTAATTACTTGACTGTACTATATTGTTATTTAAGTATTTACAATCATTATTTCTTTAACAGAAAGCACCCCAGGGCATGTTTCATCAGTTTGAAACTTTCAACCCCACTAAGGGGGGGGGGGGGGGGAAAGAACACATCCTGTCTCACATATGACCCCAAAGGCCTGTGGTAACTCTCACAAGGTCCACAAAAGAGCTCTCACTGACTTTAGAAGATGTTAAATTTGACCATGTTCTAAACTTGATGTGAATTTTGCTCTGAGAGAAAGAAACCAAAACAGTACTTAACACTGTACTTAAAAGATCACAAATCTGGAGCTTCTGTTCAATAAACTCAAATTGATCCATGGGATATGTATTATTCATAAAACAGATTCTTTTATTGTCATTGATTTATGTCTTTTGAATATGTAAACTTTGTCTAGGCATTAATTTTTGCAATTAATATCAAAAGACAAGTTTTAACACAGTAACTGGGCTATATCTGCAGTTAGCTTTTTTCTTTAATGCATGCAGAGTTTAAAGTGGTTATTATACCTGGCTTATGAACTTTGCCTTTTATGGAAAGTAGCTGTTTCCTTTAGCTATGTTAAAAGAACACACTGTTTAACAGGCTTAGTTGTAGAGTAATTCTGAAAGATGGGGAACTACATATGCTACTGGGAACAATATGCATCACTTCTAGATGATGACAAAATAGCTTGTGTATTATGCTGATGGGATAAGTTTGTGTGGTGTTTATAAAAACACACAGAAAAAAATCAGAGAAATTCATAGCTGTAAGCATTTTATATTTAGCAAGATGGTAATGTTTGATTTGCAACAAAGTCTTTTAACAGAAAAATAGATGAAGGGGACATGGAAGTGTATAAAAATATATTACTGAACTTAGTAACACACTACAACCTAGGCATATTAAGGAAATACAGCTAAATGGAAATGCCCTAAGTATGTAAGCAGGACATGTGAACAACCAACACCAAACCCCCCTGTTTTACAGGAAAAAAACCCAAAGTGTCCTGTAGTTTCTATAACAGTACCCAGTACTTAGCGCATGTTTTCAGTCAAACAGCAGTCCTATGCATTTTGTTAGGAAACAACTTCAGTGATTTATTTGGGAAAGTACTCATTGCTAGTGAGTCTGTAAAATGAGAGACTGAATATGCTTTCCAGAGACTTAATGGAGATGGAGAAATACAGTTCTAATAATAGGGTGCTCTAAGCAATTTAAGCTACTGGTAGACTTGCATTTCACTTCAGTGAAATGCTGTAACAGTGACTGAATCCAAAGTCTAACTGGGGACTTAAGTGATAAGTTATATTCATCAAACAGTTCGAAGTCTGTTAAGTTTATTAACAATGGGTACTGCTGAATCTGATCTAATTTAAAAAATAATAAATACATAAAAATTACAAGATTGGACCAGCTTTTCCCCCCCTCTCACCTTCATGGAGGTATCTATCTATTTTTTCATCTAATTCAAAAGGTTGCTTAAAAGAGGAAACAGTTCCAAACATGGATCAAGCACACAAGATTAATTGCTGTGTCAGGATAAGCATGCTCTGTAGTCAACAAAATAAAATGTATTAAATGCCACTTGCATGTCAGGGAAGCTGTGGCTATTAGGCATTTGTGGTGTTGCTGTCTGGAAAAGAGTGTAAAGAGTGTGGTGCTCTCCCTAAAACTCACATGACAGTTCTTGTGATAAATATGGCTGGAGTTCAAGGCCCATGAGAGACACATCCTTGGAAGAACAGCCAATACTCTGACTAAAAAAAGAAAGTCTGTTTAATTTTGTAGCAGATTTAATAAAAAAGTAGTATAAATTGATGTTTATACTTTACTAGGACCAGCAGATGTCAGTACAACTCAAAGCATAACTTTGGATTTTAGCAACACAACCTTCATGACACTTATCAGAAAAGAAAATACTCTAAACAAATAGCAAGATTATACAACTTTATCAAAGAAGTCTTCAGAAATCAATAGTTAACAGTATTCTTGAATAAATGTGACCCAATAACATGCATATCTTCCAGGTCTATCACAGAAGTAGGAAATTTATCCAAAACATAACAAAATACCAAGGAATAACACTTAATGTTACTAAGATTTCAATTATAAAATCTTTTCCCCATAAATCTTGTTATATTGTAGATTTTTAATGTTCTGAGGCTAGATACTGCATCAACCAAACATAATTTCAATTCAATTGAGTTTTTCTTGTAGCAGTCTGGATACTCTTGGTTTGGAAACAGACAGTCAAATTCATTTCAGCTGCATGCAAACATTTACCTTAAAAACAAGCAAAAATAAAAAAAGGGGAGAGGGCTGTTGAAGTAATAGTCTGGTCCAATTACAGACTGATAACAAACACAGCAAAATTATTTCAATTGTGTTATACAGAAACCAACAAAATGGTATCATAATTAAATACTTTAACATATTTTCCAATGCCTTAACAGTTTAATAACACTTTAACAGTGAGGCTTGAATTCCTAAGGATAACTTGATCTCAAATCCCAGTAACTTGGATGTGATCTGAACTCCTAAATGCCTTTGAATTCATTTAAGTGAACAGGATTGAATTTATCAGATGTAGCTGGGATAATCTATAGAAAATACAGCATTAATCCTGGAGAGAGCTTTATTAATACTGCATGTAAATTCACTGAGAAATTTTAGAGTGTTTCACATAAAACAGATTCAAAACCATGAGATCCTGAACTAGAGAAGGCAAAATGAGGGATACGTGGAGATGGTACGCTATGCAAAATTGTGTATGAAACGATGGTGAGTGGCTGAGGATATGTTCCATGAAAATTTAGCACCTTATACCTAAATACAGTGAAAGACTTCAATGAGAACTTACTTGGATGACTAACAAGACTGAGTACAAGGTAGAACGAAGTGTGAAAAGACAGTAGTATGATTAAGCATATTTCCATAATAATCCTGAAAATGAATGTGAAAGTGAGCACATTAATCATGTGGATAATGATAAATGCCAATGGCTTTCATTAAACCACTAAGTGATGAATGTGCTGTGTTTAATCAAAGCATGGAACATACACTCAGGATAAACATTGCACATATACGCTAACCAACATGCTTATTTCTAATTATTTCTCCTCCTTCTATCTCAATTTGCTCATATAGCCACTTGCGGTCACAGCGACATTCAGCTCCACACTTGTTGGAGCCACACTTGGGGCAAGCATAGAAACACCCCAGGCAATCTTCATCAAGGCAATCACAGAGGTCCATCCCACTGTAAAGCAGCAGTCCCTGGCTATCGTAGACTTTACTCTTGGCTGGTATAACTTGCCTGTATAACAAAAAACAACAGTTATTTCCATGTTAAAAAATCCACCTGTTTTGATGCCAA
This sequence comes from Mycteria americana, assembly GCF_035582795.1. Taxonomy (NCBI): domain Eukaryota; kingdom Metazoa; phylum Chordata; class Aves; order Ciconiiformes; family Ciconiidae; genus Mycteria; species Mycteria americana. Next base: position 8,104,192 of record NC_134369.1, on the reverse strand, counting down.
GCTGCTAATAGTTGTGGACAGAAGTTTGCTTTCTTCAGGTGTTCATTTTAACACTCTGTTAATTTAAAAGATATATATGTTACTGTATTTGACAACATTTCTCAGTCCCAATTGTATCTCCACTATAGTGCTTTTGAAATAATTTCAAGAATGGGAAGTTTTTATTTTTTCAATAGCACACTTATTCAACCACTTATGAATATTCTTAGTTATGTGATGTAAACTTCAGATTACCTTTCAGATGATGTGAAATGCTCCCTTAATTTACTTTTCTCTTGTAACGTGTAGCTGTAACTCAAAGGAGGTCATGTAGAATCATTTAGGGTGCACACATCCTAATTTAAAAGTATTTTTTATGCTTTTATCATTACCTATCTCTGTAACAGTTCTGTTAAACTGCAGAATCACAGAAAAACTCTGCTTGGAAGGGACCTCTGGAAGTCACCTTGTCTGACCCTCTGTTCAAAGCCAGGTCAACTCAAATCAGGTTGCTTAGGGCTGCATCTAGTTGAGTTCTGAATAGCTCTAATGTCAGAGATGCCACAACACTTTTGATCCAGTGTTTTACTAGATACATGGAAAACTTTTCCTAACATCTCATCAAAATTTCCCTGGTTGCAACTTGTGCCCAAACTGAGTAGAAGAAACAAATGGTGGGGAAAAGGATGTGTGGTTTGTGAACAGCACATCTAGTGTCTGTTTCTGTCTTGTGAAGTTAAACTTAGGGGAAAGGTTTTTGTGATTTTGTGGGAAAAGATTAATGTGATCTTTCTTGCATGTTTTAACAAATATTGTATGACTAGTTGAAGCTGGGACTTCTGTCACTCTCCTATTAGGACAAGACTGAATTGGTCCAAACTTTTAGTGGAAAACAACAGACAAAATTCAGCTGCATATACCTTTCCTCTGTAGAAAGCATGATTTTAAAATCAGTCATGTTAGAAGGTTGTAATTTGTTATCTAGTATTGTCCAACTTGGACACTAACTTCCTTTTTTAAAAGGAAGGTAAGGTCCTAGCTTGCATGCTTTTGTTTACAAAGTGTAATTACTGAGTTTATTGAAAGATGACAACTCCAATATTTTAAGTGTAGTCTACTTGATCTTGCTGTATTCAAATTTAGCCTATTATCAGAATTTTAGTTTATGCATAAATTAATAGCTTCATCTATGATCTGTGTAGTATTGTCATGCCTTACCAAATACTTGTTTGTATTCCAGTTGCCTGAAATATGGACTGTATGCTAACACTTTATCTTCTGCTTTGTTTATGTCAGTAATGAGAATGAGCTTTAACATCCTCAAAAACAAAAAAGCAATCCATAAACACACAAACATCCATATAGAAAATGTTATAGTGTTACAGGGACACTGACCATCAAGGCTATTTTATTTTGAAGTGAAAGTTAAAGATAATGTAAACACAGGAAGCAGCTCACCTGTCTGAATTAAATGATGCAATTTTTGTTTGCAGCCTCCTTTTTTCCCTTTTACTGGTCTCAGGAGTGAATTCAGTCTGTCGTCCTGGATTAGCAAACTGTAGAGACTTTAAAGCCTTAGCTGTACGCCCCTGAACAAAGACAGAAAATCCCATTTAATTATAAATACAAACCTAAATTCATAAGAAAATGTCCAGTCAAGCCAGGATATTGTAATAACTTAGGCAAATTGTTGAGCTGAACTCTAAGCACTGGATTTCCCAGGAGAAACAACCTAAGTCTTAAAATTTTTTATACTGGAGAACTGTACCAGCCTCAAACCCAACAATACAAGCTTTATAGTAGCAGTTTTAATCAATGCTTTCAAGTTTCATGCCCTATCAGTCTCCTAATCATACTGACATGTAATTGAAAAATACAGTTGGGTAATAGCCCCTAGGCTGAAAAGGACAACAGCTCCTAGAAGGCAAGTCTGCTTTGCTACAGGGCATATATGGATGAGCTCTTGCTGATTTGGTTGCTCACTCTTCTACCGATTACCTGCACACATCCTGAACAATGCATCCAACAATGGTAAAGCTGTATTCCAAACTCAGAACCGAAAGCATTATCCTCCCACACCAGTTCATTACCGCCCCTGAACAAACACCATGGCCTTCACAGCTCAGACACCACAACAAGAGTACACTTAATTCACCTCAATGCGCGTTCACTTTGTAATGAACTGCTAGAGAAAGTGTTGGGTTTTTTTTTTAACTGAAGAGACTAAACCAGAAGTTTATCTCAACATCCTTAGAAGCAACCTTTGCAATGTTCACATGAGCTTGTTTTTTTGTAAGGCTTGAGTAACAGCTTAAAATACCAGCAACAGTCTGGTATTTACATAAACTTAGGAGCTGTAAGTCACCCTAATACACACAATCATTTGAATTTAAAAGGCCATAATGTTTAATTAGGAAAGAGGATTTTTTTAAGGTCCTCCAAATAAAGGTTTAAATACAGCAAACTCCCATACATCTAAAAGACTACACCTTTTCATATTTCTATTAAAAAACTTAATTTCTTTACATAAGACATGTATGAAGCCCAATTCCAATAGCTTGCAGAACTTAGGGGGGGGTGGGAAAACTGGTCCATATACATACGTCCGAATCAAGTTTTCTTCTTTGGCGATCTTCGGATTCAACATCCACGCTTCCGTTTATTATCTGCATACATTTGGGACAAAGCTTCCAACCAGGTACAAACTGCCTTCCAAACTTGGCACTTAGAAAAGTTGCGTCATCTAAGTCAATTGCACGTAAGTTTTTCTTTGATAGTTTTCTGTGTATATTAAAGGGATCACAACATGATTTTTGCAAGTCTTCAAATCTTTCAATGTAAATTTTTGCATGGTGGAAGCAGATTGTATTGTTCTCTGCAAGCGTTATTCCAGTCCTAAGCTGAAGTAACAGGAGGTCAGACGAAGACATATCTTGCTTAGTCTTGACGCCAGTGTGACGGGTGTAATAGGTCTTATGGCATTCATTGGTAGCTTGAAGCTGAACTCCAACTGAACAAGGATCCATTTTACTTTATCAGAACAACTTATCTCACTTATTTTGCCTAAAATGAGTTCTTTGAAGTCTTTAGTAGTTTCTATGAAGATCACCCTAGAGAAAGCATTAAAATCAATCAGATTTGTGCTGCAAATCCTTAGCTGTAAGCTTGACAGACTAGGTTTAAGTAATTTAAAAAACATGTAAAGAAATTATAGCCTCCTAGTCTAGATAAGACTAAAAATACACTGATTTTAATTCTGGAATTAAACCATGCATCTTATATTCCTTTCAGCGGCATTTTTTCCCAGCTACAGTAAGTGTCAATTAAAAATGTTTAGTAGCATTACTTTCTCAAAAGCAATCTGGGAGCAAGGTATGAGGTGGATGAATTGTTCAGACAGCAGCCTGCTCTGGTCATCGGTCTCCCGGGGGCCCCCTCTATTGGCACAGTCCCTGCTAGTCAAGACCAGTTGCGAAGATGGCCCACAGGAAGAGACTGCTGATGGCTAAACAATTCACCCATCCTGTTTCCAAGTAGTTTCTAGAAATAAAGCTGCTAAGGTAGGCTGCACAGGCTGTCTGATGTCAGTTAGCAATTCATGTCCAACAGCGCTTTCCTGTGTGTTCTTCCTGTGTATACCAGGTGCAAGTCAACACACACAGAATCAACCTCAGCCTTTTCAAGAAACAGCCTATGGTATACACAAAGATCGGTGGTTCTAGATGTGTGCAGTTGTGGTCATGTAGCCTTTGCGTGCAGCTCTCTCCAAGTGCCATGTCTGTTTGATGTAAATATTGGGCAGTTATTTAAAGTTAAACACAAACACAGTTACCAAATACAAAGCTAGCTACTGCAGAGTGGTCTCGTACCCATGCCAAAGTTTGTTGCAAATCCAATGCTGGCCCTAAAGCATCAGAGCCCGAGCGCATCTTGCGCTATTTTCTACTGCAATATAAAGGACAAATTTCTACCAAAAGAAAGGAATTAATTTGCTTCCAAAACCTCCAAGAACCTTAATTACAATGAATACAACCTGAGATCTTAATGTTCACCCACACGCTACTCTGCAAAGACAAAATCAGACAAATTAAAAAGCATAGCATACTGCTTTTGGCTGGGTTAGAGTTGATTTTCTTCATAGTAGCTTCTATGGGGCTATGTTTGGGATTTGTACTGAAAATAGTGTTGAGAACATGCTGATGTTTTAGTTACTGCTAAGCAGTGCTTACACAGTGTCAAGTTCTTTTCTGCTCCTCAGACTGCCCTGTCGGCGAGTAGGCTGGGGGTGCACAAAAGTTGGGAGAGGGCACAGCTGGGACAGCTGACCCCAGCTGACCAAAGGGCTATTCCATACATATGACGTCATGCTCAGCAATAACACTGGGGGGGAGGGTGGCAGGCAGGGCTGCTGCTCGGGGACTGGCTGGGCATTGGTCAGTTGGTGGTGGGCAATTGTTTCCACTTGCATTCCTTGTTTTTCTTGGCTTTTATTATCCTGGGTTTTTTTTTCTTTTCCTTACAATTTTTTTTAAAAAATTCTTTTTAGTTATTAAACTGTTTTTATCTCAACCCACAAGTTTCTTTCTCACTTTTACCCCTCCTATCCTCCCTCCCATCCCACTATGGGGGGAGTGAGTGAGCAGCTGTGTGGTGCTTGGCTGCTGGCTGGGGTTAAACCATGACACAGTTATTTGTGCTAACCACCGAACAGGGTAATATGGCTTTTTAATCAATAAAAGTATCAGCCAATTGTATAATGGAAAAAGTCTGGGATGCTACTTTCAATAAAATAAAAGCAAATAGCATCACAAAAACCTAATGACATGAAATATGTAAGTTTATGCAATGAGAAGTTAACAGGCTTTTTAAAATTACCCTGAAAAGCCACTGCCTGGAGCATTTTTGCAGCAGAAATCTCTTGATTGTAATACTTCAGTTTTTCTGAAACAGATGTGTATATCTGAAGCAATTACACAACACATTTCCATATATTAAACTGTATGCACAGTAATTTAAAGGTCTTGCATAGGACATGCTATTGTCTAGTGATTTAACTGATCCAAATATAAATGATATGCTGGGCTATACTCAGGCCAGTAAACTTGTTTTAAAAGTATAATTTTATATCTGATTCAAGACAGAACTGAGTATAACTGAACAATTATTTTTAAACAAGTTTTCTCAGCCTATTGTTAAGAATGCTGCAGCTTTCACATTTAAAGCAAGAATAATAGAGGCACAACATCATAAACACCTGAGTTTGCAAAAAAAGGGTGTGTATTTCATTCTGGAAATAAAGCAAACTTGGTTATGTTTTTTGCAAGTTACCTGAAAATAGAAAGACTTAAGTATTCTAATACTTAACACTGATTTCTCAGATCAAAACCTAAATCCTGTATTTTAAGGACTAGAACTAGTCCAGTCCTAAATTTCTAGGCTATCTGAACTCTTCTTCACTGAAATGTCGGTATTCTAAGTTAACTAGGACCTCTCCTGAAGTTTTGACCCTGCAAAGCTCCTCAGATCTGCACTGAACAATACAAATAAGGAGTAAAGTGTAGATATCAATGAAGTTCTAAAAATTCTTATTCTCAGTGCCTGCTGAGCACCAAGAGTGCTCTGTTTTTACTGCATAAAAGTTCCAGTGCCTTTGCCTATTTATGCACTTTTACTGTGGTACTGACTTTGAATGATTTTTTTTTCTCTCTTTTAAAGACCACCTGTCAAACTTTACCATCTTAGTAAACCAGCTATACTCAGAACTAATATTTTGTTCATTAGGTGCACAAAGTTTGTCTTTCAAACTAAGGTAACTGGAACTGCATGATCAAAGCTCACTGCAGCTGAGTTAACATTTTAACAGCAATTTAGCTAATACCAAATAATTCAAAGAAGTCTGTTGTAGGCTATGCACCAAACTTGCTTCCAATGTTAAAATGTGGACTTTTGACTGGTTCCTGCTTAGACAGGTGGGGGGTGGGTGTAGATGAGGAAGCACACTAGGTCAATGTAAGACTGACGATCTGAATTTTCAAAATTTGCAGATGCATTAGAAGTCAGAACTCTTGGAAGATGTTCTAATTAAAAAAATAACTTATTTTCTTTAGTACAGAAAATAATTATTTGTCCTGGTCCCCCGAAACCAGGACATTATTACACTGCTATCTTTAGCAGGCATCTGTTTTGACAGATGACTATGCTACCTTAAATACCACTGTTAAACAGAGGGAAAGCACATCAAGTGTATCGCCACAGTTCGTTCAAATGATAGTGTGCTGGTGATGTAAGTTATATATCTCATCCACTTGATTTGTAAGAATTCTTGGTAGAAGCTTCAGAGGCATTTCTTCCCTCCTCCCCCTTCAGAGGAGTACACAGCTTTTTGCCTTTGATTTTTCTTTGCTGGAAAGAGGAGAGAGCTTCAAAAACCAAGTATTTAAATGAAGGCTTGTATTCACACCTGTGAAATCATGAATTAGCGTTTACTGCACCAAACACAATAACCTAAAGCAGAAGACAGCAATGAGGATCAGCACAGTGAAGTACTTGTGCACAGTAAGCCTGCCGCACTAGCAGAAGTTCAGCAAGGGTTTTCTAGCTTCTTGCTGCAGGTGGAAACAAAGGATGGAGGAAACTACAGTTTAGACTGGCAGCACTGGGTTATAAGAAGTCGAAGGGAAGGAACAGTCCTGAAATTGCAGATGTGAGCCCATGTCTGAATATGTTACGCTGGATGTTCAAGAGCTGCACAGCACTGCACCCTCATCCAAACGGCGACAGCCCCTAGCCAGGGCTGCGTGTTGAGAACCGTGCGTTAGTCCAGAGGAAAGCCCGGCTGCTCGCTTGCTCTTGCGGTGGGCACTAACCCTCTGAGAGGCCAGCTTGCCAGTCCGGCTGGGCGGAGAGCAGGGCGGGAGGGGAGCAGCGAGCCCGCCCGCGGCCGAGGGTGGCTGGGCGCCACCGGGAAGAGCTCTCTACAGCCGGGCATGGCCCCAAGCCACGGACGGCTCCTCCAGGGCCCGGCATGGCGCCGCCCCCGCCCCCCCCCCCCCCCGACCGCTCGGCGCGGCCCACCGCCTCGCACCTCCCTTCCCGGTGCCGGCCGCACGCCCCCTCGGGCGGCAGGAGGTTACCCCGGTACCTTGCCGGGGACTTTCTTCCGCCGTTGCGCCGGGACGCCGGCACCCGACTTCCGCGTTCCCCCAGCGGCTGCGGCGCTGCTTGTAGCGGCCATTAACCGCCCCTCACCCCGCCCGGCCTCCGGCTTACCATAGAGCAGCGGAACCGCCGAGCGGCCCGGAGCGGCACTTCCGGTTGGAGATGGGGAGCGGCAACACGGATCGCTACGGAGGAATCAGCGGGGGGGAGGGGGTGTGGGGGTCACGTGGCCAAGCGTGGGCTCGAGCGCGGTGGTTTCGTGCGCGACGTGACGTGACGCCGCGTTGGGCTGGCGGTGCGCATGCGCTGTCTCCTCCCTGCGGAGGCGGGCGTGAGGCGGCCGGGGACGGGTTAGGCATAGCCTGGCGAGGGGGGCTCATCTGCAGCGTCGTCGGCCCTGGGCGCGGATGGGATAGGCGGCGGCCGGCGTCGCGGCTGGGAGATGAGGAGGGAAGCGCAGCCGTCCTCAGCGGGTGCTGGCGCTGGGGGCTGCTGGGGGAGAAGGGCCGCGGACGGTGATTTCGGGGGCTGTTTCGCGTGTCGCGAAGGGCCAGGTGCGGTGCCAGGCGAGTGAAACGTCGTACCGAGAGCAGCGCTTGCTCTAGGGGCTGGCTGCGGCCTGCCGCCGGTGGGAGTTGGCGACGGCACTGGAAGCACGTCGGGCTTGCGGTCGGAGCGGAAGCTGTGCAAACCCCTCTCCTCCCCCGAGGAAAGTCGGAGGAAGAAACGGCCCTGCCCCGCTGGCAGCGCTGCCGTGCCCGCCGCCGGGCAGCCCTCCCGCCGCTGCGGCTGCAGGGGGCGGCGAAGGCCTCGGGGAGGGGGCCAGCGAGCCTCCCCCACGCCCTGCCAGCGCACGGGCGCGGGTGGGTGCTTGATGAGGAATTCTGGCTAATTAAAACATGAGAGCTTTCAGTGTTACCAGACTAGGGCACTCTCAGGGAGTCATATTTTTTTTCCCCAGGTTTCTCGCGACGCTATTACCTGCCCTCCCCGCCCCAAAATCGGTGCTACTGAAGCTGTTATTTATTTTCAATAAAAATCTTGAAAATCTGTTGCTTCACTGGGGGAAAAAAAAAGAGTTTCTTGGGCACTAGAATGTCTCCCAAAAGTGTGTTACTTTTTTTTTCTTTAAATTCGATAATGTTTTCAGGACAATGGGTCTTTCCAGGGAGGAAGAATGAAATTTTGACTATTCATTTATTTATGGCTAGACAGCAACAACACACCCTACTTATGCTTGAAGGTTTTATGAACAATAATGATAATAAATAGAACACAGGTGTCCTAATAAGCATCTTAAGTTTATAATACACTGATTTCAAATTGCAATGAAGTTAGTGGTATCTAAAAGAAAGCCTTAAATTACCACTTATGCCTATAGAAAGTTTTTGTTGGTTTATCTATTTTATGTTTAGAATTTTAAGAGTTTACAAGAAGAAAGTGCTGGATGAGGGTATTTTTCTTCTGTTTCTGTCAGGTTGCTCTCTTTCCAGACTGAATTCAACCCATAACTTTTTAGAGGATGTGACTGTTCTTTCCAAACCTCTTCAAAGGCAGGATAGCCTTTTGAAAACCTTGCCCTTCTCATAAATGAGATGTGACATGCAGTCTTCTTAGGCACTGGGCTGCTCTGCCTCTGTTGTTCCTGTCCTGCACAATAACTGCATATTGCTGAGTTATGACACAAAGAGAAAAGATCTGTGAGATCATCTGCTATATGTTTCTGCCCCCTCAGAGCTATTGCCCGTAGTACATCAGTATATCACAGCCCAATAACATTAGCAACAAATTAAGGCCACCCAGTTAGTCACGCCAAAGGCTTAAGTCTCCCTCCCCAATCATTTATAACTAAATAATTACTGTCTTTCCAGCAGATTTGCAGTGGATGGTAATAGTAAGAAGCTGAATTATAGTCAGAGCAAATACAGAAAGGCATGGCATGAACCTAAAACCATAATTTTAATGAGCCACAGAAATTAATATTAGTAACAGAATAGTGACTAATACCATACTCATTACTTGGGGCTTGCCACAGCTGATGGATATTACCATAACAGCTGACACCTCTTTCTAAACAAATAAATGATTTTGGGATTAGGGTAGTGATTAGTGCAATAGAAGCCCGTCTTGAGGCACCATAAATATTTGGGTGTAGATCTAGGTGGTTAAAGTTGTGATTCAAACAGCTTTTGGGCCTGGTTTAATTGGAAGCGTTCTTAAGCTGAAGCTATGTCTGAATCTTGGATTTGGCAAATACTAGCCAAGCCTAAAAGAAACTAAATTTGCCTTAAAGGGCAAAACAACTGGCTTGAAATATGTAGACAACTTAAGCTAAAAAAGTTAAAAGTACACAACTTTCTTGAGGCCTAGCAGTAGTTTTTTAAGGCTCTGCTATATTTTGCCATTAGAAAAAAAATCTTAGCATAATGAAGTACTGAAGCTAACTGGGCACAAGTGTTAGAAACAGCACGAAAGACCCAGAGCAGCGAAGTGGGGGGCTTTCTCTTGCAGTCTGTTATTCACGGTAGTCTTTGTCAGTACTGGTAAAGAGATCAGCAAAAGGATATTTTCAGGTAGAAATTGTCTGTATCCTTTAAAATACAAGACTGTAAATCAGGATATCTTTTCATCTTTTTGCAAGAATGTTGAAGGGTTGGTGGAATAGTTGTCTGAGAATAATTAAAAGCCTTTGGAGGTGAGAAATAATTTTATACTTGCTTCAGGAGATACCCAGGATTCTAAAGCACAGGAATATAAAGCTTTAATCGTAAGGTGACAGTAACAGCACGTAGGCTGTTCCACTTTCTGTTTCTCCATCTGACCATTAAAGAAAGCCATTATAAATTCCATATATATTGCTTAAGTCATACATTGGCTCAATGATGACAGAGAGATGGCGAAGTGCTGTTGTTCGAGGAGGCTGCAATAAGGCTTCGTCTGCTGACTTGTACTGCTTAGAATGACATGTGTGGAATTAATGAAGGGGAATAATTCATGAAAGGAGATTTTTGAGATACAGATTGCGATATCAATTTGTATTAAATAAATATAGGAAGAGCAGTGAGGGGTGTGTGTGTGTGCACTTTTTCAGTGTTAGTGTCAATCTGTGAGGCTGATTGCATAGGGCTAGATACAGGTTTTGGGTTATCCAGGTGTTAACTTGTAACAAGTCTGCCATGCATGGATTTAGACTGATTTTGGTTGATCACATTAGCTTTTATCTATGTAAACAGAATTGTGCCTTAAGGAGGGAGAAGTTTGGGGTTTAGAATAAAAATTCTAGATATGGAAGATGAAAGGTAACAGGATCATGAGCTAGACTAGATGTGGTAAAAATATTCTCATATATTTTGATAATACTGGGCTGGAATTTAAATTTGTTTCTCTGCCAATGCAGGTTGACTCCATATGCCATTTTCATACATAAGTGCATCTGAAGGTGCATCTGAGGTTTAGACTGGATATTAGGAAATTTTTCTTCACTGAAAGGGTTGTCAAGCATTGGACCAGGCTGCCCAGGGAAGTGGTTGCCATCCCTGCAGGTATTTAAAGGACGTTTGGATGAGGTGCTTAGGGACATGGTGTAGTGGTGGTCTTGGCAGTGTTAGGTTTATGGTTGGACTCGATGATCTTAAAGGTCTTTTCCAACCTATACGATTCTGTGATTCTGTGAAGGGGCAAAATTCTGTGTGAGGTGCAGTTCAGAACATTAGAAGCTGCATAAGAAGTAGGAAGACTCAAGGCAGAAAGGGGACAGTATTAGTTGAAAGGGTTATTGTGAATTACTGGGCTCTTGTTTAAAAAAAAAAATATTTGATGGGAGAAAGCAGGTGACAAAGTTGGATTAAATCCTAAGATGTGTTTGGGAGCTGCCACTCTTCTTACACCTTGTACATTCCCTTATGCTATGAGATCCCCAGCTCAGGGGACTTCTTTCTTTTGTGACTGATCATTACAGTCTGGGAGTAAGTATTAGCCTGTTTAAATATTGCTTGTGGAACAAAAACATTGGTTTGTGGAAGGAAGAAAGAAAAGGACCTTAGAGAATTTATTATGTTGCCATTAAATTTATGTTGTCCAACTGATTTTTTTTTTCTTTTGGGTTGCCATTTGTTAAGTTGTCTTGTCTTTACCCTTTACAAGGACCTATAGTTTTGTTTGAATGACACCTAAATAAATACATTTTATTACAAATAAGGGTAAGTGTGATTTCACACTTTTGCCCAAACAAACTCAAATACCAGCATAAAGACATTCTCTAAACCATAAAAAGAGTTGTAAATAAGTAGCCCACGTGAGTTTTTCCTTGTAAAAAATGTGATGCCAAGTGCTGCATTTTATCTAAGAGTCATGAACTAATGACTTGTCACCAACAGAACTGTTTCTTTCACACCAAATCTTAAGGTTGCCAAAAGTCTGGGGAAAAAAAAAACCAAACCAAACCAAACTTAAAAAGTACCTTGGGATATTTCGTAACATGGTAATAACTCTTATTTTGTAAGATATGGGTGTAAAAGCATGCATATACTGGCTTAAATAATTTTCTGGCCTGGTTGTGGGTTGTTTTTATTTTAATTTGACAATGTTATAAAGATTATGGATTATTTTCAAAATTTGCATTTAAATTTTGACCCACACATGTTCAACATTTGGATTCATATCACACTGCGTTTTTTGAGTAATATATTTCTATTCTGTCAGGCTGAGAAAAACCCAAAATCCCCTCAACACTTTGATTCTCGCTGTGTCACAATGAGAATCATCTGCTTTACTGGCATCTGACTTTGGGATGCCCCTTTGGGAAGCTTTTGCCCTTTCCAGGCTGATTTCTTGGTAGTCTTTATAAATTTATTGCCTGGAACGTTCTGTCTGTCTGCCCAGTGAGATCTTTCTTTTTTGTGTGTTGAGCAGGATTTTGGCTGCTACTTCCAATCTGCTCCTCTTGTTTGAGCAACTTCACAGATGATGTAGCATCACCCTGTTACTATACTGTGTTCTTTGCTTCAGGGCTGAAGAGAACGTGCTTAGAAACATGGATGTCTGCTGTCCTTTGGAATTGGTGCAGCATCTTTCTGCCAGGTTTGTATCTCATTAAAGCCCCAGTAGGTAGCATTTTGTTCTAACGTTTTTTGTCTCAGATGGTGCTGATTTTTGGGAGGAGTTTTCTTTACCCATCTGTAAGGTATTGAATTTATTTCTGATTCAGAAAGCAGGGACATTATTTTTTGCTGTTATTTAAAGCAATCTCATGCAGCCTCTTTCTAGTATCTTAGAGAGCAACTAATATTTGCACAGACCTAAGACCAGTTAATGCTTACTCACTGGTAACAGGTTAGGGTGTTCAAGGAATTTAGGATTTTACCTTCGCTAAGAAAAATGTCCTCTCCATGCTTGGTTTGATGGAAAATGAAGGTTGTTAATCTCACAGTAGGTGAATCAAATACAAATGGGGAAACTACTGTTTCGCATTGGTGTATGCTCAAGCATTTGTCTATTTATCTGTTACTTCTTCCCAATGCACTCTTGTGTCCAAGGAAGCAAATAGCACAGAAAATGAATACGTGCCTGTGAGTGGGCATTGTGTCTGAATATAAGTGTGGGTTTATGGGTCATACATCATTCCAAGAAGCCTCATATGATTGTTTCCTATTAAATAGTAGGGCTTGATTCGTGGTTATTCTGCATTTCTTTCATGCTGTCTGCCACAGAGAGCAAGCTCTAAGGCTGCCTTAATTGAACACTAAATTTGAGAAGAAATGGACAGAGCAGCATTCAGGTCTAGGAGTGTTGGTTGTATAGCTGCCGTCAGCTATTGACAAGGGCTGTAGTTAAGTCCTAATTTTGGAAAACCTATTCAGCACAGCTTGCTAGCAGTGATTATTAGCCATATCCTGGAAACTCTTGTGTATGATATTGTCTGTAAAAGGAGAAATTTTCCTGTGATATTTTTATTGAAAGAAAAGTTTTACTGTCTTGACATGGCTATACTGGCATAAAAGTGTTTCTGCTACTATGGGTAGCTGATACACACTATATTCTAAAAGGATGTTTTCCAGGGCAAATCGCGTCTATCTTAACACTTATCAGTTTGTTATCTTATTGAGGAGGTCCTAAACGATATCACATAGAGAAGTTGAATGACGTGCTGAAATCCTGAAGCAGTTCAGTAGCAAAATAAGAGTAACACCTAGCAAGTCTTAGTGTAGACTTATGCCCCTGAGGGCACCTGTGCAAGGTTTTATTGGTGCAATGGTACTGGTATAATTCATATGGGAAGCATATTTTAGTATAACCTGTTGCTTTAGTGAGGCCCTGCTGCAAGAGTACCTTTGCTTGCCAAGCTTACTGTTCCTAACTGTCGTGGTTTAGCCCCAGCCGGCAACTAAGCACCACCCAGCCGCTCGCTCACTCCTCCCTGGTGGGATGGGGGAGAGAATCGGAAGAGCAAAAGTAAGAAAACTCGAGGGTTGAGATAAAGACAGTTTAATAGGGAAAGCAAAAGCCGTGCACGCAAGCGAAGCAAAGCAAGGAATTCATTCACTCCTTCCCATGGGCAGGCAGGTGTTCAGCCATCTCCAGGAAAGCAGGGCTCTGTCACGCATAATGGTTACTTGGGAAGACAAATGCCATCACTCCAAAGGTCCCCCCCTTCCTTCTTCTTCCCCAGTTTCTATACTGAGCATGACGTCATGTGGTATGGAACAGCCCTTTGGTCAGTTTGGATCAACTGTCCTGGCTGTGTCCCCTCCCAGCTTCTTCTGCACCTGGCAGAGCGTGGGAAGCTGAAAAGTCCTTGACCAGTGCAGCAACAACTAAAACATCTCTGTGTTATCAACACTGTCTTCAGCACAAATCCAAAACATAGCCCCATACTAGCCACTATAAAGAAAATTAACTCTATCTCAGCTGAAACCAGGACACTAACACATCAATTCTACCACATTTCCTCAGTTACACTCATGGAACAGTGAGCCGTGAAATGCTTGTGACAAGGAATGTCAGAAGCCAACTCTTATGTTTGACTATCAAGTGTGTTGCACAACTTCTTATCGAACATAAACTCTTGGTATTAAAATGGTCAGTGCAGCTGAGTGTATACATAAGCCAAAACGAAATGTATCTGTGAGCTTAGATTTTTTTCAGTCCTCTTCTGTTACAGTGGTTAGGCTCTGCACAAAATTCTGTAACTGTATTCTTCAGTTCTACAGCATTCTGCTCCGTGACTCACTGTACATCAAACTTTTCTATCAACTGTAGCTATGGGAATTGCCATGGTTCCTTGAAATCCTTGTAGAAACGAGACAGTTATCCCATGCAATCTTTACTGAAATCAAGTTTATTTATATCCTTTCTATTTTAAATTAGAGAGTGATCTTTTTTTTTTTTTTTTCTTAAAGCATGGGAGCCAGTTACATTGTCCAGCAGTTTTATAGCCTTGTGACAAATCAGTGACCTAAAAACACACTGGTTGCCCCCTGGATTTCATGCATCATTATGTATTTGGAAAGAAAATGGTGCATTTGTCTGCAGCTGATAGGTCTGTTAGCAGGTACCAGCAAATACTGCAAATAGTCAGAGTCTAAACACAGCGGTTTTTAACTTCCAAAAACTAATGTAAAACCATTACATATTGTATTAGGCTGTGTTATTTAAAAATGTTCAAGCAATCAGATTTTGGCTTTTTTGTCCCTGTCTGTCATTTTGAAAGGTAAAACAGGAAAGCTTCTGATAAACGATGGGAGGAAATTCAAGTGTTTCCCATCCCCCAAAAAAAACCACAATAAAACATGTTCAACCTAAGACCACTTTGTTGATGTACTTTAGAACGTCAAAGTCAAACCGATACTATTACTTCATGTGCTGGAGCAAACCAAGTTACGAGTCAGTCAATCTACAGTGAATCTAGAGTGTTGTACAGTAGTTTATAAGTTACAGCAACAGTTTTCTTTATAGCTTTTATTGAAGCCAAGTAACATACTTAAAAGAGGACACTTCAGCTTCGTGAGGTAATGAATATGAGTTAACCCCAGCAGCTGTATTGACAAAAGAAAGGTATTACCGAACTGAAAAGGTTTAACTATCCTAAAGACAACCTAGAAAAAGTTTCTTAGTTTTGACAGTAATGATAAGATTTATTTTTCAAATTAGAAATTTTCATCTTATGCCTTTATTGAAAGCTAGAGATCAAGAAAGATGGTGATACCATGCAACATGCAGTTAAAATTTCTTTATGGAGGGAGGAGGGAATGGCATTGTATACTTCACTGAGACTTCTTGTTTCTCGAGGTTTTTTAGTATCATTCCAGTGCCAACATCGTAGCTGAGGGGAAGAGGAAGGTCCTGGTCATTAGGGCCTCTAAGCGAGTCACTACGTGCCCACAAAGCACTGAGGGAAGGCTCCGTGTGTGTGTCTGACCCCTGGTTCCTGGGACCAGCTGGAGTCTGCTTTAGGCATGCGGTGCAGGCTCAGTAGTGAGTGCCTTGAGATTCCAGGGTTCCAGAGTCTGGTTTTTTCACTATATATGACCACCTTCTCCTAGAATATCTTCAAATGGCTTGTTAAGGCAGCTCATACCACGAGCTGGGTTTACTTAATTTATGTCTTAATATTCTTCTCTTTTCATTGCCAGCTTCAAATGCTCTTTTTAAGTTTTTCTCTGGGTAAGTTGCATACTAGCTTCACAATAATGACCTGCTACCATTTTATCCGTAATGGTTTTCTGCTGTCTGTCTTGGAGGTAGTCACAGCATGTAAGTTTGCTGTTTGATTTCTGACAAAATTCTGCTTTTCCCCAATAATATTTCTGATATAAGCATTCCTTGTCTTCTTCTAAGAAATCTTTGTTGCTATCATATCTCAAAGGTTTTGTTTCTTGTGTCAGTAATGTGAATTTACTATGATCTATAAACATACTTACTGTGGAAAAATAAATTATTCACCATTTAAATCAATTTATGTTTGGAGAGTCTATAGTTTTCCTGAACTGTAATAGTTAGTAAATTGTTTAGGACTTTTTCTTCTGCTTCTTACTTTGGAACAGCTTCGTGTCATTCTCAGACAATTGAATTGCTTTGTACCTTCTTGTTTATTCATACTTTGATTGTTAGAACCAATTTTTTATTAAGTCAGTGTACTGTGTTAATGCTCTTTGTGTAGGATAGTCAGTGTTTCTGTGCGACTGAGGATAGAATATGCTCTTATCTTCTTCTTCTAGTCAGCAGCAAGATATTTAATCTCTTCTTTTTGATGGTAGAGACGTCTTTTAAATTCACTGAGGTGTTTTGTTAGTTACTGAGCCATCCAGCCTCCTCCCAATCTGGTTATGTTAGGAAGTATCACATGCTTTTGCATAGCTGATAAAAACATGCTCAGTGGTGACTGAAATCCTAGGGAAATTATGATTTCATGATGTCATGGGGTTAATTCTGCTTCTGAAATTTGCTTCATGCAATCCTGAAGTACAAAGAACAGTTCTGATATGGGGAGTAACACCATTGCATCAAGATTCCAGATTCTTGTTCTTTAGCGTGAACAAAAAGATTCCCTTTATCTGCTTGTCCAGCTGGTACATCGTTGCAGCTATACATCATTGCAGGTTTCCCATAGTAACACAATTGCTAATTGCTTTGAACAAATCTCCTGGTAGTTTCCCAGTTTTTATTTTCAAAGGAGCAGGTGCCTTTTTCTTTTATGCAGTTAATATCTGGCTCTTATTTTCATTTCTCATGTATGGCATTTTAAATAGTTCTGATGAGGCAAAACCACATCTTTACGGTTTGGGCAGAGCTGCTGTGCTGTCAGAGTGCCACCGTAGGATCAGATCTTCATTGAACATTTGCTCTCAAATTATACTTGAGAAATTTTTGTCACGGGCTATTGGTTCAGGGTGTTTGTTTCTCCGAGACATCTGAAGAGCAGAACTAAGAAAGGGCAATAGCTGATAAATCATCTTAAAAGTTTGGTAAGCAAGATACTCTCCCCATTCCCAACGCTTATGGCCTCCTTTATATGTACGTGATAAACTAGCTACCTGGATACCGAAGTTCACACGCTGTATACAGAGAATAGAGGGTCTCGTCTACACTGCAGACCAAGGACGTTCTCCGATGTGCTTGGTGTGGTCTCTGGTTGTCCAGACTGAGGGACCTGCTGGAATGTGTGACAGTTCTTACCATGGCTGGGTTTGTTTGAAAGAGAAGAATGGGATGGAGGCCACCATGCAGTCAGGCTCTGGAAGCTGGGAAGTGCTCGCAGAGCCCACAGTTGTGCTTAAAGAAATATGGGTAGGACTGAGTTCTAGACATTAATTTTAGTTACAAAGTATTCATAATTGTGTAGTGACACTAACTGTGAGGTATGCTAATGAAAAGACTTCTTGGAGTTATGGAGGAGGGAGTTAAAAGGCTGACATTTCAGACATTTGAAATGAATATTTTCCTTTCTCTTCATGCTTTGTTTTGTTTTGTTTTCTTGTCTTTATTATCCTCCAGATATAGGAGACAAACATTTGGGCCACTTGTCATCTTGAATTCATGTCATTTTAAGTATATAAACATATCACAGGAACATTTCTTTATTTTTTCACTTTAATGGACTGTGACCAAGATGTTATTTTCCTTTTGTGTAATTTCCTTTTCTTTTCTGTAATCTCTGTGTTTATAGTGTTTTCTATTGTTTTCTTTTGCTTTACTTCAAAGCTTATGCATATTATGTTCATACAGCCTCTTTATGGTACTGTATTATAATGGAAGAATTTTTGAAGTCTCTCTGACTCTAAATGATAAGCATGCGTTTAGTTACTTTCTAATGCTTTCCATGGATTTTGAAATATTAGGAAGTCCTTGGAAAAGTCCTTAGCATATCAAAAGTCCTTAGCTGTGTATAAGCGTCCTATTGAAAATGTAAGTCATATGTACACGTGCAATTTTTAATTTTGGCAACCAGGAGCCACATTTATGGGCTACGATTTCTGTGTGTCAATTGCTGCATAAAAAAAAGAGCAAACCCAAGAGGTTAGTTGTTCTTCTATTGTTCCAAGTAAATGGATATTAGGAAACCTGTCCAGAAAATGGTTCAGCAAATAGGTTACGAGTGACAGTTAGGCTGAGGAAATTTCTCCCTCAAAGGGCTATTTTGTATTGTTAATATTTTATAACATCTCGGAAATTGTCCGCTGGAATTGTTATAATATTGGTATGTATTGATCTGACTGGAGAGATGATTTTAATCTGGATTTTAATCTGAATCTTCTCAAAATGCAGAGGCTTGAAAGACCCTGGTGTGCAGGCTCATCCTGTCTCAGATTAGTGGCTTCTCAAGTAAGGGACATGCAATGGAACCACAGTTTTCTGTCTCGGGAGAATATCTTCTCATAAATTAATGTTTTGTATATTTATCAGCTGTCTCTGAATGTAAGTGCTTTTTCTTTTAGTAGCCACAAACTCTTTGGAGTGGTAGAACACAGTGAAGTACACAGAAGCCTCTGCTTTGTTCAGTGTTTGTTCCCATGAGGTAACTTGTACTCTACACAGTGTTTCATTCTTTTGGTGGCTCTTTGCTGAAGGAGGGGGAAACTAGTTTTGTGAAGTGAAATATGGTCACTGTGTACTGTGCTTGGTTGAGGGTAAGGATTCTGGAGTTAGGTCAGACTTATATTTAACAGTTTGTTTTCAGTGTGGTTTTGTGCCTTAGCACGGATTTTTTTTTTTAAATAGTGGAAAGCATCAAAAAGTAATGGCAAACATAAAAGAAGTAGAAGAAAGATTTTGTGTTTGTGGGGAATAGATTATTTATGCCACCAAGGAGGATGGGTTTTAATTATTTTTACTTGTCTTTACTCTCCAGATAGCATCATGACTAACAGAAAAGAGGTAATGTGCTATGTTATAGTAATTTGCATAGAAAAACTGTATATACCGTCTAATCCTTTTCAGGCTCTTGTCTCCCCAAGCACCAAATGATGTCTGAACTATCTTTTTTTAAACAGAAGCATAAGCAGGCTGATGCCTGTACACTGCAACCCTGTGGGAAAACTTTTTCAGCTTTGCAAAATGTTTAGCTCTGAGAAGCTAAAGCAGATGTTAGAGCAGAAAGAATTTATGCCAGAACTTGGTAAGATGAACAGAAGGGGAAAAGGTAATGGAGGAAAACACAGAATAAGAGGAGTCTAGGCTGGTCTGGGACAGAATAAATGGAAGAACATTGAGGACTGACTGAGAACTGAAGTTTGATATGAACTGAGAATGCAAGATAGTAAGACTCAAGGACTGGGGAAGAAAGGATGGAAAGAGAAAGATGTAAACAGCAAAAAAGGCAGAAGCAAAATAAATGGTGGTAACGGAAGAGACCAGAGTTCTGAAGTTAGTGCAATTTTTTCCCCTCCAGTTAGTTTCACTTGATAAAGTTACAATGTGTGAGAAATCTGGCTTTGGTCCTTCTGGCAGTCAAGGTACACTGGTTTCTCAAAATAGGGGAAATAGCAGGAAAGTAATATGTTTTAACTTTAGGAAGCAAGTATGAGAAAATCCAGTACAATTATTTCTTTCCCTTTAGTTTACAAAATAGCAGTCACTTGTTGAGTAGGTGGTGCAGAATATTCTCCTGGTCACCAACTGTGCACTTTTTTCTGTGCTTTTGCATGATTTTATGAACACTGAGAGCCCAGAATATAGGCATGTAAGAATTAAAACATTAGATAAGACCGGGTAAATACTCTTGTTATTTTGTCAAAACAACTGCTTCAAGAAAACACAAGATGGCAAGTGGAAAACAGTTTGGAGATAACTAGCTTATAGAGACTGGGTTAAGAATAAGCTTACCAACTCTAGTTTGGCTCACGTGCTGAAGCAAACAAGTTTGAACTGGCATGTAATAATAATGCATGCCCATAACTGGGGGGGAGGACTCACACTATTGCTGTATTAGAGAAAACAGAGGATGAGGCTGTGGCCTTTGTTGAGCTTTTCACAGTATTTTATGAAATTTGCGAATAAAATTATACAATACGTTATTCATATTGAAACGTTACACAACCATAAGCCAAGAAATTAAATTTCAAGAGTCTTGATCCACTCAATTTTTACCCAAACGTCAACATTTTGGCTACGAACAAATTAGGATGAGAAGACTCAAGAAGAAGGTACGTGCTACTAAAACATGGTAATTCAAACAGAAGAGAAAATTTTCTGGCTCTTCTGTGACTGTTCATTGTACTAACAGCCTACATCTCAAATGGCTTCAAAATGTTGTGCAAATCATGCTTTTAAATAAGTCTCCCTACAAGGATCTGTTCGGCCTTGAGTAGAACACAGTAGCTCTTTGTAGCGGTAAAAAGCAATCGTTGGCAGCAGTTAGTATAGAAGAGTAATTTCTCTACGTGTGGGAATCTTTGATAGCAACTATATTTATTTACACTGAATTATGGTTCAGTATGCTAAGCTTTTCTTTATCTCCTCTCTTCTGGTCTTCAGAAATGTCACTAAAGTTCACAAAGGGAGAGGGCCAAAAAACCAAGGGAAGCCAGCTCAAATGCTCTTGAGATGCATTATACAAGACCCATTGCAGGGATGAGACGGAAGCGCTGACTTGACTTTTTGCTTGTAGGCTTAGTCCTTAATGAACAAATTAGAGGTGTGTTAACAGTCACACGTTGACGTTCCATCCGTGTAAGATGTTACTTTGTGGTCTTCCAGAGCAACATGCTTAGTCTTGGCTGTAAGCTGCTACATCACTGCAATTACCTCTTTCCTGTGCACGTTTGGCAAATCTTTTTCCATTCAGTTCTTGCCAGTGATGCTCTAAAATTCCATGCGATGTCACACTGCAAAACCAAAACGTGAGCAGTTACTTATGTAGTAGAGTTCTGATTGGAAGTTGAATGTTGAATTTTATACTAGGTGATGCTAGCTTTTAAACTGAGTATGTTTAAAATCTGAGAAACAGTATTCAGCATCATCAGACAATTCTGACTATCGTTGCACTTTAGATATAGAGATAGATTAATTGGGACTACTACAGTCTTTATGAAATAAGTGTATTTCAATGTTCTGTAGTAAAAAAAGAAAAACAGAAATCATGGAGTTGAATGGGGGTGGAAAAAAGAAGGATCGGGTTAAAATTGTAATTTAAAATCCATTACATATATGCAGGAATCAAAGCAGCTAGGAGTGGATATTTATTCAATAGACAAATTAGTTTATTTCTAAATTCTGAGGAAACCAAGAAAAGCCTAAAGAGGGTTATTAGAGTGAATCTGCAATCAAATGTTCAGTTCAAATTACTCAGCTGGGTGGGTGAGGTTTTCAAATACCAGGAACCAGACAATTTGGATTGGCCTGCAATACTTAAGACAAGATTTACTAGTTTTACCCCACTAATTACGTGTTGCCATACCCATGTAACTACACTTTCTGTTATGTTCCCGGTCACTCGTTTGAATGTCAAGTGCAGGAGACAAATAATATCCTGTAATTTATGTTGTTAAAGGGAAAGAAATGTCAGCACATCATCTTGTTTTGCTAGAATGTAATAATGTGGGCCCAATTCTCTTATCTTTCTTCTGTTGCAGTTATTTACAATTATTGAAAAAAGGTTTCAAGGAGGGTATAAGCAACTGCATACTTTCTGAAGGGTTAACCTTGGTTGCCACTGAAAAAAGGACTCCCACAAGTATTAAGAGGGTACTTGTAATGAAGAGACAGTTTGAATTTGATAGTGATTTTTTTATTGCCTTTCACAGATATAAATAGGCTATAGAGTCAAAGATTATAAATTCAGAAGGGATCTTTAGGGTCATTCAATTTTATTTTCTATATTTATTAGAAAATTAAAAAAAAAATTCCTGGATCAAACACAGAATTTCTTGTTGAGCTGGACCGTGGGTTATAAACATGGAATGAGATTATAATGCGTCTGGCTGTATTTCTGCTAGCTGTAGTCCTTGCTTGCTCATATACAGAACATGTTTTATTTTGTGCCACTTTGTTACTTTTGAAGAAATGGCATATTCTTCAGTGTAATCAAAATCAGATTTACTTACAACTTTCTTTAGAGCCAATGAGATTTTAGCATAGATTTTAGCTGTATCCTTAAAGCCTCTGTAAAGTAAGTGGATTTATTCATTTTACAAATACATGCGTTGATCATACGTATTAAACTAGAGTGAGCAACCATTGCTCCTCTTTGTTCCCGATTCCATTCTTAGTGTGAATTCATGTTGTATTCCAAGAGTGTTGTCAGTTAAATGAAATCTGTTAGCTCTGGTGGCAGGGACTTGTGCTTTTTGGAGAAGGAGGATGTGAGTTCTTTCCAGGTTGCTAACTGCATGATCCATGACTATGTGTCGAGACAGCACAGCCAACAGTTTTTCTTTGCAAGAAGGGTTCTCCCACGCGTGTTAGTTAAAATAAGGGATGTTATTGTCCCATCTTTCCTGGGACAACAGACTGTTGACTCATCGATGCATAATTTATGGAACAATATCT
Source organism: Mycteria americana (assembly GCF_035582795.1). Classification (NCBI taxonomy): domain Eukaryota; kingdom Metazoa; phylum Chordata; class Aves; order Ciconiiformes; family Ciconiidae; genus Mycteria; species Mycteria americana. The sequence continues at coordinate 8,081,572 of NC_134369.1, read as the reverse complement.
GTTTCTTTCACTGTTGGTGGCAACATCAACTGTATGATGAAGCAGAAAGGAAAAAAATGGGAAGGGAAAGTTCTCTGTGTGACAAGCAGCATGGCTAATTTCAAAGGGAATAAGTAATATCAGCCCCTTTACTTTTCGTCTTTAGAGGTACTTTAAATCACAATGTTGTGCCATTGTGAAAATCACCCTTTCTATTCTTTTAAATATAACAGTATTCCGAGCAGTAATATTTGTATTAGTAATGTAATGCAAACAAAACAAAAATCCTAGTCAACAGTCTACATCTAAAATACAATTTTTTTCTGATTGCCATTGCCCAATTTTAAAAGTTAAGAATCAAGCTATAGTGTCACAAGTAGAAATTTACAGTGTGTAAAACACTGAAGATTTAAGCTCAGCCTTCTGTTGTATATTGCTCTGTGGCACAGACCGTGAAAGTGTGGTTTTTGTCAGACAAAAAAAAAAAGCAGTAAACAGCAGACTGGGGCCAGATCTTATAAGTAGAAATACGTAATTTGTCCCTTTTTCTACGTGAACTGCACTTTAATAATGTGTTGATGCTAGCCCTAAATCCTAACCTACGGTTCAGTTTTTTGATCATTGGCACTTTTCATTGGTTCTTCACAATGCAAATAAAATTAAACTTAGATTAAATCTAAAGAGACAGTTATGGCTCTCTGTGCTATCAAACAGAAAAAAAATCTAAACTTTTTACAGATACGTTGTCTTTAGTAGTTTAAGCATCTTGTGATTCATCAATTTTTAATGTTAATTTCAGTTTATGTATCAATTTTATTAAGGACTGGCTAAGCCACTGCAGCCCAGGGCAGAATTCCAGTGGTCAGATGTAATTTGAAATATTTTTCAAGCTTAGTTATTCTAGATTTGTAGCAACACAAATGCGATGTGAATATGGCCATCTGAATTTAAGCTTGGTCCTTTGCAAAATAATGAAAATCTTCTCATGAGACATCTAATGCATAAAATCTAATAATTCATTATGAACTTATAGAAAATATACCATATCAATATGAAGTGTGATAAGTGACCCTTATAGTCACAAAGAAGAAATACTCTGAGCAGTTTTCTACTTCAGTCCTGTGTTTATTCCTCAGAAAGCAAGACGCACTGCACACGTCCAGCCTTTTGTATCAACTTTCACAGAATCACAGAATCACAGAATCATATAGGTTGGAAAAGACCTTTAAGATCATCGAGTCCAACCATAAACCTAACACTGCCAAAAACCACCACTACACCATGTCTCTAAGCACCTCATCCAAACGTCCTTTAAATACCTCCAGGGATGGCGACTCAACCACTTCCCTGGGCAGTCTGTTCCAATGCTTGATAACCCTCTCGGTGAAGAAAAATTTCCTAATATCCAGTCTAAACCTCCCCTGGCGCAACTTGAGGCCATTTCCTCTTGTCCTATCACTTGTTACCTGGGAGAAGAGACCGACCCCCACCTCTCTACAGCCTCCTTTCAGGTAGTTGTAGAGAGCGATGAGGTCTCCCCTCAGCCTCCTTTTCTCCAGGCTAAACAGTCCCAGCTCCCTCAGCCGCTCCTCATAAGACTTCTGCTCCAGACCCTTCACCAGCTTCGTTGCCCTTCTCTGTACGCGCTCCAGTACCTCAATATCCCTCTTGTAGTGGGGGGCCCAAAACTGAACACAGTATTCGAGGTGCGGCCTCACCAGTGCCGAGTACAGGGGCACAATCACTTCCCTAGTCCTGCTGGCCACGCTATTTTTGATACAGGCCAGGATGCCATTGGCCTTCTTGGCCGCCTGGGCACACTGCTGGCTCATATTCAGGCGGCTGTCAACCAACACCCCCAGGTCCTTCTCTGCCAGGCAGCTTTCCAGCCACTCTTCCCCAAGCCTGTAGCGTTGCATGGGGTTGCTGTGGCCCAAGTGCAGGACCTTGCACTTGGCCTTGTTAAACCTCATACAATTCACCCCAGCCCATCGATCCAGCCTGTCCAGGTCCCTCTGCAGAGCCTGCCTACCCTCCAGCAGATCAACACTCCCACACAACTTGGTGTCGTCTGCAAACTTACTGAGAGTGCACTCGATCCCTTCGTCCAGATCATTGATAAAGATGTTAAACAGAACTGGCCCCAACACCGAGCCCTGGGGAACACCGCTTGTGACCGGCCGCCAACCGGAGTAAACTCCATTCACCACCACTCTCTGGGCCCGGCCGTCCAGCCAGTTCTTTACCCAGCGAAGAGTACACCCGTCCAAGCCATGAGCAGCCAGTTTCTCCAGGAGAATGCCGTGGGAAACCGTGTCAAAGGCTTTACTGAAGTCTAGATAGACAACATCCACAGACTTCCCCTCATCCACTAGGCGGGTCACCTTATCATAGAAGGAGATCAGGTTGGTCAAGCAGGACCTGCCTTTCCTGAACCCATGCTGGCTGGGCCTGATCCCCTGGTTATTCTCTACATGGCGTGTGATAGCACTCAGGATGATCTGCTCCATCAGCTTCCCCGGCACCGAGGTCAGGCTGACAGGCCTGTAGTTCCCCGGGTCCTCCTTCCGGCCCTTCTTGAAGATGGGTGTCACATTCGCTAATCTCCAGTCAGCAGGGACTTCCCCAGTTAGCCAGGAAATTTCATTTCATCATTTTCCAGTGCGGTTGGAAAGGAAGATGTTATGCACAATAGTTTTCTTTGAAGCATAGCATGAGATAAGGGCTAGGTTGGAGTGAACGACTCGGGCTGCTTGCTACACTATTACTCAAAATGGCCTCAGACCGTTCCGTCCCCCTTACACACTAATTGTAGTCTTCCCGGTGGGGAATATAGTGCTGCTGTAGTTAGACTTAGTTTGTCCTTTTCACAAACTTCTACCTCTTCCTAACCGATTGCCCCTTAATATCCTTCTCAGTGTTTTTTAACCCAACAAATATCTTCCGAACAGTGAGCTCATATTGTAGCTTGCAGTTCTTGGAAATCCTGTGATCTCTTTATTAAGATTCCCTCGCCTCTGTTCAGTTCAGAAAGTTTTCAGAGTTATTGCTTTTTCACACTATTATCTCCTCTGGGTTTTTTTAACATCAGTATTTTTTTGATACTTGGAGAAAGCCACACTCTGAAAGATCAGCTGTTCTGTTAAAATCAGTATTTCATTTGCTATGATGATAGCTTGATCCTGAAATGAGGATTTGCCCCCAGTGAAGTTCTTGGGATCTTCTGTAGCAGCTAAGCAGTGTAAATACACTAGGGGATGCTGCAGTTACACAGCTTTTCTTTAAAGTTTTCTTGCAGATGATTGTACAAGCATATCTGCTGCCCTGAGAAGCATAAAAATAAAAGCATTCCCATTAGAGTAGCAGGCGGGAGGGCTGTTAATCAACTGAGTGCCTTGTTAAAGAGATAACTGAAAAGTCTTCCTCAGCTAAGGCTTGACCCAGAGCCCACTGAAGTCAGCAGGTGGCCTTGAATTAGATCTGGCCTGCAGTGTTTCAGATGAAACTAACAGTGAAGCAGAAGCTGCTGTGGGTATTTGTTTTAATAGATTCTCCCATAACTTCATCTCTGGGAAAGGGGTAGATTACATGAGTTAGGTTTTTTAGTGCTTTTTTTATTGGGAGGTATGACACTTTCCTGGCACTGGGAGTTCAGTGCACGCTGTACTGCTGATTCCGTGACTCTGTGTACCATTGAACAGGACAATGACTAAACAAGTGACAGCTTTGATACAAATCTATTTTATCTGAAAATAGTGCAGGTAGAATTAGATAAATGGGCGAGAGACCTGGAATAGTTCTAGCTGCCTGGAGCATCTTGCTCAGCCTCTGAGATGTCACAGGTCATAGGATCTTTCTTCTGCGGTAGAATTCTGTCTCAGCCTCTGCGTGCATCCTTCAACACTGCTTTCCAGCCAAAGACTCTGAGAAGATACTGTCTTAATCTTGGTGTGATTCTGGCTTATCTGCAATAGGCCCCTGAAATCTCATAATGCCGTGTTTTTACTGCAGAGGTAGTATGCATCATCTGCGCTGGCAATAATTTAAAAGGAATTTCTTTGACTCTCAGGAGAATGCCAAATTACACTGCAGTTTTTTTCTTTAGCTAACTGGATACTTTTATTAATTGCGCAGAGAGGCTGAGTCCCCATTTCGGTGCGACGCTAATTTTCACTATACTTAAATGTCAACCTACACCCCTTACGGGCCAGTCAGCTTGAGTGAAGAACACTGCTTCAGCTAGAGAATTGTGTTTGGTAGGAACTGAGTGAGTATCGCTGCTCAGGATGTAATTGAACTGGTTCTGCAGTGACAGTGAGCCTATGGTATCCCATAGACTGCTCACATGCAGTTTGTTTCTAGATAAAATATCATCTATGAAGTGAGTGCTCCATGTTTGCTGAAAGGAAAAATTGTAGTTTTTACTGTTCTTCCTTTTCATTTCCTTTATATGTTTTCTCATGTTACTTTCAAGAGCAGAGATTGGGATGTCAGTGTTCTGCATGCTGGCTTTTTACAAATGATTTGGTGAGTACTGAATCCTCCCTGAAAATAAACAGTCAAGAGGGTGTGTGTGCGCCAGTGCCTCGTATTCCTCCACCCGGGCGTAGTGTAATGCCATCTTGTGGAGTTGTTGTTGTATTACTCTAGGTTAAAATGAGTAACGAATTCTGTGGGTTTGGTGAGTGCTTTCCCTTTATCTCAGAGGGAGACCTGCACATTTATCTTGTCATAAGAGGCAGAATAAACCACCAATCTCTAAAGCATTATCAAGAGGAGTAAATAATTTATGGCTTTAAAATAACACAAAGATACTTACGGATAGGTTGTCAAGGAGGCAATTTAATATTCTTGATCAACATGTTAAGTATCTATTTTCATACACCACAATATTCTTCTTATTGGCATCATAGCAAAGGAGAATTTTAAGGGAAGATAGGAAGGAGAACCAGAAAGTGCCTTTTTGGATGTGTCAACTCTTAACTTGACAGAAAGTATAGAGGTGCTTGTCTGAAAAATTAACAACTAGATGATGGAAGCTGTCACTATAGCTTGATTGGAGACCTCTAAATACTTGATGAGAGATGATGGGTAGGAAGGATCAATCATAAAGAGCCTTGAAAGTGATGGCAAAGAGCTTATGGTTAATGCAGTAGAGAAGGGGCAGTCAGTAGAAGGTTGCAAAGAGCGATGATATAGTTAGACTGGCAAGCAAGGCTGATGATCTGCAGCAGCATTCTTCCTAAATCTGTTCTCTGTAAAAAGCCCAAAGGATTATTACTCCTCCCTGCATTTTACTATTTTATGTTAACATAATCACTGACAAATAAATATTCTTTATCTCCAGTTTTTCCTTCTGTCAAATGTGTCACTGCGGCACAATATCACGTGGGGTAAGGCATATTCTTGGGAAGTTCTGCAGCTAAAACATGCACAGTGAGACACCTATATGACATAGGTGTTTGCAGGAGATATTTATTTAGAGTATAGATCAAACAGCAATGCTTAATTCTCCGTTGACTTTCCGTTGCATTCTTAGCACACAATAACTGTATCACTCATTTGAGTGTAAGTAGGTAAACAGGTAAATATTGTTTCTATGAATATGAAATGCCCTGTCAGCTGAGGTGGTGTGCTGTGCCTGCTATCCTGTCGTTCTGTCTATGCTACTCTGCTGTTATTTGATGCTATCTAAGAGGACAGTTTTTAAGAATCAAGTTCTGTGTGTATATTTGATTAGGTTTGTTTGAGGCGTTTTGGTTTTGTTCCCTCCCATCCCCCCACCCTGAATGTGCTTCAGCTATCCTCAGCTGGTTTTAGCATCTTTTTAAATAAGTTTAAGTAATTGAATATTATCTCTGGCAGTTCAAGGAGTCTGAATTTCTAGTTTATATGTGGGAACGATCATATGTGGGAAACTTCATATTTATACTCGTGCTTAGTGGTACTCGAAAGATTCTTTGTAAGAGCTGACATTCTTCAGCTGAAAAAGAACTATGCTACTTAATTTATGTGACCCATCACAACTGCTAAGACTGGTAGGATTTCAGATATTGAGTCTTTACCACTTTTCTTGGAAATATTCTGAAACAGTCTGTGGGGTAAAATCACCAGATAAATCAGCCTAGTTTGCTTGTTAGTGTTCTGTGAGCTGAGAAAGAGGTTATATCGGTTTATTAATATCCTAGTTATTCGTACTGTTCCAGGCACTTCTATAAGGTTATTTTCTGAATACTGTATCTGTAAGAGTTGATTCAGAGATTAGTAAGACTTCTAGAAAAGACCTATGGGAATTAAAAAGAAAATTCTCTTCACTCCAGAATTATGTGAACTTTCAGTCTTTCTGAGTCTTTGACAGGATGAGAAAGATCAGTGGAAGATTCCTAGGGTAAGATCCCTATCCATGGAAAGAAAAGGAAACTAACTCCTTATGACTAGTGCTGGGGTACGTTTTAAAGTCAGAGAATAGTATCGTAGTAGCATATCAAAGGAGAATCTTGCCATCCCCACTTAAAGAGTATTTCCCTGGAAACTGAAGGGTAGTTTGCTTATAGGCAGGATTTGGGTTTTTTTGGAAATCAACATATCTGGTACTACAACTGTTTCAGAATGTTGCAGTTATTGAAGATTATTTTCTGGTGGGAGTAAAAAAAGGATTATGGTGAAATTTTTAAAACCAACTTTAGGCTTTGCTCTAGTTTTACTGACTTATTATTCAGGAAAATGGACCGCCTCTGCTTCAGTACTGCTTCTGCTTTCAAAGAGTCTTTTATAGATATTATATTTCACTTTAAAATAATTACTAATAAATAATCAAGCTATGAAAAATCAGTATTAGATCAAAATGCAGATTTCAACACTACTAAAATGTGATGAGATTGCTATCTGATGGCTCAGGTTAGGCCTGTGCCTGGACCTATGTTTCCATTTTTGAATTTTGAGATACAGTTGATTAAAAAAAAAGGTATTTTTTCACACTTACCAGGAAAGCAGAGATAGTCCTCAAGATATAATTTGGATTTAATCCAATATAAGAACTATGTAGAAAAGCACTGTTTAAAAGGTTTTTCTTCTACGTTCTTTCTTTACCTCCACTTTTTTGAGTATGCCCTTTCTTGATTTTAAATAAGTGAAGAATATGCAGTGGATTGTCAGAACTGGCGTACATGCATTGTGTTCAGGCATTTGCTGCTGAATATATGCTTTACTTTGCTCTGTTGAATGCACAGTCAATCTTTGTTGAGTTTGTAATTATGTAGCTTTAGTTTCTGAGAAACCTTGTAATTGAAGTGTGAAACCCTCAGACCGGGCATGCTGTTCAAACTGAAACCTTACCAGTGTTGACGGAATGAGAAAAAAACTCTTGCTCTGTTTTATAGCTTCTCTTAGCCCTCTACTAATAGATCTTAGGATGAGATTTTACATGTCTGCAACAACGTATGGTTGAGTCACAATTTCTTTGTTAATCACTAGAACTCCGAGATTCCCTTTCTGCTGTACTGCTGCTTGGTCAGTTTTTCTCCTTTTTAAATTTATCTGCTTTATCTTTTTGAAGGGTTACACTTAACAGTTGTATGTTTTGTGTATCTATGTTTTATGTTTTCCAGAAAGGACACACAATATCGCTTATGTGGAAAGCTAGATATCCTTTTCAGGTCCCAGGGCAACTAAAACATCTAAATAGATGTCTGTGATAGAAATTTGACAGTACTTATATGACCTGGAAAAACACATACAGTCCTGTAGATGATGCTTCAGGGATAAAGCCTCACTTGATTGCTCCTAAGTCTTGTGCTTTGTTTTCAAACATTTGAAGATAGTTGGTATCAAGGCATTCCCACATGATAAGTAACTGGCTCCATTTCATCTCTTCTCAACTTTGTGGAAGGGACATAGCCCAGAGACGTTCTTAAATTACACTGGAGTTGAAGAGACTTCAGGTTACTTATGTCATAAAGATAATGGGAAGCCACCCATAAGTGAGTTTTGAACCTAAGCACCCGACCTTTAATTTGCATGAATTCATTGCTGCTGTTAATGCTATATAGGCAGATGAGAAGGGTTCTTATGTTGAAAAGCCTGTTTGTGATTTAGAGTTTGTCTCATTTTCATAAAAGAATTTAGAAAGGACTGTTCCAATGCAGGAAGTCTTACAAGTTAGGTGGAATTTCAGAGCCTAACTTCAGGCAACTGTTATACAGACTCATAGCTTATTCGGGTGAGCTACCTGAGGACACATTAGTGTACTAAAGAGTAAATTAGATTTAGGAAACCTGACTTGTGGAGATTTTAATTTAGATAACTAAAGCTGCGTTCCTGAAAGTATTGCTTACACTGAATTACAATGTGATTTATTTTGGAAACTCAAGTGTTCACCAGGAAAATCTGTCTGGCCTTGGTTTCGCAATGAATTTTACTTTAGTGCAGGTGCCACATAAAGGTCATTCTCATCCAGGCAAAGCAAAACATTACTTGAAATCAAAACATTGAGCTCAATAAATGCCAAAGGCTGTCTGAGCTGAAGAGGTGAAAGGGGAAATTATCTTTTGTTCTACATTGAAAGCAGACTTTTGTGAGTTTCATTACTCATACGTGCATTTCTTCTTGTCACAATATCAATTTCATTATCTTATTTTTTGTGATTCTTACTCAAACAGCAGTAAAATAGACTCAGTGTTGTGCTCAGCAGCAGAGGTGGGAAGCCAGCTAAAGAAACATTTAAAAATACCAGTGATAGCTTATTTATAGACTTTATCGTACCTTTGTGTGATCTGGAGGAATTTACTCATATAAGATAGCTTTTTTCCAAAGAGAACCAGAGTCGATTCAGAAGTCCTTCAGAAGGATTTTATGCTATGTTTTTCACTGCAGAATATGAGCATTGCATAGTTATGCAGTGCACTGACTAGCTTTTGCAATATGTCCTTCAGCTGAGGACTTTTTAAAGATGCACGCTGTTGTGCATTTAAGTCAAAGGCAGTATTGAAAACATCCACTTAGCATCTTAAGCAGAGGACGACTGATGATGGTTTTCAGTACTTAATGTCACTGCCATTTATCAATTATTGAAAATTTGACTGCGTCCAGTTAGTATTAGAGCAAAACTACTGAATAACTAGATATATGCATACTGAAACACTTAATGTGCAAGCTTGAATAAGGTAGGCAAAATGCTGTGCACACAATTTGGAAAAGTAGGCATGATTTTAGGTGCTTATCATGTGAAAAGAATGAGAACAGAGTTACTGACATGAAAAAGTTACTAGAATTGCTCTTCAAAAGACTTTCTATGGAGTAGATGTGAATTGTTAAGCAATGTCATGATCGAAAATGTGCAAGAATGCCTCTCTCTGCTACTGTCAGTAGCCAGAAAATGTGGTAAAGAAAGGAAGAGGAAAGCAGCTGTTTTATTAAAACTTCTAAATACAAATGTAAAATACCCAAATAAGTAGTTTTTTCCTTTTTACCTAAAAGCCTTAAAAAGATTTACACAACCTGAAATCCTGAGCATCAATTAAGAGAGTGAATGGGCAGTAAGATTTGTCTGGCCAGCAATCCTTGATGCATTAAATGAATGCCAAAGAAAGACTATTCTTCTCTTGGAGTTTTGCTAAACAATCGGGAAAATTTATAAAGCATTGTGGAGTTCAAGCCTAATGAGACCTAGGTGGGACTGACACTTGACTTCATGAGAGAGACATACACATCCCTGTGTTTAACAAACCGATGATGTCTAGCATTTTTAATTTGACTTCCGAGTTAAGTGTGAACAGCAAAAACTGATGCTTCTTAAATATTCAGCTGTATTATCGGCTCATGTCTGTTAGGTTATGAGATAAAAGCCTGTCTGCACACCCAGAAAGGGGCATAGAGAGAAAATGGTGGGTGGGGGTGCCAAAGCAGTGCTCTGCTCAGCTGCTGCCAGGCCCATCGCAGGAGAGCTGCCAGCCCATCCGAGGCTCATCTCTGTAAGCCCAGAGGAGCACAGAGGCACAAAGGCACGGCGGGACCCCAAATTAAGGACTCAGAGGAAGGAACCCCCCTGTCTGGGCCCTCCCCAGGAGGGCCCCCAGCAGCCCCAGTTTCCAGGTGTGAAACCCCATCAAGATGAGCCAACACTGGAGCACCTTTCGGACTGGGAGAGGTCGCTGCCTGGGGATATGTGATGCATTATGAGGTGCAGGGGAAGAGCATTTTGGGATGGCAGAGGACTTACTATGGGTTGTTTAGCGGAGGAATCAAAGGTGGGGAAAGGGTTGGATTTAGGTGATTTGGGGAGCAACAAGTCTGGGAAACAATAAGGGAATAAAAAGGGCTGGTCTGGTGTAAAGAAGTTGCTGGTCGGTACGCCTGTCTGGCCGTGCCTTGCACCTGGTTGGCACAGTCCGTCCTACCTTCCTGTTAAATTCCTTTCTAACTCTTTTCCTGGGCGAGGGACTCTGTTCTGTGTGCGTGTGCGTACCTGGGTCTGAGCGCCAGCAAGGGGAGTCAGACCACAGGTCAGAGGCCCGGCCTGTCCGTGTGCCGGCGTCTGGGGAGATCAGGGTGAGCGGGCTTATGTGGCAACAACTGGAGTGGGCCGTGGGTCGGGGGGGCCTGTGCGTCCGTGGTGCCAGCACCTGGAGCGAGTGAGGGCCTGTGTTCCTGCGGCTGGGCTGGCACCGCGGGCCAGAGGGCCCGTGCGCCTGGGTGCCAGCGCTGGAGAGACTGGAGGGAATGAAATTAAGTGCCAGCCACTCTGGTGGCTGGTCTGTGTGGCCGGCCATGTATATACGTAGTGTATATACGTGCTCTGTGTGCATATGCCTGCTTGGGAATATGCATTCACCTTGCTGCTGGTTAGACCTCAGGGTACGGAGCTGCAGAAGCCTCATCTCTCTTGGGCTATTGGATCCCACACAATATATTTTTCCCTTAACTACGTCCATACCCGATGAGTCAGAGATGCAGTAATTGTCATCAGAACCAGTCATTAAACTGCATAACAGTTGATAAATAATGAAAAGTCTCTTTGTGAGCACATGGCCCATTTCTGTTTAATTCAGCAAGTTTACAGTTTCCTTTATCTCTTGTTTTCTTTTGGGAAGAAGCTTGTGCTGTACATTGCGCTCCATCTGTATAACTCTACTGATGGGAAATTTAAGATGAGTTTGAAATATCTGTTCCCTGAATACCCCTCTTTCAGACATCTTAGGCTTTCCCTGTAGAAGGAAACACGGCAAACCAGGTTGCAAGGGAGGGGACGCTGGACTAGATAGTATTATGCAGTTAATTCCTGCTGGTAACGTTTTTGATTCTGTGATTGATTTCTTGCTACGTTGTTTTGCATGGTTGAGGGTCTTTTGTTTTGTGACATAGTGATACTGCTTGATTTGTTTTAACTATGAGATCTCCAGTGCTTTTAGTTTCTTTGTTTTCACTGACGTGAATTTAGATTGTCAAATGTTCAGTAGCCTGTCCAGGTTCACAGTAATAACTCCTGGTCACAAACAGACCAATGATATTTATTGCCATGTCATTACTCACGCAATAGTTGGAATGTATTGGGAAAATAGGTCCCTTACTGTGTCCCCTCGTTGATATGAGAAAGAAATGTGACTAAGGCATCTTGCTTTGTAGTGGTATTGGGTTGCATTATCCATTGCAAATAAAACAGTTATCAACGTCTACTTGTAAATAATTCACAAATTGAAAGAAGAACTAAATTGCATGGATTTCTCATTAGGAATCAGCCGAGGTAAGCGGGGAATACTTTGCCTGGCACAGACATATTCACCTGGAGAGTGTGACATATTTCAAGCAGGAAAATCCGTTTATGACACAAAGTTCCTGATATGTGAAAGATCTTGTTTTGATGCTTTCTGAACAGCTGTTTGCATAATGTTTTTGGAGCCATATAACATAATAAGGATTTATTTAGTGATGTCATGCCAAGACTGAAGGGATTTCCCAGTTCAGTTGTCTGTTTTCAAAACCTGGCAGGTCTGCATTAGGCTCTTTTCATCTAGTAGTAGAGTTACAATTTGACACTTATCCCTTGTTCTTCCTTTTGTCATGGGCATTAAGCTTTTATTTTATTTTCAGATCAAGTGCGAGGATACATTTTTAATAAACTGGTGTACTATAGTAATATTACCAATTGTATAATGCTTCAAACTGTGCTGTTTATTCAGCTTTGCTAGAGTCTGGAGGTCCTGAAGTCTCCCTTATCAATTGCCATATGCTTGGGCACGTCACTTTTCCCGTTTTGAAGTCAATGGGGCTGTGTATGTCAAAAGCAGAACTGCTTGTTTCTTTCATATGGCATACTGAGTTATCAAGAAAGAGAAGATCCTTTTTTGTGCTATTAATATTACCTAGTTTGAGATGTGGCAAATAACCTGAAATAATATGACAGAAATTAACACAAGAGTGACATTAAAAGGAAATTTTCTAATTTGAGATCTGACACTATTCCAGTCTTCAAAGTGTTAGTGAATATTTAATGGATCAGACATCTACGGAAAGGACGTAGACTGAATTATTTAAGGACATCACAAACCCATGAGTATTTAACCCCTGAAGCATTGAAATTCATAACTGAGGCTTGGTTATTCTGATGTAATGTTGTTCATTCCCAGGCTTGCTCTCTATTTTATTTTTGATTATTAAAGCAATATTGGTCTACACAGTACAAGCAAAACTAAACGGATATTCCTATATCAGAATACTCTGTAATCTCCCTACTTATCCTAATATTCTTAAAATAAATATTCTAAAATATTATAGTGTTAGATAGACAAAAATAAATATTCTTCAAGTGGTTCTCATGAGTCCATAAGACCATTCCAGACAACACACTTTCCATTAACTACAGTTCTTGTTCTTAGAGGTGATGTTTGGGGCTTGTGTTGGGGTGAACTGAATCTTTGTCAAACTGCTGCACCTTCATTATCTCTAATGAATTTATTAGCCGGATATTGAAATTTGACAAGATAGCTTCTACACTGCTTAGAGAAATGCTTAATAAAATGGCAGTCCTCCGTGTGTTGTACATGATGAATAAGAAATACTAAGTAACTGGATTGTGCATAGACAGGAATTGATTTGGTTATGCTTTTACACTGTCCCTGAACTAAGCATCACAGTGTAAAGTGATTTCGAGTTCCAGACATAATAAGCCAAGTATATGAACACATCCAGATACTTGTAGATCAGGATCTACTTGTCTTAAGGCTAGACTGTGTAAACAAAGCTGACGTGGTAAGCTTTGTATCCGTTTACACTGATGGTGTAAATCAGTCTCCCATCTAAAGCATTAGCTCATATGTGGTTTATGAAGATTCAGATATTTATTCTAAAAGGAGAAATCATACAGGAAAGAAATGTAACTGATTGGGCCAGATCCATTGCTTGGCAGAGCTGTCTTTGGTACTATTTGGAAGTGGGGGAAGAATTAATTTTAAGCTGTCTTTTTTATTTCTCGATCATTGGGCTAGCTGAAGTGCGTACCCTACTTTCATGTTATATAGAATCATGCTGTTGGTGATTCTAAATGCCTGTTCGAAAAGGCAAGTATTACCAGGGCATAGATCTCATCCATAACCCTTTGCCTCACTGTGACATAAATTTTGGCAGTGTCTGAACCAAAAGTTTTCTTTCTAACTTCTTAACATTTTTCTTCATTATCATATTATTTTGACTGGGAATTTCCACAGCATTCACAAAAGCATCAAGACTTGCCAATACTGTATAGTGAGAGAAGGAGATAATGAAAGCTAAGATAATTTTTGAATGAAACTTTAAATGTAAACACATGAACCAAGAGGGAAATTGGATTCCTTAGTTGTTCAAAGGTTTTTCTAAAAGCCATTGGATAATGTTGGATTACCTTCTATGTCTTGAATGTTGGTATCTTAAGAAGGATATATTTTATAGGGGTTAGATTCATATTCTGACTGAACAATATATCTGTCTATAGCATTATTCAATGTATATAAGTATAGCCAAATGTAATCCAAAGATATTAGATCTAGAATTTACCTTCCTTTCTCATACAGAATAACGTCATACTATACAAGTAATACATCTGACACCCCCCCCCCCAGTATTTTTTCAGTGAATTAAGAGATTATTGGTGTGAAGTAAGACTTTACCTCTTGCTTCTTAGAGTTGCTACATGAAAGAAAACTAATGGTTAATGACTGTAAAGCATAGCTAGTTAATTCTTTTGCTTCCCCACCTACACATAATGAAACACTGACATTTGTCCTTTCTCTAACCCTGCTCCTGTCTTGTTTTCTATATTTCCCAGAGACTGCAGCCTTGTGAGCTGCTGTAATGTCTATCAGTATAAGTCACATTGAAAGACCAAGGCTTTGATAACTAATGTTAATAACATAAATTGAAGAGAAACATGAGATACACAGAAAAATTTTATAGATCCCATTGCCCGAGTAGACAGGAGCCACTAATCTCAAGGCTGCCATCTCCAAATGAATTTTTCAGATAGCTGCTTAGCTCTTTTTTTCGTAGTTTTTTTGTAGTTTCAACCAAGATGTTAGTTGTATTTTTTGATGAAAATGAAGTGTGCAGCTAAATATTGCATACTGACAAAGCAAAATGCACTTGCTGAGGTGGGAGGGTGAAGGAATATGGCATAGTAACACCATGCTCAGCTGTCTTTCCCCTTTCCATTCAAATAGTCCAAGTTAAGTGCAGCCTCAACTTGACATGTACAAGCCAGAGTCCTGACGTTCCTGTTTTCTACCTATTATTTGTAATTACCTCTGTCTCAGGCTGGATTTGTCTGAGGATTTGTGCATGGCTAATAAATTCTTATGCATCAGTTGGGTTAATACAAGTAGGGATATTTGCATTTCTATTTATCAATATGGTAAAAAATATTGTGAGCCCAGTTATATGCCAAAATTATAAAGGCAAGTGTCAACCTGTTTTAAGCTAGGAGGAATGATTTACAGAACTTAGGCAGGGAATAATAGCTGAGAATTGAAAACAGTGGGTTGATGCTAATATGTTGATGCTTTATTAATGGCTTCAAGGTGAGTACGTGTATTACTTTGCCTCTCTGTAAAATCAGGGTGTGCTTTCTGCCTAAAAAGGCAGTTGGGATTAAAGGTCATTTCAATTAGTAGGACTATGAATACTGCTGCTGCACTTCATGTTCCCATCTTGATGTCTGGAGAGCTTCAAGTACAACTGGCACAGACACTCATAAGATCAAGGTCAAACTGTCTGCATAATAAATGATAGAAAGTATTAATTCACCCACAGATGTGGCAGCAGAGATGAATAATCTTCATGCAGTTTATCTATACATCTGGGTATTTGAAAGACTTAATTACAACACAATGAATCCTGCATTAAGTGTCCCTCTCAAAGGTCTTCAAGGGACAGTTCAACACTATGTGTTGCCTCTATCCTGTATGCTTTCACCATGCTTTAACTGTAAATTACAGTTTTCCAGGTTTCGTGCTTTCAGCGTTATGCAAGAAAAAAAGATAATTTTACTTAACTGGGAGTAAATAAATAGATAGTTCAGGCCATTTTAGCTTTTACTACCTCTAAAGTTAGTTTCTGTAGGCTGGTTTCTAAAGTCTGACATATAAGGGCTTTTTGCAGAGCCTGCCTTTAAAAATAGAATTAATATGCAGCTTTTGGAAAGTACGCTGTTAGCAGAATAGTTCTATTGAAGTTGAAAAGCATTTCTATTGATTTCAATGGAAAGGGTTAGGCCCATGGTAGGAATTTTTGCAAATCTACATCAGAATCTATTAGAAATGTTTCTAAAAGCTTACCCACTAATTTAGTATTTAGAGTAGCATATCATACTAAGACTTTCACCTTTTGACAGAGTTGCCATTTATTCATCACGATAGAGCTAGGCAGACAGCATACAAATTACTTCTTAAATATTTTTCTTAAATAATAATTCAGAGCAGATTTGGACCTCAAACTATACTAATATTCATGACTTGCAAGTACCTTCACTAAAATTTTGGAAAAACATTGATGTAAAAGTAAGTTTAATGAAATGATTATGGGGCATTGAATGGGAAGTGAACTTTGAGAAGATAAAGTCTGTCTTACAAACTGTCCCAGGTAGTCCAAGATACCTTCAAGTCAAGCCAGCCTTTTGTAAGAATTTCTGAATTTCTATCAATGAAACTACTGGCAATGCAATATTTGCAGTCAGTCTGTAGAACAACAAATAATTGTTGACATGGTTTGGAATGGATTTCACTTCAGGGTAAATGCCAGCACTAGGTTCATATGAATGGAGGCATACATTCAAAGCTCGCCAATGTTTACAGCAAGACTTCATGTAGGGCTTAGATGTTTCCTGAGCCTTTTGTGTGATCGCTTATGATTAGAAAAAGAAGATAAAATTCACTAAATTATTTCTTTGCTGTTCCTTTATTGATATTTTGAAAAACACAAAGCTTTTGGTGTATGACATACCCATCTTTTCAAAAAGCCAGCTTTATGGAAGAGATTTGGGTAGAACTCATATCTAGGTACTGGACAGGGGTTGAGAAAGTGTTTGAAAGAGGTATTCCCACAGGCTTATAATTTGCTTGGCAGGGACTAGTGCTTATATGGAGAGTGCCTTTTTCTTTGCATCTTTGAGTCTCTAGGACTTGGTATTTACCTCAGCATTGGTACCTAAGATGTGTGAGAGGTACAAAGTAAGAGCCTGGAAGCTTGCAGTAATGCATGATTAGGACTTTTTTGCTAGCATTCTGATATTAACGTCAATACTCTTTTGACTGCATTAGTTACAGTTTTAGTTTCAAGGTTCTGAATGGATTCGTTTTCAAAATGAAAATGAGTGGTTGCATTTGTCTGATGGATGAAATGAGAGCTGTATAATTTTTGGTTTTACATGCAAGCTAATTTGTGACAGAGATGTGGATGCCGCTCTGGAGATGTTCTAATCCCTATAGTTTAAATAAAATATTAATGATAATCTTTATTCTCATCCACAGTTCCGTTGTGTTACAACTATGTAATATTTAATCATCACACTACTGGATCAGGCTAAAATATACCAGTCTTTTATCTGATGTGATTTGGCCGTATAATACAAATATGGCTCAGGTGGGCATATTAGTTACATGAAAAAAAAAGTGTGATTTAAAGCATAGTAAAGTAGGCAGGTGGACTCTTTAAGTTTTTTAATTGGTTTATTAAGACTTACATAACAGAAGTGCAACAAAATTATTTTTATTATTCCAAAATGCACAACAGACAATACAGGTGTTTACAGATCTATTTTGAAAACTTGTCTTTTTTACATACTTTTTTACTACAAGCTACTCTATTTTTCAATTTTAATTCAAAATTCTCTCATCCAGAATGGAGTAATTCTTGAAATGACTAATATGCTTAGTTTTAACTGAAGTAAACTCATGTTTAAAACGGAAATGAGTGAGGGGCAATTTGATTTACCTATTACTTTAGTGCTTTTAAAACTTCACTAGACCAAAGAAAATGTCCATGTGGATAAATCTTATAAATAAAATTACGTTAAGAGAACTAATATCTTTCAGTAAAAAAAGCTAAAAATGAAATAAGTTAAAATATCTATTATGAGAGAGATCCAGAGTAACCGACACATTCCCTTTAAATAAACATGTCCGTAAGGGTCTCAAAAGCAGACATGTCGGGTGACCTTAGGAGGTTATCTGCTTCATTCCTTTGTCTCATGGCAAATGAACTTTCTCTCTGTCACTCCCAACAGGTTCAGTGTGTTCTTGAAGACCTGTAGTGGTCACTACTCCACAGACCCCACTCTCTCCCTTCCTTCCTTCCCCAACCCCCTGATAATTTATTTCAGTGTCTAGCTGTCTGTACCTTTCGGAAGATTTGCTAGTGACTACTCTGAATCTTTCATTAGTTGTTCTGTTCACTATGAACATGGAGAACTGACTGTTCCTTTTCTCTTTGTAACAGTCTTCAAGCATGCAAAAGGTTCCACTAGTTTCCCCCCCTAAGTGTTACCTCCCGTAAGCAAAACAACCACATTTATTTAAATCTTTTTCTCCCAAGGTGTTTTTTAGGCCTCTCTCCATTCTTACTCTTCTGTGGATTTTCTCCAGTTTTTCAACGCCTTGAAGTTCTGTGTCCAAAGCTGGAATAACATCTCAGCTGAGGCTCCTACATTGAACTGAGTGGTAGAAGTAGGTTGTGTCTTGTAGGCTCTACTCCTTACATTCCCACTTTCCCGCAGCGGTGTGATGCTGTTGACTCATGCTTAGCTTGTATAACAGCCAAGTCTTCGGTGCAGAGCTGCTGCTGAACCAGTTGCTCTCCATTCTGTGTTTGCGTAGGTGATTGTTTCTGGTGAAGAGCGGTATCTTTTCATTTTCCTGATAGGATTTAGTTCTGTAGGTTTCAGATAATTTTCCCAGTAATGGGAGATAATTTTCCATTCTTATTCAGTCAGTCCTCCAGCTTGCTTCCAGACCATCCCAACTTCATATTGGCCGTTGCAGAATTAGGTTGCTGCAGAACTCTATGAACTTCCATTCTCAGAAGGGACTACTGTGAACTACTTCCAAGGCATGTTATCACACCATGCTTGCGCTACCGAGATCAGGTGCCTCTGGATTCATCCCTAAATAATTTGTGAGACTCCTGTGTTAAATACTGTTAAAATAATTCTCATTCTTCTGTTCTGTTGCATAATGAGAAGAAAGCCAGTGTTTCTGATATGTGGCAAAATTTTCAGAATTGTTTAACTGACTTAAGATATGTTTACTTAGTTGAAAGTAGACAGCTGATGATTCTTTTTTCAAGTGAGCCAGGTATGAACTAGAGTTCATGTTATTTGTGTTATTGTGGCACTGAGCCTGAGCTAACAAGCCTTACTGAGAAAGCACAGGAGTTCAGGTGACATTCAACATTCGAACATAGATTTTGGCTCTTAAACATGCTGTTATTATTTACAGAGCATAATAACTATATGAAATATTTTGCCAAAAGTCAGGATCTCAGCTGAGAGAGGTTTACAGTCCAACTAATAGAAAGCGAGGGCACAGATGTTGGTTGTAAGAAAACCAGTGCTTGCAAGGCTTTTTAAAACAAGTGCATTCTGAAGAGAGATGGAAAGTAGGGGATAATAAAGACTTGGAAGTTGGGAACTTTTTGAAAGCGTAGGGTAGCATAGAATAAGCTAAGTGAACTAGGCAGTGGAAACAGCAATATAAAGAATGAAGGTGTAATAAGAAGAGTAGGCAAGGGCAGAAGGAATCGGAAGCAGCATTCTAGAGACCTATGAAAATGATTTGAAGGAAACTGATGGGATAAGTAGGGAAGGCCTGAAGAGAAGTTTAGTCAGTAGCTCTCCATTTTGGCCTTAAAAATCTTTTTTTTTTTTTCAGTCTTGGCAGTTTCTAAATAGCCTTGTCTGTTATCTTCCACTTAAGCCCGATCAGTACCTTTATTTAGAAGTGAACATTTAAAGCCAAACTGCCATCTCAAGTACCCTTCATTGGTTACTTCCATTCTGACTGAAGGAACAGTAGGATGGCCCCAGCCCCCTCACAGTGCAGTCAGTGCTGTCAGTGTCGCAGGTCTCACAGTGGCACTCGGTAGCTACTGGGTACGAATAAAAAGATTCGGGATGGTCACCACAGCCAGGGATCTTCACTGTTTCATACACAACCTCCTTGAAGGTACATGTTTGCTGAACAGATGATACTGGTGGATATTTATACACTGGATCCTGAAAATTGCAAGAAGGGAATACTTATTTTGAAATCTGTTACAGGGTAGAATTCCACATTTTTATAAAATGCAGGACCTGATGTGAAAACTAATTAAACTGGTGGGGTAGATCCCACTGAGTTCAAAAGGATTTGGATCAGACTCGCCTAGATCCTTAGATTTCTCCTTTCAGGAGGACCGATATGGCAAATTTGTGTCATACCGTCACCAGACTATCTTGCAGGTCAATTGCTTGATTCTTCAAATTATTTGGAAAAGTAGAGGAGTCTACATAGTAATGGCTGCTTTATTGTATCCGTTTGCAACCACAAATTGACCACAAGTATTACAGATCCAGACTGTAATACTTTCAACTCTAGTTATACAATATAAACATAATGTGTGCAGTCAGTTAAAGATCTGAATTTTACTAGCGTCTTTTCACCCTTCCCTTTGTGGTTCAGATTGGCTGTGTATCTACTTTCCTGTCAAATAGCACAGCAGTTACTCAACCTGTTCTTTCACAAGGCTCATCCTGCCTATATGTTCGTTATGGGCTGGAGAAATGGGTTATTCATACATCACTTGGAATATTTAATTCCAGTGCCTGAAATTAAACTTAAGATTCTCACCCTTGTGAAGCAGTATCCTGAGCACCACGTGGCATTCACCGTAATACAGAATTCACATTCTTCTCTTTCCACTGCTATAGTAATATTGGTGAGCTGACAGCTGTTGCAACAAATTGCTTTCCAGCAAAATAACAGCACGTAACAATTAACTGTCTTCATCCTGTGTATAAAGCAAAACATATATCTGTGCTGGAGAAACATGTGTAGCTATTTTCAACAGGAAATATTTATAGAACTGGGGAGAAATTGAGTCTTCACGTTGTCCTCGAGTGGTTCTATAATAGTAAGCTTTCAGAAACATCAGTGAGAACATAGGATAAAGCCATTAAATAGATCTATCTGTATGTTTATTGTTAAAGGAGTTTGATTTTCCTAAGCGAGTGAAACAGCATGTCGGCAATCTTTGCAGAATAATAATAGCAGAGTACCATACCACTTTCAAAGAAAGAAATATTTTTATCTAAGTTCCTGTAGAGAATGTGTCCTGTCTTTAAGGAGAAAGAAAAAGAAGCAAGGGAGAGAAAGAGCAAAGGATAATCTATTTTTCAGATGCAATTAATTACATGCAGTGTTTGCAATTTAAAAAGAGATTTCTAGATCAGGATCTGATGGAAACTTACCTGTATTCTACTTGCCTTCCTGGTAATAGCTGTAGTGAAAAGCAAGCCCTATGCTTAGCTTTTATACTAAATCGTGTGTAACTTATACCTTGAGGATTTGCAGTATACTGATGCACCAAGCATT
Source organism: Mycteria americana (assembly GCF_035582795.1). Lineage (NCBI taxonomy): Eukaryota > Metazoa > Chordata > Aves > Ciconiiformes > Ciconiidae > Mycteria > Mycteria americana. The sequence goes on along the minus strand of NC_134369.1, from coordinate 8,060,507 downwards.
AGTTTTGTACTTGGTGTAAGCGGATTAATGTTCAGCCAGACAGTGAGATCAAGCCTTGTTAAGAGGAAAAAAGAAAAGCAAAACACACTCAGGAAGTGATGGTGAAGGTTACTGTCACAATGTCTTTTTAGAAGTTTTACTGGACTTGATTCGGTGGCATTTAGAAATAGCTGAGCCGTTCCACAATTTGAAAGAAGTTTGAGAAGCCTATTTTTGGAAGAGTTCAGGTGTTTTAACTGTGTTTTATGCCAGCCCTCAAACTGATAGGCTTGGGGTACAAGCTGGTCCTCTGGTAATTCATAGTGGAGACATTGCTAGAGTGTTTCTTGGCTAATGAATATGTATGGGTATCAATCTTAATTGCTTTTCTCTGAATTAGGTCTTGCCCAGTGAGCTGCGTATGTACTTGTTTATTGATCTGTGGTCCAAGAAAGCTAGTAGTGCAAGTTTTGTTAAACCATGAGTAGCTCAACTTTTCTTTACCATTTAAAATACCACTGTGGTTTTTCAAAAGTCAGAGTTCTATCCCAGTATATGCAATCCTGGTTCCTGTCTGTCGCATGGTCACATTTTTTTAACTTGTGTAAGGAATGTCTGTATTGTGGAAAGGGACTATAAAGATGTCATAATGAGGCTCCAGATCTGTGTTTTCTGTCAGTGATCTCAGATCAAGTATTGTCATGTTACAGGGGAAAATGCTAATATTTTTAACAGGCAACCCTGCAAACTGAACTTGAATTCATTCCCTAGTTTGTCATGATAATAAAAGATTCTATGAATAGCGTTCCCCCGCTCACTGCCCTTTTCCTGCGTTCACAAGTTAGTGGTGTTTGCCTCTTCGCCAGAATAATGACAGAGAAATAACTTTGTTGAGCTTCACATATCACTTCTGGGGAAAATGACTCACAGTAGCACTGTATTTACTATCATCTGCCCAGAACAGCCAGTCTTGCTTTGTTATGACTGTTCTATTATGGTCAGTCTGACTTTTACAGAAATCCATCCACAAAAGAAAACTAGGCAAGGACATACAGCATTTTATCATGAAAAGAAATTCTCACTGGCTTATTAGTTGTCCTGCAGACGGGATACTTTCCAAAAGGGCTTTTACAAATGAGCCCTTTATGTGTCTCATACCTTCCTGTGGTCCTGCAGACTGGCCATCTGTTCGAGTTTCCATCCAGTCTGCAATACCTTAATTTGTTCATGAATTTCCTATCACACCAAAATTAGAAAGTGATCTGCAAATTTTCCCTGGACATATCCTGTAGTAATAACTTTGTTTGAATGAGAGTACAGCTCAATTAAATGTATAAAGAAGTCAAGAAAGCAGACATCTTCCTCTTTACTAATATAAACTCTGTGATCGTTTGATAATGGTCTTTTAGTGTCAACATAGTCTGTCTTCTCAGAGAAGATTCACACTTGCTGTAAATCACTAATTCCAGAGATGTTGGACAAAAGGTGATTACAATTAGTTATATCCCTACTGAGGATCTGGCCTTTTCTAAGCCCTAATTTATGCAAATGAAATAAAACCAAATAAAATTCATTTGCAAAGGACAATACAGAAAATATCTCATCTCGCAGTTGTGGTGATCTGTTTCATGGTTTGAGGAAGTCACACACATTCACTAAAACCATAGTTTCACAAGCAGAGAGTGCAAGTTTAGCCCCTGCCATGCTGTTTCTTCCCTCCCCTAGTTTCTTGTTCTGGCCCACTCAGCCTCCTCACTTGTGGCAATGCAAATTAGGGAAATCATTTTGATTTAAAGGAAAAAACCCAACCCATCTGTATTTTACAGCATTATTGTTAATCCATATCAATTTGTTCCACAATGAAATGAACAGGTGTAGCAGTGTAATTGATGGGATTGATTGGGGAGTGGGAGTGAGGGGGGACATTAACAGGAAATGCTTTACATAGTGTTCTCTCTGAAGAGTTCATGAAGCCACATTGCAAATACAATACAAACTTTTTAACAGGAAGATTTTGTCCTGCACTGATTTCAAGGGCATTTGTTTCTGTAATCACCAGTTCTAGGTTGGTTCTCCAGCTATCAGCTCTGCTAAATTCATTATGTGAATACATGAATATGCATTTTTAGGGTAATAGGAAATTACAAATTGAAATCAACTAACCACCAGTCTATCATCTGAGGAGTGGTAATTTGGCGAGTTGTTACTTGGTTGACTTTGATTTTGTTCCCACACCTTTTGTTAGAAAGATACAGTAAAGGAATTACTTCTCCTGATGGGCAAGATGCTGTGTAAGTACATGTTTTTCTAAGATTATTAGTTCATGCCTCTGGGAAATGTTTATATGCTAACTATATCATACTCCTTCAAGTTTATATTCCCATTAGATTAAAAAAAGGTTATGGTAGTTGTTAAGGGAATAACAAATGTTATTTATCCAGAAAGCTATAGTTTTCACATATATGTGAACATTATACATAGGTTCTGTGTTACTGAATTTTGTATCTATTTGAGAAATAGAAATGCTTTCCATTTTAAATGGTTTATATTTCAATTTAGGGAATAATGTCAGAGGGAAGGACACTTCCTCTTCACATACTTCAGCAACTTTTAAGTGTTAAGTAGTGGTTTTATCTATCTGTTTCTTAAGCAGTACTGCACATCCTAGATTTAGCAGTTGTCATTATGCTTCTAGGCTGAATGCTAGGTGTTGTCCAGATTGTCAAAGAGGAATTATTGAAGCCATACTCCTGGAGTTCTGTCGTGGTTTATGTATACAGCCTAGGAATTCAAAAGATATTGTGGCATGTCTATGCAGAAAGATTCAGACAGACCTGTGTGTGCTCTGCTCACACCTGGAGCTAGCTAAGCAATTCACAGATCTGGAATGTCTTTGCAAATGGCCTGTTTGGACTGGGGCAAAGCAATCTCATGCTCTTTCTCCACCTTTTTAGGGTTAGCTTACTAGTGGGTCCATTGTGCAAAATCCAAGCTCTAGCAAGCTCTATGAGAGGGCTCAAGTTGCTGCAGAATCCTGTAATTGCATTATGATTGGGTATGGAAGAGTTGGATTGGAATGGCTAGTGCTTAATGGTCAAGACCTTTGTCAACAGAGATTACTGTATTCCTATTGAAGTGAGTGGGGAAATCTGACAAACGCTGTAACGGAAGACCTGGTCTTCAACATGGACAGGGTTTTGGTTCATCAGAGTGTGGGCAGTCCTGTAGATGAAGACTCTCCAGTTTTTGTGCAAGTCATAGAGGGCATCAGATTCACATGGCTGTGTTAATGCCTTAGTGACATCTCAGGGAAATAAAAGGCTTCTCTATATTGTTATTTTTTTGTATTCTATGGCTATTTCCCTTGGACTGTTTACTGTTGTAACCTAGCAAACCATTGTTACCACTGCTGCCACAAGAGAGCACTTGCTTTGCTATTTCTAATCACTTCAACTAGAAGTGCTGTGACACATTCTGCTGTTGTTTCCCTTCCAAGCAGTAAATGCTCTTTTTCTTCTGTTTGTGGGTGTGGTTTTTTGTTTGTTTGTTTGTTTTTTCAAAAGCCTTTAATACAGAACTGAAAGCTTTGTGTTTCCTATCTGTCCTAAACTAATGAAATTTCTTTCTTCAAGAGGGGTGGTGGTAAGACTAGCAATTCTGTTACTGCAAGTTGTAAATCTGCCTTGCTTAAAAGAAGGTAGTTTAGATTTTTCAAATAATTTCACCATCTATCAAAGTGCTATTGGAAAACTTGGTTATATGTGTGCAGCTCATCCACCATGAGTAATAAATCTGACTCTGTCCTGATAGAAGATGTATTGAACCTTCTAGTGGAAAAAACACAATGTCTGATAGAAAAGACAGGTCTTACCTGTAAATTATGCCAGCTGCGGACTAGCTTTAGCTTCTAGTATATGCTTTAAAAGTGTCAAGGGACGTGGTTTCAGTTTTGTTAGATTCATGGTTGTGGTTACATGTTTTAGGTCTTGTTAAATAGGTATGTTACTGGGGATAATAGTTTCTGCATCTGAAAGCTGTTTCTCATTGAAAGTATGTCTCAAGACATGTTTAAGGTGCTTAAATCTAAGGCTTAATTAAATTTCTCTGGGTTAGAACAGAATGAAGAGTTGGTTCTCTTAAGTTTGGAGTTGTGCACTTCAATGCCATCATACTGAGTGTAATACGTGCTTGTGTCAAATTTCTTCTGCGCACAGCCTGTCTTGACTGAGTACCCTTCCTCTCCCCTTTTTTTGTGTTCGTCCAAATGTTTTTCTGCACAGGTCCAAATTTAACCTGAGGTATTTAAAGCAAAAGACCTTATTGCTGCTACCTAGTGATTGACTAAATTGATATCCTTGAAGTACACAGATTGCAAATTGCTTCTGAATCCGTGCTCCCTGCGTGGGGTTGGTATTTCACAGAACAGCAGCACAGGCCTGTTAAGTAAATTGTTACTAAAGTGTTAAGTAAACTGACTGGAGTGTTGTCTTTCCCTTTTGTTATTGTTTTTGCTGCATACTACTGGTGGGAGATGACTTTTGTCATTGCATGACCCCCCTATATGCCTTTGGGGTTTACTGTGATTCTTATTAAAGTCATTGGAGAGACCCTCATTGGCTTTAGTGGTAACTGCATTGGGTAGTTGGTCACTATTGTTCAATACAATTTTTACTGATATTAATTTCCCAGCACTGATGATGCAGAATTGTGAAGTAGCTTGTGCCTGCTGAGAACATAGCTGGATAGTTGAAACTAATTAATGTCAGCTAAAGAGTTAATCATTAATGAAGAATTTGTATATCCACCCATATGCAAGCAGAATACTTCACCCTCAGGAGAATAAAGAAAACACTAGAATGCATTGACTATGTATTTAGTAGCACAGAATTTTAGAAAGCTTTTGAGATACTAGTTTCCATTACTTGGAGTAAAGGTTATACATCACGTATTTCCAAATACCTACACAAGCTGTTAGTCTTTCTAAGTCTTGTGAAAATCCTGCTTGCAGTCAACAGCAGAAGAAACTAATCCTTCTGAAAAGTGTTTAATGAATACAGAACAGTGCAAGGAACAATACAGATGCTTATATTATTGTCATTCAGTTATTTTTCTTGTAGTTTTTGTCTCACATGATACAAATTCATTCTTGGCTGATTTTTATACCACATTTCTGAATATATAAACCAGCTGCGTTTTCTTACCCTTTTTAGTGATGGATTCGTACAGCCTTCAGCTCTTTGCTCTTGCAAAACCACAGTGTGATCTTGGCTTCTTGTAGAAGATCATTTGAAAACTCCAGTGGTATCTGTTAGGAAATGTACGTTAAGATTCTGCTCAAGACTAAATGAAGTTTAAAAATTATATGTTTGTTAGGAACACTTTTTTTCCTTTATCATTCTTTCATTTTACCATCTCACTTTGTTTCTGAGTATTTTATTTTTTCCAATGAAAAATAAATCTCTCTTTTTCTAGGAATAGCTTCTCTGTGTGTGAAAGTAGCAGTTTTGATCCTGTGATTGTCCTGGAGCACTACTGGTTTATTTTAAGCTTTCTGGGTACGACTAGCGTTTTTTCAACAGGAACAAGAAAGCATCTTAATGGCCTTAACAAAATAGATTAGTCATATTAGAAAAGAGTTGACAAAGCAAGGGAGAGACCTGATGGACAATATATTTAAAGTCATATATTCCGCTAGTACATAACCAGCTAGGGTTTCCTTTTTGTTATGTGAGCAGTTCTTGGGTCTGTATGGGATTGCCGTTATGCTGTTGATAGTGAAAGTGCAGAATATTTCTGTGAGGATATGAGTTCAAGAAACTAGAAACAGGGGCATGAGGCTACATCTGATATGATTCATTATGGTTTGTTTTTGCTGGTCTTGCACAGAGTAGAGAGATGTGCCCAGATCTGTTTCACTCCGAGTGGAGCCTGTGCGTGCCTGTAAAGAAGGAACCATGCTAAGTGTTGTCACCTTCCTCACTGAGCAGTAGTAGACAGCCCTCTGGATTTACTTGTGACTCATGGGTTGTTAAGTAGGAGAAGAGTTCAGTGTGAAGGGAAGCAAAACTATCCAAGAGAGAAAGAACAGTTTGTTTTTTAAATTTTCATTTCATTCTTAAAAAAGAAACCCCAAAAGTTTGAAGTCCTCCATAGAAGGAAAACCTTTTGCATTGTTGAGTTGCTTCAGGTTACTGTCTTTCTGTCTCAAGTTACTGTCTGTTGAAGCCAAAGCATACACGTGGACTGCCTAGCCAGCTGCAAATACTGGAAGCACTGGGTTCCCCTGCCTTGGAACTGTGGTATCCTCAGCAACCCAGCTTGATAGGCTTCTGAGCAGTCGGATGAGAAAGCTGGCAGGAAACCTAGGTTTCAATGAACTTCATTGAAATCATCTTTGTAGAGTAAGTTTTCAATAAATTTGAAATTCATCATTTGCTATTAACCTACAGAAATGTTAATTTTTTTTAAAAATTGCAGTAGAGTTTTGGGGGGGCTTCTGTTTTGGAGAACAATGATCTTAGGTTGCTAAAGAGACACTTACCTGCATATTATTCTCTTAAACCATATTAATCAGGAGCTGACTGAATTTTGAAATCCAAACCAAAATGAAAAACAAATAAACATATCTGAGTATTCATTTGAAAAGCCAAATCCAATTTGACTGCCTTTGAGTACTTTGGTACTGCATATGCTTCCTGAAAGTAAGTGCTTGAGAGAACGGTGAGATACTTCGCTTCATTGAAACAAGTTGCTGAGTGGCAGACCTGGCTATTTCTGAGCTAGGAGGCCTTCTGGTTTTCTTTCTTGTCAGTGTTTACAACAAATGTACACAGATTCCATCAATAACAACATTTAATTTTTTTAAACTTCTATGTAAATAATACTTCAAGACCCAAATATTAAAGAATGACTTGAGTCCAAAGGACAAAGGCTGCCAGTAGTAGTTTGTGTAAGGAATGATTGCGTTTTTTTTTCTAGGTAGCTTGTTTCACTGATCTGTCATGTATGTGTTTTTCTAAACCTAGAAATAAAAAAGACAATGTTTCAGATGCTTTAAAAGTTCAGTATTTCTATTATGTTCTGTAACCATGCTAAGAAGCTGGGCAAACATTTGTCTATGATGGATTTTAGGAAAGGCTTCTGAAAAAATGTGCATGTCTTCTAAACCAGTAAATTTGGCAGGGCTGTGCCTTATTCACATGTAGGCAACAGCACCTGCTAATTGTTTTCAGACTACAGCTATGATACACAGCATAAGGCTTATTTGAATCTTGCTGACAGTGTGCATTGATAACATAAAAGTTGATGCAGAACAATTCAGCACACTTGGATAATGGATGAAAAGCCCATCTTATTTGGGTTGCTAAATACAGTCTTAGGCTGAAGATGTCTGACCCATATTCTTTTTGCAAGTGCAGTAATTTTTAGGTCAAATTGCTTAAGAAAAATAGGTTGGAAAGAATACATACAGCCATAGCCACCTTCAGCTGCAATTTTAGCATTTTATCTGACCAGCTGTATCTACAATATTCACGGCTTTTAGGGATTCTAAACTTTTTTTAAAAGGATTTTTTTTTCTCAGCAGTCCTATGGAATTTTTATTCTAGGGCATGGAGCCATTATTGCACAGAATATAGGGTGTTGGAGTTGCTCTATGAGCTGTAGGACTTTGATTGTGATCAGATTGCAAATTTGCAAAGAAATTCTGTGAAACTACTGCAGGCATCGGTACTGCAGAGCTTTAATGAGGAAATAGATCTGAAGCTTAAAGAAAAAGCTTTACAGGTATCAGTCCGGTATATAGCACAATACAAAACCCAACCCTTATTTGTTAGTTTGTATTAGCAGAATGATGAAATAAAAAAAACAAGCATTGTATTTGGCTAAATTCCTGATGAAGGTGTATTTTTCCAGACAATTATAATAATTAAAACCAGACGCTTTATTCTTAAATAAAGTTAGGTACAAATTTGGCAGGTTCAGGCTTGAGCTGAAGTGTTAACTTTTGCTTTCTTTCTATAGCATTATACACTGTTCAACCAAATCGGTGGTTAGCAGGATCTGTGTTTACTGTTCTCAGTGAAGGATGCAGCTCTTTCCTTTCCCTCCTGTTCTGCCTTTTTTGTTCATATGATACTCTCTACTCGTTAACCATGCTGTAGGAAAGCCACTGCTCTTATGCAGAATGAGTCCCAGGCATAAGCAAAGCAAGCTGTGGCAGGGAAGCAGACTTCTAGGGAGGGGAAGAGAACCATGGCCTTGTTGCCCCTTTTGCCTGCGACGGAGCTTGAAGCGTGTGTGTGGCAGAGTGAGAGTTTAGGGTTATTCCTCCGGAAGCAGCAATTGCCCATCTCATCTCTCCAGACATTTTCCTGGCATTAGCCAGACCAAGACCCCAAGATTTCTCTGTTTTTCTGGTAGCACCTCTTGGACTCCAGCATCCCAGTTCCGAGTACCAGCAATTCAGTTTTGCTTATGTTTCTAGAGGATTTGACCTGGCACTGCCACGTGGTCATTTTACTACAGAAAAAATTCCAAAATTGATAAGAGATATTGAAAAATAAATAGCTGAGCACCTTAATGTCACTGAATTTTAAAAAAACTACAATGTGACAGCAGTCAGAAAATCACTTTCATTTAATTCAGAGTATTGGGAATGTTTTGCCTGCTGAGGGCTGAACACATTTTGGGGAGCGATGCGCAGGCACCATATTTATTCAGACAAAAACAGGTTTAGAAAGCTTATTTGGAGGTGTGTTATTTTAGGTATTGTGTTAATGGCTTCTGGATTTGATGTTGGTTCCTTGGTAATTGTTGGAGGTTGAGTAGAGAAGTGCACAAAGCGCTTTGTGCCATGCCATAATATCATCCTTTTATGCCCTCTCCAATCCACAGGAAAAACCTAGAGATATTGTTCCTGATTGGAAGCAGGAAGGTGAAACACCGTTATAGTCTAGGGAATGTGAATTATAGTAACCAGAAGCCCTCCATTATTTAAGGGCATAAGAAATAGCTGGAAGGGTCTAATAGACAGGAGGAGCCTTCCATGTCGTGTGACTGAGAGCATGCACTGCACCAGGCTGTGCTTCGGTGGGATGTATTGGCTGCTTAGCCTAGCAGGTAAATACTCCTGTATCTGACATGATGTCAGAAGATGGAAAGCTTTCTTATGGCAGGAAAGTAAAGCTACTTGATGGCTGGAACCTCCAGCCAGAGTCTTGGCTAGACTGACATCAGAAAACACTCCTCATCGTTCCCGTTAGGACCCTGGAGTCCCTCTTATCTTGCCAAGGACCCTAGAAACTCATTTTTTCTCTCTTTCATTAGGGGCTTGAGACCCTCCGCTCTTACCTCCATGGCAGGCGTCAGGCAGTGACAGCCCCCTTGGTAGGCAGCTCTGTGTGGGAACGGGGGAGTGTGGGATGCCAGGCAGGGCACTGGGGTAGGCAGAGGAGTTGAATGGTGGTGTGGGAGGAAGGAACAGGGCAGGTGTCATACAGGACAAGTTGAATGAACCAGCCTGTGAAATGAGGGTTCCTAAATGTGATTAAAATTGCCTTGAAATTGGATACCTGTGGTCACCGATCACCTTTTAAAATATTGGTTTATGTTGTGTCTGTTTCAGCACAGTATTAAACAGCCGTTTGAAATGGATCAGTCTGAACCCTGGCTGCTCAGCTTTAGAGGAGTAGAAGAGTCACTGAGCAGAAATCCACTTGTAATCTCTGTAGTACTGCCTGAAAAAGAAACAGTCCTACTCAAATGCTTTATTAATTATATAAATGGGCAAGACCATAGCTGCTGATAATTCAACAGGTTTTGTGGCTTCTTGTGGTGCCATCTCGTGGTTCTTGAGTACAAGTTCACACGCTGCTGAAAGTTACTTCCCAGCTAAAGCAGATTTTACAGCATTGCGGCAAGCAAAACTAAATGCTGGGGTTGAGAACTGAAACAGCACTTTAAGCCTCCTGGCTATCGGCCAGATTCCTGCCGTGCTCAGCCCTTTCTAGATCTAGTAAAGCCTTTGGGCAAAAAGAAGTTTCAGAGCTCTCACTGTAAGAGTGGTGATAATACAAGAGTCTTTAAACACAGTGGGATTAATTACTTCAGGCCATTTTGCTTGTGCCTGTGTATGAGAGGCATGGAGAATTGTGCTCAAGACAACATGCCTTCTCTTTTCTTTCTCTCTAAACTGTGGAACATTAAGCATAATCGTTCCTGCTGGTGTCTTAAGCATAGAATTGCTCTGAAAGTGGATAGGGAGAGTGCAGTCCTCCTGCTTCTAATGTGCCTTGTTTGGGATAAGGAAAGAAGATTTACAGACAAGTATATAGAGTGGTCCTCTCCAACTCATTTGCACCTACTCATTGCAGAGTGTGTATGCTGAGGGGCATTCCTCCTAACTTCAAGCGGTCTTTCTATGTCCTGTGTCCACTCATCTTACTATTCTCTAAACCTTGACAAAGAATGATGTTGTACCCCTTGTGTTCCAATCTAATGTTGTCAATCGGATTGTTAATGAAAGTGTGATTTTTATTAGGCTTTATTTTTGCTTTCAATCCTCAAAAACTAGGAAATTTTCAGTAGCATTAAAATGGTTATCATTTTGCAGCCTCCTGTTTTGTTGTTGTTGTCCACTGTTTGCCACTCTGTTTTGCTATCGCATTTTATCACTTTTTATTGCATCCTGAAGATTAACAGGCATTTTCAGAAAAATGTTTTTCATATTTGTCTCTGCTTGAATTCTAATTTCTGTTTGAATGACTTTTACATAATGATACTTCTGAAAGAAACTGTTAATATATCCATCTGTCTGATAAAATTTCTGGATGTCTGTAAATACTACAAATTCCACAGTTGCCAGCCACATATGATTTAGCAAAGGTTTTTAGCAAACCTCTAAACAGAGGTTTTTGCTTCACATCTCAGTTTCCATAGGCAGTGGACATAAAATCTTCACAAGAGAGCTGAGCAGGAAGGGGACTGAAAGAGAAAATGACTTCGGCTATATAATACGCCCTTTCCTAAATAACCTGGAAAGGGTATGATGTGATGGGGCCACAGACGCAGTCTTAGGAGAAGAAGTGAGAACTGGTGTGTTCATTGCAGCCCATGGACTCCTGATGGGTAATATAATAGGCTGTGGTTTTGGTAGACTTGTAAAATGCTTAAGGCAGATATCTCACTGGCTGAGAACACTAGGATCTGCGCTGAGGTCTGAGGGTACACAAAAGGTGAGGAGGAGGACCCCAGGCCTCGGTTATCAATCTGTTAGGTTTGAACATTTTAGAAAAAAATAGGAGGCTCAGTAGGTACTTTTGGAATCAGCTGAGAAAAGTTCCATCGTATGTCCACAACCATTCTCCCATTATAGACAACTTCTTATGGCTTCAGATGAGGTCATAGGCGGTGTGCTACCATACTTTTATGAGTAGAGCAAAGTTGCTAATGAAATCAACTGATTAGTTATCTTCTGCAGACTGTAAGAGCAGAAGCTTTTTAATGAATTCCTTGGCTGGCTAACTGAAGCGACCATCCTTCATTAGCCAATACTGGCTAATGCAAAAGTGAGATCAGAGAAGTGGTTGTTGCCACAGTGAGAGGACTAGTCATTACCTTCAGTACTATTTAAAGTATTCTAAGCAGTATTTAAGCCACTGTATTTGAGTGGCTTAAAATGCAGATATTTTAAAGCTGTGGAGCTGTTCTGCGTATTCTCATACATATTTTTGCCTTCATACACTTGATAATGTATTTAGGGGTTACCCCACAGAGCATCACGTGTGCTAGAGACAATCCAGTGTTCATGAGACCTATAAGTTCTGCCAAAAATGCCAGCATTCTGTATTCTTAATTTCTGTTCCTGACTACCAATGTCATCACCTGCTCCTGGATACTGGAGATTATTATAAGACTTGAATGACCTATTTAGCTGTTCTGAATTTTGAATGATGATTTTTTTTCCTCCCTTATCTGCTGAATTTCTTCCCTCCCATCCCCTTTTAGCAAAAACCAGAAACTGTGAAAGGTTATTATATAGTTTTGTAAGACACTGATCCCTATATAATCTGGGAACCCTTTATAGGGAAATTGAAGAGAAATTGATCATGGCTACTGTAAGACTGGGGAAAGGAGGAGTCCTTGCTTTTAAGCCTTATAAATAATAATGTCCACCAGACATTATCAAGTCCCAATCCACTATCCCATGGGGATGGAAACAAGTTTTAGAAAGAAATTATATGTTCCCTACAAGCAGCAGTTAAGACTCAGAGAATTTCAAAAGCATACATGCACTTTTACATGCAAATGACATCCAGTGTGCATGCACAGGTCAGAATTTTAATATCAAGACATGATCTCAGTGTGGGCTGGGAGTTAAGTCAAACTTGTGCAGACATCTGCAAGTGATGTTCAAGGATATCTCTGCAGCACTTTATTTAAAAAGTGCAAGTCCTAGATATCCGAATTAGAATATTTATGATGTATAGAGACTATAGTTTGAGTCTAGTACAATGCTGTAAAACTGTCCCTGATAGTCTACCCAGGTCTGAGATGAGAGTCATCTTCCAGGAATTAAATCTAGAAGAAATAATTTATGCTATTTCCTGAAAACATAAAGAATTCTTTTTTGTTAATGGTGACAAAAAAGAACATTCAACTATTTGAGTCTGGATCCCTTCCAGTTAAACAAAGGACATGGATTTTCTTAATTAGAGAATAATTGGATTCTGCCTCTCAAGCAAATTACAGACTTTATATCATAAGGAAATAAATGACGTGAGAAAAATGGCTGCAAGTTTTAGGTGAAAAAGTTTATGTCTTTTGCTCTGCAATGAACTGTAGTATACTACAACTAGATGGAGTTACTGTCAATGAAGCAAATCTATGCTTTTTCACATTTTTTTTAATCTCTCAGTATTTATCACTATCTGTATATGTGTGAGAGTAAATGGAAATCTTTCCTGTGCTTCAGAAACTTCTCCCATAAGCTTACCATGTTTCTGTGCAAGACAAAATGTCACACTTCAACAAAGTTAAGAACAATCTCTCAGCTAACAAAGCAGTATCTCAACAATTACCCAGAAAGATCTCCCATTTCCATAAATTACAACTTTACTGTAACTGTCTTTGGGGAAAAAAGTTTGGGGAAAAAACTTTATAACATACCTTGAAAGTGGTTATACTCAACATACTTACACTTCACTCTGTAACAGTGGAAAAACTGGCATGTGAAATTACTACTAGCAAGGATCTTGTACTTAGTCTTTTAAAACTGGAGTGGTATATAAAAATTGGAGAATACTGTATATAACATCTATATTAAAAACAAAACAAAACCTAAAAATATGTGGACAACTGTATACCCATGAGTCTGAATTAACAGTGTGCAAGGATTATGAACTTACCAGCTGAAAAAGTAAAGCAAAAACATAAAGGAAAATAACAAAGAAACAACAACAAGAAGCTAATTAAGACAGATTGTGATAGATCAGCCTGATACCCTTGTTCATTTTGACTCTCTTATAAGCAAGGAGACTACAGCAGGTCTTACATTCCTGGAGACCTTATAAGTATTTGTTATTGTGCTACGTAAAGTGTTGTTTAGCTGGAAAAGGTGGCAGTAGCAGATAAATTGTGAAGTGATGAAAAATTCAATGCAATAATGAAAATTTTAATGAGATAAGAACTAGTGGTCTGAAAGAGAGACCCCAGAATAGTGTAAGCATCAGTCTTATGCATCTTTTTTTCATTTTTACTCTGTTGTAAACAGTAGGCGAATACACTGATGTCTTAAAGCTGGAAAACATCATTTGATTCAAAGATGAGGTGAAGCCTGCTAAGTGAATTTGAAATGAATGAATAGAAACAGGATGAAATACAGTAATAAACTGCAAGGTCATGCAGTTAGGGACTAATTGCAAGAATGTCTGCTATCAGCTAGAGCTTCATCAGTGTGTAATGACTGACAAGAAGCAACACATGAGTATACTAATCAGCTGCAAGATAATTATGTTTCAGCAGTGATATGGCAGTGAAAATGGCAAACATGATGCTCAGGTATATCGGACAGGAGAAATTAGTAATGCCGTTGTACTGGTAAGACCTCCTCAGGTAGACTGTGTGTATGGTACAGCTCAGCTAAATCAGATGAAGTTAAGCTGGAGCTTGTGCATTGCTCAGATGAGTATGGGAAATGGAGAGCTTTGCCTGTAATTCATTAGCATGGGCAGGGTAGCACGCTCACAGAGATTATGGTTGTAGCACCAGAGCTGGCTTGTGCGTTGCTAGTCTGGAACAGAAGCAGCGCTGTATAATGTCACAGTGTAGACTTTGGCCAAGAAAACTGCTTTGGTAAGCCTAGCAAACTAACGCCGAGAGAGATGTGTCTTCTCTCTCTAAATGTAGTGGGAAGCATGGATCAGGATGGCTAAATGCTTGAACTAAGGTACGGTGTCAGCTGAGGGATAAATAGTTCTAAACCTGCTAATGAATAAATTTAGCCTGGAAATAACAATGGGCTTTAGGAGGCAGCATGAAACATTTGTTAGTACAAATATATTGTAGCAGAGTCTGTCTGCTTGTTTCTAGTCTTTGGATCATGTTCTTACAGATGGCTTTCAGACAGAAGGAAGAATAATTTCTGTAGCTGGGAGACTTTCACAGCAGTGCTCACAGTCCCTTCAGTTTCGTATCATTGATTGCAGCTGTAAAGTGGCAGAAGAAGAGTGGCAGTCTCCCAATCAGACTAATTTTATTAGTTTGTAGTTTGTTTTTACTAGAAGTCTGACAATGAAGTAATTTTCTTTGCCTTAGGAAGGAAGGGTTTGGGCAGATTATTGTTCTAATGGGATATTTCCTCTGAGATATTCCTCTGACTAAAGAACAAGTAACTTGTGAATACCCATCACTTTCCTTTATCATGTGGGAAGACTAGTATTTAAGGAATATTATAAATTTGGTGTTTGCATTTCTTACTATAGTTCAAGTGCCGTCCATTCTGTTTGCAGGGTTTTTATGCATTACAGTCTTTAGATCAGAAATGTGTTTCTTGTGTAAGAAATGTCAGTGAATACACTTCCTTCGCTGAGGCTGCATGCATGACAATATGAAGACGGAGGTCTTTCAGTTGTTTCTAGTGTCTTAGTGTCACCTTGAATTGTGTATATATGAGTATGCATTTTAGAATATTTTAGTATATGAGTATGTATTTTAGAATATTTTAGAATAAAATAGAAATAGTAATAGAAATAGTATAAGAGTTACTAGTAGTTAAGAAGGGATCACAGTTAGAATAGAAATTAGCATACTAGAGTGTGAGAATCATAGACAGAAATAGAAACTAGCATACGAGACTGTGAGAACTGTAGAATCTTCAAGGTAATAGATAATGCTTAAGTTAGATAAGAGGGTACGGGCACTGCATATTTTACTAACAAGCGTATGTTTGTCCTAAAAGAATGCGAAGCTGTAACCCTTCACAGACCAATAACGGGAACATCCTCTTACCGGGAGAGCCGTAAAGATAAAGGGACACCACAACAACCATGAAAACAACCATGAAAACAACGGGAATAACAGTAACTAGGGGAAAGGTAAAGGCGGCAGGGGGAGATCGTGACCACCGACCCAACTGGGGGATGAAAGGACTACCCCCAACTCCTTGTGAGCATGCGCAGTGAATTACAATCATACTGTGACTTTAAATCGAAGCAGAGAAAATACAGACCAATGGAAGAAGAGGATGATTAGTTAGTCTAATGATTATATATTAGATAGGCGTGGTGTGTTATTTGTGTATAAATATTTGTGTATTTATGGATAAATACTGAAAAAGAATTGCAATAGGGGTGCTTGATCTGTGGAAATATTCCACCTTGCACCCTGCGTAGACTAAAGCAATGTCTCCTCTCTAAACATACTGTGTGTTTTGGTAGTTATTTTACAGCGAGGCAACATTAGGCTTCTACTGTATTTCTGATGATCTTCCTGCATAGATTTACTGTTTCTGATTTCCAACAGTATCATCTTGTGCTGTTCCCTGAATTCCCCTGTGCTAAGTCTGCAGACCACTCATAATTTTCATTTATTTTTCCATTGTTTTCAGCCTCCTCTTCTTGTCCTTTCATTGTTAAGGCCACCTGAACTTTGTTCTATTTTGAGATTTTTGGTGTGGGATCTGCCTTCACTATCAACAGTTTTCCTCTGAAGAAATTCTCATCAGCCCTTTAGTGATTAACATAGCTAGAAACCATATAATAGCTACATTTTTTTCTTTCCTTCTAAAGCAAGGTATTTGGTTCATGCTACCTCATCTTTAGGAGGGGAAAAAAAAAATTATGAGACAAGGAAAGAGAAGGGAACATATGTCTTTGATATCAGAAAGGCATTTTCCCTGATACAGATATACTGGATTCCTCTATTAAAGCTTGTTTTGAGTATATAGTGGGCATGGATATGAAGTTAGCTCAGACCTGTCTTGTTAGCAATGACTTGCTTCTCTTTCGATTACAGAGTTAAATACTGCACTTGATATTTTCTACAGTTGCTGTCCCAATCTATGTGCAACTTTGATACCCCATGAAACCTGCTTTAGCTCAGAGGGAAAATTAGTAATTGATTTTTTTCTAGAAATTCTTCAAGGTAAATTGTGCATATTTAGATCTCATTGCAGCAGTATTTAGCGCAAGAACGTTTTGCTTTTGCGGGTAGTGTACCACTTCCACTCTTACAATAATGAATAGTAATCCATTAGGGTTTCTTTTCAATTGGAAAGGTTTGAATTCAAAGGACTGCAAGTGCACAATATGATTTAGCAAGCTTGGAGGCAACACTGTTAGCTTCTCTCTTTTTTAATGCTTGAGCTGAGTGTTTCTCAGCCTCTATATTTTCTAAGCTGGGGAGTGATATCATCAGCTGGGGTAGCCAGCGTACCTGTGTTGAGGTTGAGAATTGTTGACTGACAGTAGCTGAACATTTGGTCCTGAGAGTTTGCCCTTGATTTCCGTGCTTGCTTAAAGGGAAAAAGAAGAATGAGCCGTTACTTTATGCTTATGGTGGCTCTTAGCAAGTGACTTCAGTTTCCAGAGCTCTTATGTTCCTACTTGAATTCTGCCTGGACTGAGGCTTTACCGTCCTTTGCCAAGGGATCTTTAAACATGTTCTTAGGGAGAAGGAAACAATTACAAAAGCCATAAAAGCTTTGGTCTATTGTGATTCTTTCTTTATGGCATTATTTAAGATTACTACAAAAATTATTTAAGCCTCTCTATCTGAAAAGACTGAAAAAGCAGGGTTATTTCATAGCTATATCTGGTTTGCATTACAAACAAATCTTATTTCAGAATAACTGAAAATCTGATGAAAATTTGGATGGATTGTGGGTCTAGTTTTCACATTTAAAAAAAATCATACATGGCCTAAGAATGAAAACACTTGAATTGGTTCTCCCCCTAGCTTTGGTTGAGTTGTAAAGTTCATGGAAAGCTGGACACTTTAATTCAAAAGCAGAATTCAGAATTCTCAAAAGCTGAAGGAAAGTCCTGTTTTGTGAACAGAAAAAATGGAGCTTTTGACAGGTCTTTCCCATTCCTGATGCCATAAGGCAACTAATGTAAACTAGGTGACATAATTAGGCTTTCTTTTGTTTCCTTAAAATTGCTATTGGGTCTCTAGGAGCCCCAGTGTATTGCTTTTAATTCCGATGTACTCCTAAAAGGGAAGGCTGTCTGTATTGACCTGAATTTGGTTGACAGCCGCCTGAATATGAGCCAGCAGTGTGCCCAGGCGGCCAAGAAAGCCAATGGCATCCTGGCTTGTATCAAAAATAGCGTGGCCAGCAGGACTAGGGCAGTGATCGTGCCCCTGGACTCGGCGCTGGTGAGGCCGCACCTCGAATCCTGTGTTCAGTTTTGGGCCCCCCACTACAAGAGAGACATTGAGGGGCTGGAGCGTGTCCAGAGAAGGGCAACAAAGCTGGTGAAGGGTCTGGAGCACAAGTCTGATGAGGAGCGACTGAGGGAACTGGGGTTGTTTAGCCTGGAGAAAAGGAGGCTGAGGGGAGACCTTATCGCTCTCTACAACAACCTGAAAGGAGGTTGTAGCGAGGTGGGGGTCGGTCTCTTCTCCCAGGTAACAAGTGATAGGACAAGAGGAAATGTCCTCAAGTTGAGCCAGGAGAGGTTTAGACTGGATATTAGGAAATTTTTCTTCACTGAAAGGGTTATCAAGCATTGGGCCAGGCTGCCCAGGGAAGTGGTTGAGTCGCCATCCCTGGAGGTATTTAAAGGACGTTTGGATGAGATGCTTAGGGACATGGTGTAGTGGTGGTCTTGGCAGTGTTAGGTTTACGGTTGGACTCGATGATCTTAAAGGTCTTTTCCAACCTGTACGATTCTGTGATTCTGTGAATTGGTGAACAATGGCAGAGGAGCATTGGGTGGAGCCATCTGCCATGAGAAGGATCCCCTGCTGATGCCTGTGGCCTTGGTGGAGGTTTCCTGGCTTCCTGCAGAACTGGCACCTCACAAATATGCAAGCTGTTACATGCAGAATTCTATGGCTAATTGAATGTGCAGTTATCTTGATGATATGCGCAAATGAAGTCAATGGTTTATACCCAGGGAGAAGCTGTCCTCAGTCAGTGAATTGAGAAAACACCAGAACACTGCGAATTTTTATAGGGACCAGAATGGAAAAGGATTAATTCCCCCAAAGAGCTTTGCAGTTCCCATTATTCTTGAAGATTCATGTGTTCTTGCATTTATCAACCCCATGCTTGCACCTCTGCTAGCTCACATCTTATTATCTCACAGAGCCTACACAGACATATCAAAATGATCCATTGTCCTTCCCTTATCAAGCACAGAAATTCACCAGTTTCATAGGGGTTGGCCTGCAGTAACTAAGAAAAGAGTTGAAAGAGTGTGGGGTGATAAACCAAGACATGCTGTTTCTTCAGTCTCAGTCTGTTCATGTTTGATGAGAACAAAGATTAATTTTCATTATAGTGGGAAAATGTAAAGGAAGATGCATGAAATGGAAATGAACTTTAGCTGTAGAATCTAATTTTAAACTAGAAAGATTTTTCTTTTACTTCTTTATTAATGCTGTGTATTTTCTTTGTCTTTTCCTCAAAACAGCCTTAGAACTTTACAATCTGTCCTCAAATGACACTAGAAATGTGAGTTGCCTATGATTTATGGTTTTGATATGAAAATAAATTATCAAGCATTGACAAGGGCCATTTCAAACTGCTGCAACCTCTTCATTATTTAATAGTTGCTAAAGAACCAGGCCTTTATCAGAGCTCTGACATTTTAAAAATTTGATTCAGTTTTACCTGCAGGCTCAAGGATGCTTTTCTGTCATTAAAATAAGTAGAAAATATTAATGAAGAAAGAATTAATAAACTCAAACAAATTGGCCAGGGGAATGTGAGTGCAGAGAATTTCTAAGCACGTAAATAGTAAAACAGCAGTAGAGTATGCAATGATGGCAAAGCTTACATCTGCCTCTGAGATGCTCTGCTGCTCCAGAAGTAACTATGCTTGTGAGATGTTCTTTACAATGTAATGGAAAAAGGAATGTTCCCAGAATGGATGTTTTGAGGTGAACCCTCTCTGATAAGTGATTGAGAATGTTTGTGAAAGTTCCTTTCAGAAGCCAATCTGTCTACTATTTGTCATATAGTTTCTGTCTTTTTGTCTTGTTAATTACCAAGGCATTATTTAAGCCGAGGCTCTGCCAGGGTCCTGCTTTTGGTTCCAGATTTAAAGATATATTTTCTTTCTTCACAGCTACTGGTGTTGTAGTACGAGTAGGAATGGTGATACCAGGTAGGGGAATGCGTAATGAGAAAACTGAAAGTAGTTTAACTCCTAGTCTTTAGTTGTAATCTGTCACTCAAACGAAATCATATTTTGCTGTCCCTCCCCATCTTTTTTTTTAAAAAGCCTGTATCTTTAAAAATTATTCATAAAATATAAACATGATTGTGCAAAATTTAGAAATATCACTGGGTAGGAATGTAAAATTTAATGCAACGTAATTTTTCCTATTTATAGACGCTGCCAGTTATTCTGTTTGCAGTCTGAGCAAATACAGATTTTGCATCCATTGACAGACAAACAAGCATTTTCAATACCTAAGAAGTTACCGGGAAAATGGAGCCAGGTTCTTAACTGAGGTGCATAGTGGTGGGAGAATGAGACAGTGCTCATAGGTGGAAACAGGAGTGCCTTGGATTAAGTATATGTAAAAAAAATTCATTATGGGATAATTAATAATTGGAACAGGTTTGCCAGAGAGGTTGTGGAGTCTGTGTTCTTGGAGATTTTCAAGACCCTGGACAAAGTCGCAGGGAATCTGGCCTGGTCTCACTTAGCTTTGAGCAGGAGGTTGGACTATATGAACTCTTTAGATTCCTTCCAACCTAATGATTCTATGACTAATAAAACCTCCTGTGTTACAGGAAATGCAAGAAACAACACCGCACTTAATCACTTCTTGTATTAGTATATTTTGCAAGAACTACATTAAATATTGAGAAAACAAAATGATTGATCAAATTAATTGTAAGGTAGGAGTGAAATTTTCACTGTAATGGTTTAGTCTGATTCTCCTTCAAGGTACAGAATATAAAATCAGACCAAAGCTTGAAGTACAGAACATGGGTCTATATGGGTGTAAAATATTTGGTTCAAGAAAAAAATCAGATTTTTATTTTTTAAAGGTTTTTAGCCTGATTTAATAGTTTCGAAGAATGAAACGGTTTTTTCCATCAGTAGGACAAAGAATAAGAACAGTCTTCTTTCTGTGAGTCCACTTTTTCTAGTGATTTTCCAGGGAAAATGAAGATGAGTACCTTACTGAATTTCATTGTGGGTAACAAAACGGTATAGTTGCATTTCTTTCATTTTTCAAACGTGCTTTCTTTAGTCATAGTTCCCAGAAAGGATCTTTCTGATTGACTTTCTGAGACAGTTTATTCTGGTGAATCGCACCCATTGTTTCAGTTAGTTCTATTATGCTGTGAATGAAAGAGGAGGCCTTTTAGACAGCTCAGTGTAAAGTTTCCAACAGTCATCTGGAAAAGGTGATCAACTGTTGCCTTTGAGGGGTATTATACTCATGATATGTCCCTCACAATAAGGTTGTATTTGACTGCTGCTGTACAGGCATGGGTATCTATGGGTAATTCTGTGTAATTCACTGTAATGAATATTTCCTTTCCTTTCTTCACTCCTTGCTACAAGGTGAGTAACTCCACTTGCATTTTTTTAATTATTATTTGAGCCAAGAATCACTCCAATACTTCAACCTTCACTGTTACATTAGATATCTATCTATATATTGCCATAACTTGTCCAAGAATCTTGGTTAGTTATTAACTGTGATTGCATTCTGTTTGAGGAAAAAGTTAACTTTGGGACTTGCCATTTCCAAATTATGCCAAGGAAAATTAGACACATTATCTTTCACATAATAGAATCCATATACTTAAAATATTTTGGGATTCTGAGGTTTTCATCCAGAATTATATTCAGAGAATTCTTCATAGACATCCAAAAATAGCAATAAATAACAAAAGAATACTGAGATGTGGTTTTGTTATCAGTGGTCAGAAAGAGCTGGATTTTTTTACCTCTGTGAATAAAATGAAATGCATTATATCTGAAAAGTAGTCTATTCTTATGTTTTACATAGCCTCCCACAGTTAATGAAATTGTCTCTAACATGATTGCTGGATCTGGGATCCATTACAGCATAATCTTTGATTATCTGATTTCATATTTTGCATTGCTTAATAGTCCACTGATTGTGTATCTTCCATACCAATTGTGAAGCTTTAGACCATAATTTTACACAGTGTGAAACTGTGTTCCTTTTTTATATTCGTAGCAAGAAGAAATGATTAGACCTGACCCATATATCTCTCCAATATTTAGTACAGATTATTATTGGGGAACTCTCAGCATCAAAGGCCAGTTTTCTGGTGCTTATTCTTTAGAAGAAAAGATTAAATTCTTTGTATTTGCTATTGCTTTCTGCATTGCATTCGCTTTCCGGAGTTTTTTTGGCCATGAGTTCTAATATTGCCAGGTATTAGGAATTTCTATTGAAGCATCTGCTGTCAGCAGTATGAGAATTTGGCTCCATAATCACACAGTTCCAGAGCACTCTGACTCAATGTTGTTGGGCTGTAGCTAAAACAACTACATCAATTAGCACATAATCACAAATACCCGTGTATTTGACAGAGCCTAACGGAACACAAGAAACAGATTTACTTTTCATAAATCAGAGGTCATTACATAGGAGATATGCTACATTGTAATGGAGAGTTAGAGCTAGATAAGAAAGAGTGTTTCAGATTATTTTCCAATGTTTCCAAGGCTTTCTTGCTTAAAAAAATGTGAGAATAAAAGAATGTGAGAAAATATGCTCTTTTAACAGATTTTCCAATTAGTCAGTATAAACAAGCCTAGGTACGCAAATGTTGAAGACTGGTATGAGCCCTTATTCAGATCAGGAATATAAAATACAAGCTTTTCTGTGTCCAAGTAAACATTTAATTATGTATTTAAAAAAATTCAAAATATAAAATACAAGCTTTTCTGTGTCCAAGTAAACATTTAATTATGTATTTAAAAAAATTCAAAATTAGATAGTAAAATATGAATGTAAACTAATAGATTTGAGGTCAGGCTATGTCAGTAAGATTCTAGATCCTAATCTGACCCACACACTTTCATGATGAATGTTCATTAAAACTGGAATATTCTGTCAAAAAAGGTGTCAGTTTTTGAAGATTAGCACAGTGTAATTAAAAACATTTTATCACAAAATTTTCCACTATTTCTATTAAAAAAACATGTATTCCAAAGATCTGGAAAAGAAAATGCTATGGTGATGAACTGCAAAGCCAAGAGCAAGTTAAAGATAAAAATGCCTGTGGTCTGTGTACTTTCCATTCACATTTACTGACCAAGGCATCAATCATCCTCACAGTGCTTAGGAAGAGTTTTGACTGGAGTATCTGCTTATGTGTAAGCCTGTAACATACTTTTACTGGTGTTTAGTCCATTTAAACATGAGAGCATGTAAACAAAAAGAGCCTGAACCTGAGAAAAGGCTCAGACCTTTACTTTGCAAAGTAGACATAGCTGCTGCGTGGGGTATGTCTGCAAGTAAGCAAGTATGGGGGAAAAAGTACGCATCTGGCTTGCTGCAAGAATGACATAATTAGTTACAAATATATCCAGTTTAAACCTATGCCTCTGCCAGAAAGTGGAGAAGAGGGCAAGACTTTTAAGCAAGTCATGCGTGCTACCTCCCTGAGCTCCTCCTAGGGCGGTGCACATCGTATGCAGCACGCTTCGCTGCGGCTGTATGCTTAAAGACACAGCCAGCCCTGCAGTTCCATACGGAATGTTGTGTAAGATTAGAGGCTCATGACTGTTACAGAAAAGACAGCAGGTTGGAGGCCTGATGCACAGAGTGAATATGGCACAGCCAGACCGGTCTTCCTTTCATTTAATATGGTTCAATTTTGACTGTATTGGCAATCTTTTTGAGCTCGACTTGTTGCAAAACCCTCTCATTTTTGGTTAACTTTCAGGTATAGTTGAAGGAAAATATATTGTTAAAAAATGTTTGTGTGATTTTTGTCGATTTTTAAAAACTGAAATTTTGTTTAGTTAACACTAATATATACAACGGGGCTGCTCACACGAGTGAATTTATTTGGAAGTATCAATTTTCACAGTATGCTTTTGAAATCAACTGAGTATGTGAATTGAAGGTCGTTGTGAGGTGTATCGTTTTCTTCTCTGATTTATGCATTGATTCTATTCTGGCTCTTCTGTGAAGACACGGAACAAAATGAAACTAGAGCTTTCAGACTTAAGCCTTATGCGCCCTTTCTGATGGTAGCTGTGGAAATTTAAAATGTTCACTCTGCCTTCCTTACTTTTTTCCTCTTCATTTTGATTAGCAGTCCGAACACAAAATCATAAATTATCAATTTCATCTGCAGTTCAACCTATCTCTTTACATGAAGTAAATGATTCTCCAAAGAAAATGATTTCATTAACTTCCAAGAAATTAATTCTCATTAGTCAAAAAAAGTTCATTTTTTTGTTGTTGTTAGACAGTTAGGGGTCCACATTTGCAAAATCACCGTGCCAGAGTGCTAGAAACTTTTTAAAAATTATTTTTGTGCATGGTTAGGACCCATTCTCAGATAAGCCCTTTAAATTATATTTTTATGCACAAACTCTATATCATAACTAATAGTCCTGTTTAACTCTCTGAACCCGTGAATCATCTGTCAGGACTTATTGTAATTTTCTGATGGCACTTTGTAATTTTGATAAACTATTACTGAAAGCAAACGAGCTTACTGTAGCATGGGAGGAGAAAAGAACATTAATGGCTCTTTATGGCTCTCCAATATTGATATTGTATTTGCATCATTTTTATGTGAACTTTTTTCCTCTTTGTGGTGCCTTTATTTTTTCCACTGTCATACCACACAACAATTATTAGTGACATCTTAGTGACATCCTCTGTACCTTGTCAAAATATACAGCAGATGCAGAGCCAGGCAATACTTTGGCATCAGTCAGGAATGACAAAAGATGACTTTGTAATTGTCAAATGTGTTGATGATCTCAGTCCTACAACAGATAGAGATCATCCCCATTTCACAAAACCCCAATTTTGACAGATTTTGCACATAGTATCATTAAAAAGTTTGAAGAGTAAACTGGAAGGAAGACTGTTTCATACGCTCATCTCTGTGTTTCCCGAAATTAGGCCTGTGGAGGGAAGAAGGTTAGATAGCTGAGGCTGGTCTTGCTCAAAATGTATCATATCATCACCTGCCATGTGCAAAATATCCCTACTTGCAACAATATGTATAACAGGAACACGATCAATTATATTTACAACTATAATCAGTGGTAATCAGTGGTACTCAGTACTAAACTGGACTATTTGAATTAGTAACGATATTGTGAAACCTCCCCACATAATTAACTTAAATTTTCAGCAGGCATTGACTCATTTTGGAAACCCACTATGGATAAATACAGGCAACCGGTTGAACAGTATTGCTAACATTTTCACCAGCTTTTAAGTAATAGAAGGACAAAAAAAATGGAGTTTGATTACAAATAGCAGAAAAAGATTTAAAGTGGTAATATATGTGAGTTTAAAGTTCAATTATAGAATGTATTTGTACCTTTCTGACAATGATGAAAACTTCCCTAAGTGGTTTTCTTTAAATGGATGTACTATTAATCTTTATAAATGATGATAACCTCTGTAAGATGCATTATTCTGAAAAATACAAGAATTCTGAAGAAGCAGCCTAATTACTAGAACATATAGGATCAAAACATTTAATTCAAAAATGATGCCATCATCTTTTCCTCTGAAGGAAAAGTTTCCGTTACTTCTGATGGGCATTGGGCATGTGTCTCAGAAGAATAAGACTTGGTTTCAAGACCTCTAGCATCATATCTTGATTTATAAATAGAAAATGACAAAGTGGGAACATTAGACGTTATTTACTAATACTTTTTGGTTTACCACAAAAAAAGAATAGGGAAGGGAGGGTAGAGCAAGCTTTTGTTAATTGCATGAACCCACGAGATTAATTTATTATGCTGTTACTGAGTGTTACTATTCAATTGCTGCATGTTCCACATAGTGTTGAATAATTTGGGTATGAGAAAACAGTAATGCAAAACTTAAGTGGGAGAAGAAAAAGATGCACGTCTCAAAAAGATCCATTGCATTACATAATTTCAAAGGTTCCAGTAAGTAACCAGGAGAGTAAATCACAAATTTTGCCAATTCAGCAGCTATTGAGACAAAGTAGTTATGGGGGAAGTAGGATTTTCCTTTCCAAGAGCCACAAGATTTCCTAGTTTTATAAATTTAAAGTTTTTGATATGTCAGAGAAAAGGAAGTGTGAGTCAAGTGAATGGGTAAAGATGGAACTAAGAAAGACCTGTAAGTACTTCAGAATTCCGAATCCACATCACTGCTATTCAGCACAAATGGAATTTGAAAATACTCAAGAGTTTAGCATTTATGATACCTGATTCAGAGTCCATTAAATAAATCAACAGGATTATAATAAGCTAGCAGTTCAGCACTTGTTACTTCTTTCCTACATTTAGTTCAGGGACAATCTGAGAATAAATCAGATGAATATAAAATGTTTTGTTATGTGGCTGGAGTTCAAAGAGAAGATAGCCTGAGCATAAATAATTGAATTGAATATAAACAGACACCTCAATCTTGTTGAAAAATTTTTTTTTTAAAGGATTTCTACTGTAAAGGTACTATTACTGAAATCCATGGAGTCTTACTAGTGATGTGGAAAAAGGCTTGATTGACAGAACCTAGCTTGAAAATTGATCACTCCATACACAGCCTGAAGAATTCAGTCCATTTTGAGGATAGGTTGGGAATGGCATAATTTTTAGATACTACCAGTTGTTTATATATCATTTACTTCCAAGATATGGAGTCCTTTATCTTTAAAATGACTTTTTTTTCAGTTTCATCTTCAGTCATCTTTTAGGTGGTCCTTCATCTAAAAAGGAAATATAGGACAAAACCAGTATTGTCTTATATAAGAGATTGTCCTTATATAGGCAGTAGTGGAATTTAAGAGCTATGTAGGCCTTGTGCTGACATTGATTCTTAGGGTAAGTTTTGTAATATGTAAGTGATCTTCTAACTCTGATTAATTCACAGTTGCTTGACTAAGTACAGGAGAAAACATTTCTATTGTAACTTATGTGAATAAATGCAAAATTCAATACCTGCAATTATGCAGCCATGTGATTTTGAAATTCAGTCTTCTTGAAGATTCATGCCAGTAAAACTTAACTGCATGAATTTTTGTAGAGCAAATACAAAAATAATTTGTGTATGTCTCTCCAGAAAACTTCAGTGGAAATCAGAGTGAATATACATGGTTCTTTCTTAGTAGCATTTCCTTATAACTTGTTTTGGGTTTTTTCCCAACTTTTAAAACACCCATCCACTGTGGCAAAAAAAAAGGATACTTGTGTGGCTCTAGTCATGTGATATATACATTCTGACCATGTATCAAAACATTAAAAAACCCCAAACAGTAGTTTTCTGAGCTTAAAGAATATATGTGGCATCTGGCAGGCTGAGTTTAAAGCATTAAGGTGTAGAGAACCAAAGGTAGCATAAGAGAGACATCTTTGATTTATTCATTGCTTTGTAATGCAACAATACAAGCAAAGTAAGCAAGCAATTTTTATTTAAGTAATCAGTAAACAATTTCTACTTAAAAAGAAGATTACATGTTGTTTTTTACTAAGGATTTGTCCCTGCTACCTACCTCTCCGCTGAAATTTTTAATCTTTTTTACATTGGTTTTGCTGTGGAAACTAATCAATTGTAAGTTCATCTTGGGAGACAGATTCAAAAGCTTGAATTCTGTGCCCGTTTTCAACGTGCTGAGTGGTAATCCAATTAGATTTCTGTTTCTACATACTGAATTTAAGCCTTATCAATGTTATGACTGCTGACTAAACATCCTGACATGTTTACCAGTTAGTTTGACCATGTTTACCCGTTCATTCTTAAATAGTTCTGTCTATATGAGAGAGTTCAAATAGAATGTTTTAGTTAATCCTTTGGAAAAAGCCTTGATGCACTGCAACTCACTTTGTTATTGGTTTTCAGGTTGATTGAAATGGTCACACATTTTCCTGAGCATACCATGCTGTTATCTTTGTCTTTACAGGGTCACTTCTTCAGCTTCATTTATTGGCAATGTAGACATCATTACTTTCCTGTTTTCAAAGATGATGGACTTCCTGCACATTATAAAAAGCTGCTCAAGTCTGTGTTGCAAACCTTCTGAAAAAAGGACTAGAGCTCAACAGTAAGCAGTAATTGTAAACATAAATAAGTAGTTTCTGTAATATTTGACCTTGTGGTACCCTTACTGGTGTGATTGTATAAATCAGATTTTATCTTGATTGAATTGCTGGGGATACATAATGATCTCACCTGAAAATAAACTAAATTGGTATTCCGCTCACAGAAAAAACTAGTATACTTTGAATTATAATCTAAACCTGCATCTTGCACATTTACTTCCTTTTGTATCTTGTAATGAAGCTTGTTCTATCACAAAAAATATTGCCTAATATCGATGAAAGAGTAATTAATCTATAGCTAGAAAACACAACAAAATTAACTTGTGAACTCTAGGTAAATTGCGTTTCTTTCATGATATGGATATGAAAGTGAATTCAGCATCACTGTAATAATATCATGTAACGAAGTCAGTTTTTTAACAAAATAATATATTACTATATTACTCACTGAATTCAGTATTAGAAATACAAATGTATGTAACTCCATTCACCATGTCAGCTTTGCAGATGTGCATAACATTTGTTGGCCACTATACATTTTTCAAAATTAATCTGTAATATATGGCTTTTCTGCAGTGGCTACAAACCTAGTCCTTTTGTCACAAAAGTGCTTGTTGTTGCCTTTTGTAACATGCTAAAAAGATGAACAGCTACATAATCTTAAACAGATGAAAGAAAATCGCATTTAATATGCTTTATTAAAATTTACTATTCTCAGGCTGACTGGAAAATCTGATAATGACTGGGCAGCTTGCATACGCTAATGTTTCTTAATTAATTGCTGGCTTATTGTTATCTGGTATGTCCCTTTTCTCTTCCAGATCTGTTCCATCCACACAACATTGTTTTTGCAATTATATTGTCCTTGTGAGCCCTTTGTGGCATGATCCATAATTTTTCATTTCACTTTCAGTGCCTCATAGTTGGAGTAGGCTTTGAAATGCTCCTGTAATATAAAATATTTTGTTATTGTTCTTATTGCATGAAAAATTCTGAAAAATCCTTATTTGTATAAAGCTCTCATACATGAATTGAGATGACAGAATGCATATTGCAGTGGGCCTGGAGGGGGATCCAGTTGGACATTGGGGTTAGTCTAGAAACAAATATATCATTAAAAAGTCCTACCTGAGATTTACAGTGTCTAGTGGGCTATATGGAAACTGTCTGGACTATCACAAGATGGAAGGAGAAGCGTGGAAATACACATATGTATGTATAGACAAGAAGGGGGGAGAGAGAGAGAGTTGTTTTATTGGAGAAGGGAACATTTTTCCATAGCAGAAAAGTTCATGTAGTGTTTATGTATATATGGAAACATTTCTTTCTCAAAGAACAATCTAGCATATTTTTACTCTCTCAGGACCCATATCTGGAGTGTTATGGAATACGTGAGCACATTTTCCTCTTTCATGCAAGGATAAAGTTCCCTCTGAATCCAAAAGGTTTCTTTGTTTCTTTTACTCTGAATGCAGTGAAAATTCACGCTGCTAAAGGTACCATATGAATTTTGCTATGAGTCTGTTTTACAGCTATTGATAGACAAACAAGTCTTTTGTTGTCCTTTGACTCAAGGTCTGATTCTTTGCTGTGGTGGCAGAAATCAGGGCTGATGATGCATTACTCTTGCATGCACGCTTTCCTCCTCGCCGTAACTGTTTGCACATATGTTTGTACACTGATTTTTTTTTTTTCTCTGAGATTTTGCTCCTGAACCAGAATTCAAGGCTTTTTTTGATGTTACACAAGACAATACAGAAGAAAATGCATGGTTAATCCAGAAGAATCAATGTCTGCTAAAACCTCGATAGAATAGTTTAAGAATCCTTCTTGCTCTAGGATTGCGCAGTATTAGTTGTTGATGATGGTAAACACAGTGGTAGCTTAAGATCAAGACACAGAGGTAGGAATCAAATGAATTTGAAAAAAATGTGGTACTTAAAGGTCTTTTCCAACCTAAATGATTCTATGATTAAGATCATCAAGTCCAACCGTTAACCTAGCACTGCCACGTCCACCACTAAACCATGTCCCTAAGCGCCACATCTGCACGTCTCTTAAATACCTCCAGGGATGGTGGCTCAACCACTTCCCTGGGCAGCCTGTTCCAATGCTTGATAACCCTTTCAGTGAAGGAATTTTTCCTAATATCCAGTCTAAACCTCCCCTGGCACAACTTGAGGCCATTTCCTCTCGTCCTATCACTTGTTACCTGGGAGAAGAGACCGACCCCCACCTCGCTACAACCTCCTTTCAGGTCGTTGTAGAGAGCGATAAGGTCTCCCCTCAGCCTCCTTTTCTCCAGGGTAAACAACCCCAGCTCCCTCAGCCGCTCCCCATCAGACTTGTGCTCCAGACCCTTCCCCAGCTTCGTTGCCCTTCTCTGGACACGCTCCAGCCCCTCAATGTCTCTCTTGTAGTGAGGGACCCAAAACTGAACACAGGATTCGAGGTGCGGCCTCACCAGTGCCGGATACAGGGGCACGATCCCTGCCCTAGTCCTGCTGGCCACACTATTCCTGATACAAAGAGTCATTGTTAGCAACACATTCATGTAATGACAAGATGCTTCTCTTTCATGTGTTTTGTTTGAACTGCTACATTAGTATGTGCTTTGAAAGTGAACATTCAGAAAGCATGGAAAGTGAAACTCATTCCCAGCATCCTTTCTTACACTCCCAATAAAACCCAACCTGTACTGTAACAAGCATAGCTTTTAGAGAAGTGGAATTGCATGTATCGCTGTAAGCCTGTGCTTGCCCTATACTGGAAAAACTATTTATTAGTATTACTACAAAAACCACGAGGATAGTAAGCACTTTTTTCCAATCCAGGTTTTAGGCTATATCATTAAAAAAAAAGTTTTGTTCTAAAAATGGAAATACACATGAACAGAGAACTTGGGTGGGTGGGTAGGTAGGGTGTTCTGCAAACTCAGGAAACTTATTCCCCACAGGAATGCTGTCTGTTGGGCTTGGGTTTCCAGCAACAGACTTTGTAACTGCTGAATACAAACACAAAGATGAAGGTACAATTTGGCTAAAATTGAAGTTTAAACCTGACAAATCATTTGCTACTTGAATCATAAATGATGAGCTGTATTCATGCAATTTGCAATTAGTGCCAAATTAATTATTAAGCAAGGTTAAGAGAGCAATGAACTGGTTAAATGACATAACATCTGCTTGCCTGCCAGATCTGGTTCGTGTAGTACTCGTGAACGACTGTGATTCAGACCACCAGCATTCATGTCCTCTTCTCGCACAGAGAGAGAAACTATGGTTCCTTAGATGTTTTTAATATAGATTCTGTTCTTCCATTCCTGTCTGTAAGAGACTGATTAGAAGACCAGAGAAAGTAATTTTGAAAGGCAGCCAGCTCCTCTTCAGAGGTGAATAAATGTTTGAGTAGTGCAATGGTCTGAGAAAATCACTGCAGTCTGCTTACTCTGTACCCCAGGTGGTTTCTTCATGTTTTTTTCTTTGGGGAAAAAAAGAGGCTATTGTCCTTTAAATAGTTTTTGCTACATTGGGTTATCCTGTATGGGGCACATTACAGATACACAAAAATGGCTTGACTTACAGTCCTTGAAAGCCAACAGCTGGAGGGGTTGAAGAGGCTGAAGTACTTCCCTGAATTTGTCGTTTTATTTAAGCTGTAAACACCTTCACAGTTCTGTTTGCTCTTTATTTCATAGAAACTTTTCACTGTCTTCAGACTTTAGTAGCTTGCTTTTGCAAGGTTAGAAACTAAGGAGAATTGTTAATCTTATTTTGCTCTGTGCCCTCACAGTCATAAACTAACACTGGGTTAGAGTCCAAGTCCCACTCATGTTCCCGTTGTACTTCACGTTTTATGCTCCCTGTTATCAGTAACTACGCTAGGTGAATGGCTCCATGGTTAGGGTACTGCCATACTACATGAAAGATAAACTTTCTGACTGTGACATAGGTCTGTGTTGTTACAGCTTCCTGTACGACTGCAGAAAGCCACTTAGCTTCTCTGTAAACAAATTGCCTCACTAGAAGATGAGGTTCAACGGGACATCTTAACTTCAGAGGAATGTTGTAAAGACAACTACTTGCAGATTTTTGAGGTGATAATATATTACAGCAACAGATGCCATGTGAGTAACTAAAAGTCACCCTATGAATACTGTACCATCAAAGTCTTTTGATGCCTACAGTTCTTCTTGTGTTCAAAGTAATGATCTTTTCATTCTCAATGGGAAAACTATTAAACTTCATTATCTCAAGTCTCCTGTTGTAGGTGCTTGCCTTGTGAGCATCCTGTGAGAGGTAATTAGTAGTTTTGTATTTTGCGAGCAAAATTACACACCCACTTATACACAAAGTTTGCATGTCTGCCCTAACCCCAGCAAGGGGTGGCTTCATCAAGCAAACAATGCAAATTGAGGAGGAAGAAAGTGGATAAGAGAAATAAGAATGAGAGGCTATATATATAGCACAAGGACACAACTGAAAGCCTACCATGCATACAGTTGCAGTAAGATCCTAAAGCGAACTTCCAGCCAAATCAACTAAAATAAACAGATATCAGTATGATACATGACTGCATTTTTAAAACCGAGCTCTTAAGAAAAATCAGTAGGAAGCCTTTATGATGAAAAGCTAATTTGATCCTGAAAAATGCCTCTAGTAACTCTTTCACAGAAGGGCTGTTCTGTTAGTCTGACTTCCTGTCTAGCAGTTGAGGCCACTTAATGAAACTACTTTGATTTGTCGAAATTATGTTCTTCCAGACTTTGTGGATTTATATGCTGCTCTGCCAAATATCTGGACGGACTTAAAATATTTTTTTTGGCATTATAGCACAGTATTCTAGGTAATCAGAAAAATAGTGAAGGAGGATTTCTATAATAATCACTTTACAAAATACTTTTCTTTTTAGAACTTCTTAGTGTGTTTTGGTCTGAGTCTTGCATTTGTGATGTGCTAAAAATCCTTCAGCCAACAGTGGGAGTTTTGGTAATGCAAGGACTTCAGAACTGGAACTTGATTCTTTCAGCAGCTTTGTAAAATGAAAAATCAGACTGAGAGTCTGGGTAAAAATAATATCCCTGGTCCTTCTGTCATTACATGAGGAAGCTACAATCTCTCTTTCGAGCCTGTTTCTGTCCATAGTATGCTGCCCAAGGTCTCATCTTTTAAAGGCTAAAATAAACAAGAATTTTGGAGATACCACTGTTAGTATTGCTGTAACAATTATCCTTGGATGGGTTGGTTTTGAAGTAAGATGTGCTTCTTGTAGCCCTAGCTAAGTCATAATGTTGCCTTATGATTGTGCTTGTGTTGATTATAATTGGATTGCCAATTGCTGCCAGGTCATACTAAGTGCATCACTAAAAAACAGATTTCTGTTAATTTACTGTTGTACTTGGCTCAGACTCAAAATTTCTGATGATTTCTTCTTTTCTCCCGTTATACTCGGCCCATAGAGGATTTCTCATGTAATGCATACAGAGTTGTCCATAATGAATTACCTCCTCCCCCTTGAATTTCTGAATACATCATCTTTGGAATCAGTGCTCTCTCTCCATTTTGTACCAGTTCATTCTCCACGTCAATCTGTATTTTCATTTCTTGTGTTCATGACCACAGTCAGAATTTATTTCTGTGACATCTTGATCCATGATTTCTTTTAAAAGATTCACCACATCATTGCTCTGCTTCTCTCACGGCTCGTTTCTGTACATCAGTAAATGCTGTAGGATCATGTGATACTTCCTTCAAGACTTTATATAATACTGCATCTTGTTCTTCTATGAGAAGAACATTTCTTTCTGTACAAGAAATGCTCTCCCAGTGAACCTTTTTTTGGTTCTTATTTTACTCTCCAGGTTGTATCTCGGCACAGACGTCTTTTTATGATCTCTATGTATCTGTGAATTAGGTAGTCTCATAAATAGAAAGTGAACTAGAAGAGGATAACATAGCCACAAGCTAGAAGAGGAAAACAAAACACGAAAGCAATGAAGTATCATTGTGGATACAATGTGATAGGGGCTGAAATTGAAAAACATCAACTCCAATGTACAAAATACTGTTTGCACGTTAAAGTTTGCAGGGACAATTAACGTATTTTATTAGATTGGGAAATGGTTGGAAAACTAGACAGAGGCACATAAACTCTTTCACAGGCACATGTTTTTTAAAAACTACCCATTTTCTTTCAGAGATGGTCCGATTATTTTATCTAATACTACCTCACCAATATAAACCTTGCCTTACTGAGATCCTTAGGCTACAATACAAATGCTGTAGCAGTCACTACAACAGAATACTGTTGGCATGTGAGAAATCTCTAATATTTGGAATCATAAATCAATTTCAGCCAAGAGATGTGGAGAGAGAATCAAATCCTGGGTTAAAAAGAGAGGTGCTAGACTGTCGGCACTTGGCAGACTGGACTGGGGAGGAGTCACCCTTTGCGCATTTTGGCAATGAAGTTGGCCCTTGTGTCTTCACCAGGAAAAGGGCTGTGCCCTCAGTTATGTAAACTCGCCAGTTAATGTAGAACAAAAGCCAACTGTGCTGTGCCCTAGAAGTTCTACCACCTGCTCTGTATCAGACACAATGCAGATCCCATAAACGGTATTGTGGTTTTGCGGTTGGCTCTTTCTGTTGAGGGCAGAATAAGCAGGTGGGAGTCAGTTGCTTCCATGAATGAATTGTGCTGTGAAGCTAAGGCTGTTTATTTTTAAGTGAGTCAGCAAGGCAGACATACTAAAACATATCTGTCGAAAGTGCTATATTTAGGCAACTTAACTTTGTAGCTAAGGAAGACAAATCTGTGAGTCCTTTGAGAAACGAAGCCCTAGGAATGTCAGTCTTTGAATATTTGTAAGAGTGCTAGTAGCTGTGATACCCGACTTGTTCATTACTCAAAGTGAAGCCAAAAAGTGAATCACAGAGGACAGACTCACAATGTTGAATGCAAGAGCAAAACAAAATATTTCTTTAATTTAGGAATTATGCTGATGCTTACTATAAATGCTTAAAAGTATTCCTTTTCTTTCTTCTTCTTCTTCTTTTTTTTTAATCCTAATCCCAAGAACAACAGCAGACAGAAAGTGCCTTGCTATAGATAGGCAAGACTGCTGTTTCCATTGACAGTACTCACCTTTTTTCATGCAGGAGTGACTTCCACTGCTCCAGTCGGAGTGTATGATAAAGCAGCCCTGGTGCCGATTAATGCGCCTCACTTAAAGTGTATCTATTCCTTAACTGCGTGAAAATAATATCCATCCTGTAAAAAAAGCATATGCAATTATCATTGCTAGTAGTCCTACTTACTGAGAGCATAAGGACCTATCCAATTCTTGCAAATCTATTGTGAATGTGGTACCTTATAGTACCTCCACAGGGTCTGTTATCCTTGAGTTGTTTCTAATTATGATTCCATTTCTTTTTGTTCATTAGGAGGTTTCAAAGGCAGCTGGCATTGTCACTAATACTCTCACTTCCCATGTAAGCAACATACATTGTATTTTAAAATATGATCACACTAAGAGGAGAAATCTACAGGTTCATGAAAGTAGTTGCTCATTTTCTGTTTGCATATCCTAGCTTGTATTGCTGGTTCTGTTACCCTACCGTGCTAGGGTTTCAAAGAGCTATAATACAATTACCCTGCCATGCTAGTTTCAGAGAGCTATAATACAATTTCTTGGGAAAAGTCTTGAAGCCTTGGCATATTTTCACTGTGGCATTTCAGTCTTTTTGGTTTAGTCTGTACAGCTGTATTTTTCTTCCTCGTGTTTTGCTGTTTGGCGCAGTAAAAGTATTCTTTTGCAGATATAACGGATCTCAGGATTATCCTTTGGGTGAGGATGAACTTTATCAGATAAAGGTTTCCACTGTCTTCATCTGCTTTTGTTAGTATGGAGATAGCTATTTGTAGTTATTTTTCATTGAGGTCCATTGAAATGTCAAATGTGTGTGAAACATCTCCTTATGACTTATCCTATAGAAGTTCACCATAAACAGTTGGAAAAAACTGAAAATTGATTTGGTGTTATTCTTTGCTTTAATGTGATACTTGACTATTGTACTGCTACGGTACTTAAAAACAGAGGGTAATAGGATTCTTGATGATTGAATAAAACAGTTAAATGTTACCTGTGCTTGTCATTACTTGTCAATTCATTGCAAAAATATCAAAGAGGCCATAGCAGTAAAACTTGAGATTTCCTGTGTCGCCCATGTATCAAATGAAGCATTAGTAGAACTGTGGCTATGGCTATTATGAAATGAAGATTTACCATTAAAAAAAGTTTTATCAGGAGGCTGACCTAAAGAAGACTTGCTGTAACCGAGGAAGGATTTGAGGATGACAGGTAAGAGTGGAAAGAGCCCAACCATTACACGACTTATATCCCTAGGGAATTACATTTTGCCAGAGAGATGAAAAGGGAGTTTAATTATGGAAAACAGGCAGTAGACAGAATAGGTTTAAGTGCTGGTCATTTTAGAAAAGCAAAAAACAAAAGGTGCTTACTAAAAGAACTGTGTAATTATGCAAAACAGGAACCTCTTTGACTACTAGCAAGGAGAAAAATTTGGCACATATATTATGTTTTTCTAAGGTAGGGTTTCTTCCCATGATTTTCTGAGATGTGCCATTAGAAAAACAGGGCACTTGTGATTGCATTCAGCACCTTATTTGGAAGATGTTGTTTCTAAATCCTGCCCTTTGGACTGTGTTTGGCTTTGTTTTACCATGAAGTTCACAGATGTAATGAATGTATGTTTACAGACTTTTCAGTGAGTAGACTACAGCCTGGTAAATACCTCTCAGTTCTGCCAGAATAGTCAGGTGCAGAGAACAGCAACTCAGAATTGTTCAGAGTTTTTGGTAATGTAAAGCCTGAAAATTAATTTGTATCTTTTACTGGTTTTTTTTGTGTTAATGTAGTAGGATATATTACATTTTCCATATTTTGTTTCTTTATGCTGCCGTAGAAAAACATAGGAAGAAAGATAGTAAAGATCCAATGGGCAATTCCTTGAAAATGAGGAAAGTTGCTGAAAATCAGGAAAATGTATTTTTCAAAGAAGTGACAAAGTTCATAGTTTAATGACAATGGCAAAGATTTAATAAATATTAGTTTCTTAGCAAAAGCTGCAGAAGACAGAACATTGCAGCTGAATAATGACAGATTTTGATGCTAAATATAAAATAGAAAGTAGGTATCTTTGTCCTGTCATCTTTCTGAATTTTCAAAGCAAACTATTCTTTTATTTTTTTAAAGGATTAACATTTTTCTCATCATCATCAAAACATAACAAGGTGAAGTAGGAGGCAGAACCTTGAAACAAACAATCCTGCTGGAAGAAAAGCCTACCAAATGCCATTTTGTATATTGTGGCCCAGTGGAAACTGGACTGCTTTGGCTATGCCTGTGCAAATAACACAACTATGACAGGAAATGGAAATGCATGGTGAGAATGATGTAAGTTACATGGAGTTGCATTAAAAACAATTATAGCCAAATTCCTGTTGTGTGAGAGAGAACAGAAGAAAGATACTAAGATCCATATACGTTGAGTTAGTTCCAGCACAGTTCAGCAAGGAGCATCAGGATGTGTTGAAGTAAAAAAGTGGTCCACAAAAGGCAATGGAACTAATCACTTCCTTTCAGTGAGATACATGTTGGTTTACCTTCTTGAACCAGTGTGGAGAAAGTGCTGAAATGCCACAAACAAAATGTGTAAATCGCAGTAGAATGAATTAAGGGATGGCATAAATATCTCTTAAAGGTTAGCTTCCTTGTCACCTGTAAACAAAAATCAGCCTATTTATGTGTATAGTGGGTCTTTAGTTTGTCAGCATCTTGATTGCTGTAGTCAGAATATAATTGCCACTCTGTGAACTTTGCAATTATCTACTTTGTTCATTTGGGTATTTTAAGAAGGAAAGCTGATATGAAAACCAATTATGATTTCCCTAGATAATGGACATTTTTATACCAGATTTTTTTTTCTAGTAATTTGACAGTGCATTGTTAATACAAAGAAAGTTCCAGAACTGCATAAAAAACCTGATCTGTCAGGCATTTACTCAAATGTAAAATAACATTCGTTTAGAACCCCCACTCTGCTGAACCAAGACTTTATAAATTACCCCATAAAGCTGGTAGTTGCTCATTTATCTGTCTTCCTAGCTAAAGATAGGTAATGGACTCTTACATATGCAAGCAATGAGAAAAGTTCTTTTCTTTATTTGTGGATAAACCAGGGGATTTGTTTTGACTGTATTCAGAGAAAACTATTATCAGGATCTACTCGCTTTCCGATCATTAACATGCTAATTCCTACCTTTAGATATCCCAGATCTACACTGGGCTACTTTAGCCACCTTTAGATTGATTTTCAGCTAACCCTTGTCTTTCCCTTTGCCACTGCCAACAAGAGCAATATGCAAATTAAGAATTTAAGATATGTTTCACAGAAAGAATTTCTATTGTTGTTTTGTTTTTAAATCACAGTTGGAATTCATGCCATATGCATAGAAGAAAGCAAAGATTATTTAAGGCACGATGTATTTTTCTGACTAACATTTTTCCTCCCGCAGGCGATTCAGATACCATGCTCTGTCATTTAATAACTCTGTGGCTGCACAAAGGAAACCCTCCCCTCAGAGCACTGTGTTAGGGGGTGTATGCCCCTGCGTATGTGTGTCCGTATATCTGTGCATACTCAGGCACCAGAAATGTATCGATTCCACTTTGCAGGAAAGAGGGGGGAGTGCTAGACATCTCTTGAAGTAGTTAAACTTTTTTGTATGTAAATCACTTTGTACCAAAGAGGTTTGAGTATGGAATTCAGCTCCAGGTATAATGAGCACACATTTACATCATTCAGATGCTTTTGCTTAGACTGCATTGTTTAATGTAATCCAACCACTTTGTCAGAACACCCATTGTAGGTCATTCTTACACCTTCCATTTGAAAATTCTTGGCGGTGGTTAAATTGGTAAACTTCATGGGTTTGATAAATACTTGTATTGATAAATAATGCCTATCTGTGCATTTCAGTTTGAATTATGAAGGGACCCTGAAGATGAAGCCAAACTTCATGTTACTGAGATTCACTTGGCTCCTTCCTAACCTGGAAAAGAAATTTTGCTTAAAATTGAGCTTGAACTTGTTGAAGTGGATGAATCTGGGCTGGTTTTGAGGTCACAGTGTTATTGTTTGGAATTTTTAATTGCCAATATGTTAAGCTCTAAAGTAACTTTGCTATTTTAAGGAGAAAATCTAAAGCAAGTTTTACTGAACTTCAAAGAAAATTTCATTAGAATTGGGAGTGAAGTGAAAGTTGGGTGGGCCCTGTGTATTCTGTGCTGTATATATGAGTGCTCGGGACTTTTTCCGTTATGACTTTAGTGCATGTACTGACAGGGATATATTCTCATTTGATGCATGTTCCTGTCCAAGGGGGATACCCTGGAGCTCATTTTCAAATCCAAATCTCTTCAGTTTGCTGCAGTTCTGAGTGGGTGCCTTGAAAAAAACCCCTGGTTTTGTGCAGCTTGAGGGATGTTGGAATAAAAGGCCTTGGTAAAAGGGATGTAAGGTGTGTTTTGTCCCCCTGATTGATGCATTCCATTCAAAAAGGTAAAGTTGTTATGTTAAGTCTGGCTGTGACAGCCACAAATTAGACACCACATGTTTGAGGATCACCAAAATTGCTATAGGCTTTTTTCATAACCTGCATTTTAACCTACAGCTTTGCACAAGAGGTATCAATGAACTCTCTTAGCTTTTCAGTCCAAAGCCTGCAAATGTGGCGATACTCAGCAAGATTAAGATTAATCAGTTAAAGCTGTGATGTCAAATATATCTATGTTAAAGCAAATACTTCAATGTATGCGGGTTAACTCCCAAGGAAGTGAACTCATTCAGGAATAAAAGTAGCTTTAGTTCATTTACTTAATTTCAGTACTATCGGTAATGACAGCATCTCTGAGTGCAGTTCTCTTAGTAAAATGCTAAGGGAGTTCTACAAGCATATTATTATTCACCATAGGATACACAAAATAATTGCAGAACCTTCTCTCCTACCAGGTCAGCACAGAGACATAATAGTGTCCAGAAATGTAACTTCTTGTTTTTCATGCTGCTTGACTATGGATAAAGAGAGAACCTTGGTCTCTAGAGCACCCTCATCAGCACCACATTCATTCTCAAATATTCATTCTCTGTTCTAGGGAAAGTGTCTGGAGAAACTCAGCATTCTTTATTTTCCTTCAGGAAAGGGAAAAATGGAAGGTGTTACTTTCTAATATTTCCCCAGAATATCTGAAGGCGGCTGCCTGAAATGTGCGTGGCAGAGAGGATGACAATCTTGTCCCAGTAAAAGATGTACTGGATTTTTGTACGTTAGTTCTCTTGGCTTTTGCCTTATTAAAACCCCTTATGAACATTCCTGAACATGAGTTTGCCTTGTAAAGGTCATTTTAATCAGAAGGGAGTCTATTCCTGTAACTACTATTTATTTACTTTTTTTATAACTATAATGATCTAAAATTATTTTACCTAAGAGAGTGCATGTTCAACAGATTAGAAAGACAATGGCATGACAACACAGCCAACAGACCATGATATTTTTTTTACGGAATAGCTTCAGTCTAGCTTCAAGTTATTATTTTCACTTGTGGATAGAAACTACTGTATTGTTAGTCTGGTGGCTGTGTGCAATATTCATCGTTTAATCCATTTCATAGTATGTTGAGATGGTGGTGCAGAGAAGTAGGGCGAATGCTCACAGCACAGTTAGTGCAGAGGATGCTTTCACAACTCACACATCAACAATTCCTTGTGTGAAGCACTGCTATAGTCATAAGGAGAGTGTTGTTAAGCTCTGAGAGTCAAGTAAGGGGATCTAAGGGCCTAGGTAGATTAGGCCCTTTCAGTTAGTACAGAGGGATTTATAGCTCATCTTGAGGTCAGAAACCTCACTGAATTCTTCATCGTTCGGCCCTTTTAGTCAATGGGTTCAGAGAATTAGGTTGACAAAAATGAAAGTCCATTTTCAACTTGATTCCTGTTGGATTCAGGTGGGAGCTAGATCTCTAATAGGTTTATGTGCCATTTATACAGATCCACATGGGGAATGTGATAAGCTGTTCCTAAATAAATTATATACTTAGCTCTGTATCCCAGAGAGCAAGTTATCTGCTGGCTACTAAAGGTTCTAGTTCCAACTAATTAGCTACACAGGCCTAATCCTGAACAACTCGGTGAAGCTTTTGACTTCAATATAGGAAAGAAATTGATCTGTTTTAGACTGAAAAGGTCTGAAGTACCTGGACCCTTAGATCCATATATTTAACTCTCCAAGTTTAGCAACACACTCAGTAAGACTTTCAACCTTGGGCTTCCATGCTGAGGTTAACATTTGGGTTGGAATTCCCACATCCTAATTTCTGACACAGAATTTTGACACAGGTATAGTGCCAAATTTTTTAAAAGAGCTAAGTTTAATTAAGTTTTCAGGATCTTATATGAAATTGTGTTCATAAACTACAACTGGTTTAGTTTTTGGTCTCCATATGAAAACTCCTGCCCCTGTTTGTGTTCAACAATAGTTAAGCAATGCCCAGAGACACCTAATAACACAATGAGAGTTCCCACGCTTATACACGGATATAAGGAAATTTGCTATAGTAAACTGCAGCTGAGAACCACAAGATTTCTCTAAATTTAGGGGTTGATAAGGAGTTTTTTACTGTCCTGGGGTAGGAATAGAGTAGAAATGAGCTAATTTTAACTAGGAATTTTTCAGGATTTACTCTGTCCCCAGTGCACAAAAGAACATCAGCTCTCTACAGATTATATCTGATCTGTGTATGCAACCTATTTACTTGGGCTACAGAGATGAGCTGCTACTTTTGGGAACTCTGTGTTGGGCTGTACTAATGAGGCTATGACAGTTATATCTTACAGCTTTACCTGTGCTGATGCATAAAGACAGAAAGAGTGCTTCTGGCTGTAATTCCTTCCCTCACCTGGTTGTGACAGCTCTGCCTGAGCATGAGGAGAAACTCTGGTAGGACAGCATGTCATTTCCCGAACACTGTTTCCTGCTTTCTCTGAAGAAAAGACAACAGGCTGGATGCTTCATTCAGCAGGTTAGATCTGATGTACAGGGTGTATTATTTTATTATGTTAATAGTACCTTGGCTCTCCCAAGCATTACTGGAAATGATCCATAATGTCCTGAAATGGAGGTCTCCTTCAAAAGGGTCATTTCCAAAGTATTTTTAGTATCTCCAGATATACAACAGTATTAGAGCACTTTTTATATTGCCTTTGCGATACCTATTTTAAATTCTTGATTCCTAGCTAGTCCCTGGCCCCCAGACCAATTTCCTTCTCAATGGCAACCATCTAGAAAGGGCATT
Source organism: Mycteria americana (assembly GCF_035582795.1). NCBI lineage: Eukaryota > Metazoa > Chordata > Aves > Ciconiiformes > Ciconiidae > Mycteria > Mycteria americana. The sequence continues at coordinate 8,018,156 of NC_134369.1, read as the reverse complement.
TCCATTCTGGAAAGGTTTTCCTCAGTAAATACATACTGACAATGACAACAACAACAAAACTATATGTTTACCTCACACCAAAATAAAGGCTATCATAAGATTCTTTCTACAGTGCTTGCTAGTTCAAAATTTGCCACAAGAATATTTACTTTATTTGATAATCTCGAGAATTTGGTTTTCTCCAACCTTGTATAGTAATAACTGTTGTTGTACCCTGCCAAGGTTGGTTAATTCTGCGTGTTTATTCAAGCTGGGAACATTTTTTTCTTTGTTAACTTTGTGCTTAATACACCCCTGAGATCATACAACAATATCTCTGAAATAAAGAGGTTTAATGAACTTTTATGAGTATATAATTTATTTGGGAACAGTTTGTTTTATAATCTTTCCCGTGTGGATCAGTACACATGGCCCTTAAAACTTCTAGGCATCTAGCTCCCATGTGAATCTCATCTTGAAGCCATTAGGCATAAGGTTGAATAGATTCTCATTTTTGTCAACATAGATCTCCGTATTAAAAATTGCTTACGTTTTCTCTGATATGCAAGTCTATCAAGATTGGTTAAAAAATCCCACACATTCTTCCAGGATTTGTGTTCACATGCTTGTGGAAAAGAGTGGAATCAAAATTTTTGCCTCATATCTGAATACTCTGGCATGGTTCTGATACATGTCATGAACCCAGATCTATCAGAATCAGTCTCCTCTTAAAACATGGGGCAATTTTCTGTATCCTTATCATGGCAGGAGGAGAATGATCCTTTAGTGCAATAGTGGTATGAAAGCATTCCCTCACACACACACACTTCTAAAGGTTGAAAGAAAATGGCTGTTGACCTACTTAATGGGAAGGGTATGAAGTCCGATTGCTGCTTCTCTCTTCACCAGTCTCATCTGGTGTCTATTCTGGTTCTTCTGTATTTGTCAGTAGGGTGACAAGATGATGCCAGAGCAGACTTTGCTGATTTTGACCCAAAGGTTCATCTGGAAGCTATATATGATTACCATCAAATTATGAACCAAGGCAGTTACCTGTGAAACATGTACCTCCTGTAGTCACAGGCCAGAATTTTTAGTAGGAATTGTTCTAGTCCAGTAAATTTAGGTTTCTCATCTAATTTAAGTGGAGCCTTCTAGTAAGGTTTGGAGCGTTACAGATACAATGGTGTATCCACTATTTTTAGTTTGATCGTGCAGTTCCTTCATGCACATGTCTTCCATTCATGCTAATTTCATAAATAAGAGTTATAAAAATATATTTGCTAGAACCTGAGCAACATCTGTCTGCTAAAAGTCTTGAGTTTGTAGAAATACCCTTTTTACCTAAAAAGACATATGTGAGGTATGTTTGATGCCATACTTGAACATCTAAAATTCCTTTCTTTACATGCTGCTTCATGTTCCTGAAGCATGAGAAACTCCAGGCTTATTAGCTAATAAGTCTTCATGATTTTAACAGTAATAGTTCTGAGCTGTTGTCCTACAGGTGTTCCTTTGCAGTTGTTCTGCAAGTCATGATTAACTTAATAGTGCAAAGCTACATTAATTATTAGCCCACTACCTAATTTTCCTTCAGAGTATTCCTGATAAAATCCCAGTGGGAAATTAGCCTGCCATGCCCTCATTATGTTATCGGATCTAGACAAATAGATATGCAAGCCAGAATTTAGCACCTGGTATTTCCAGGTTTTATAATTATTGCGTTTACTGTTAGCATAGTTTGAAAATTGCATATTCAGAGTAATATACTGATTCTGGAATACAGAAATGGAGCAAATCCAGTGACACAGTAATTTAAGTAATTCTGTGAATCTAACTAATTTCCTTCATGAGTTAATTACAAGAACAGTATCCAAACTGGAGATCCACGCTGCTCGCTACTATTTGGCATATCTGTAAGAAGGGGCATTGCCTGATCCAAGTTCTTCCATTCTAAATAAAACCAAATTGTTGGGGGGGGGGGGGAGGGGGAAGGTGGGAAATGATCCTTGTTTTACTGGGAAAGGGAGGTCCGCGTTAAGAGTGATGTGGCCGTGGGTATCTTGGAAGTCTGGGATGGGACCAAGAATATAAGTAAGGTCTCTCCATTGTCAAGCAGTTCCTTATTTAGAGGCTTTCTCTCCACACTATCCTTTTTTTTTTTTGCTATTGTTGATTTCAAGAATAACCCTGATATGAATCCCTGTCTGCCTAGAATGAACGGAGAAGTATTCAAGTCCAAAAAGAAACCATACATGGTATTTTTATCCTAGTTTCTGAGTAGGTCCATACTCTGCTACAAGAAATTATTCTCCAAATATAAATATAATCAGTGTTTTTACTGCCATTCATCCTAAACTCAGTGGTAAATGGCAGTGGTTTTGCATACTTTCCCAAGAAATTATGAAAGGCCTGCTGTTCTCTGGAGCGTCAGGTTCCTTGGATTAGCCTGTTGCAGGACGAGTAACGAACAGATGTGCTATTCATATATGTTGTGTAAGAACTAACTGAGGATAGGCTGTATTTTATTCGAAGTACCTCATTAAGTAGTGCCAGTCATATTCAAAAGAACAGTACTCAAGCCAGATTCTTTGACAGGGGTGTCTTACTGAGCCTGGTTAGTAAAATATGAATAAAATATGAACTCCCTAAAGCGATATAAACACTGGGAGAGAAAACCTTGTTGTGGAGGCAAGAATTCATTGCTACTTTGGTACCTAAGGATCTCCAGCACTGTAATCAACTAAGAACAGGGGGGAAAAAAGGGAAATACATGTTCTGAACCATTTCATCACCTCTGAAATGATATAGTAACCATAGTCTTTTCACTTGATTATCCTGAGTGCCAACTGCTGCAACATTTTGCTTGTTTTGAAAAGAGTTCCTGATCTTATGGGAAGTTGGCCGAGTTGCCTTGAGAGGCTAATAGAAATAATAGTGAAGCAAGCATAGGAAGGAGCAGAAGAGTAAAAAGAGAAGACTAAAAGAGACATAGAATGATTCATAGTCTAGAAGTGCAATAAGTACTGAGCTGTAGTGCAGTCTTATTCGCTGCACAGAACTCTTGATTACAGCAGGAAGATTCGCATTGGACCGAGGCCAGACCCTTCCAGTGTGAATTGCAGCAACTGGGGGATAGCATAAATTAATATTGGGCATAGCAACATAAGTTAGGCTTTTAAAATCTCATGTTCCCTTTTCATGAAAATGTATTCAATTGTTGTGTATTTTTTCTGGCACTGTATACATAGATAAGCAATAATGATGCATATTTCTCCTCTACATCACTGTAAAACAGAACAAATATATATGATAGCATACCTTACAGATCCTTTGCTATGCTATAATATTCTTAATACAGTACTATCGAAGATAATGACATGTACGTATTCTTTGTTCTACCAATAATAGTATCCCTTATGAATATGAAGGAGCAGAGGGAATGTAGTATCTTTTAAATAAAACTTGCTCTTTGAATACTACAAAAATACAAAGCTGAATGAAATGAGTCACAGTATTCATCTGTAAATACTTGAAGCTTGTTTTTTTGCTTTTAAATCAGTTAAAAATTGGATCAAATAAGACCTCTGAGTTAGATCGAATTGCATGTAGCTTCGTGATCCCTATCACATTAGAATGGATTTTAAAAAGGGTACAAATAAGCTATTCTGCTTCTCCCATTATTAGTGTTATGTGTGTATCCCCTCATACATCACAACTTATTTATCTTTGCCCAAGAATATGCTTTAGCTATTAAAAAAGAAAAGAATAATAATGATCAAAAGGCATACCAAAGTGATTGTTCTGTTCCAACTTGTCTGTCTTTATACTCAGATAGCCACTGAATTTTTCAGTTTAACAGTCGCATGAGACGATGACAAGAAAATGCATCTGAAACTTCGGAAGAAAGATAAAAGCTAGATAAGCAATTTTTTTTTGTCCCAAGCCCTTGAAACATCTCAAAAAGGAATAAAAAAAAGTGTTCAGGTCCTGCTGACAAAAAGCAACACAATGCTTCTTAGAGAATGAAGTACCTGAATTCTGGAAAATGCCCCTAGAATTGAATTTTACTGAGGTAGGAATAAGTCTAGGTGTTTCTAATAATTAGAAAAAATATACCTATGATATTTTTTCTATTTTTATGGCATTTTGCATGTCCTTGTGACTAATGGGGTCACATGATGATGCGGGTGATGATAGGGGTTTGATCCCTGTCTTTGGTATGCTCTTGTGCCAAGTTGCAGAAGAATCTGGGTTTTGGTATTGGAAGTGAATTTGTAGAATGCTTTCAAATTGCATCCAGGAGCATCAAAATTTTGGACTGCTCTTGTAACGACACCACTTTCTATTTTAATGGCCTTTGGGATGACATTAGGAATTTCTGTGTGTCTTTCACTTTACATTGACTATGGAACGTGAAGGATTGTGATTGTTGAAAAATTGGTTAGATATAGCTGCCATTTATACATTTCACAGTACTTTTGGCAAGATCACTATGAACTGATTTGATGCCTGGCATTCAGTATGTTTATTTGGTTGATCTTTTGTTCTCCCTTATATGGTCATATGTCACCTACTGAAATGAATGGGATTTAGAGTCTGAGCACTAACTGATGTAGCCAGTAGAGACGGAGAGGTAACATGGATGATCTGGGTTGTGCCACTGGGGGTCTGAAGGGCCATATTCACCAGGCTCTCTCGGTTTCTCTGGACTGTGGAGAAGGAGTGGACCTAGGCAATGAAAAAAAGCCTAACCCACTTGCTGCACATGTTGAATTTGCCTCCAGTTGCAAACACCTTGAAGCAAAGTGTCCGGAGTGAGTGCTGCTCTTGATTTGTCTGTGCTATGATCCTATCTATGGGGCTCTGAAGCACCAAAATCCTTCTTTTCTTCTTCCATGTTAAGTAGGAGTGCCTACACTTAGCTTTTATGGAGATGGTAGAATTGTAGCTGTGATGTCAAATACAGCCAAGCTCCATTTTCATGGTGCTCGCTTAAAGAGTGTGGAATTGGTCACAGTTTGGATTTTCTAGGTGCAGAAGGAATAGCCAGTTTACACACTGCTTGTGTTACAGACAGCGGGCAAAGGGAGCAAAGATTTGACATCTTTGGCAGAGGTGTTACAACTCTGTCATTTTAGGTCTCATCTACCCAAGACACAACGGTACCCTACTCATGAACTAAGACCTACTTTTCCGTGCAGGTAGAGAATTAGGAGTAAAAGTTAATTTGGCTTCATTGGTAAGACCCGTGCAGCTGGCAGGCTGCGTGCCGGCCTGGGTGCGTTGGGCAGGAGCAGAGCGAATTGTTTTCTGGTTTGCTTGTGCCGTTGGAGGGTTTGGGGCGAGCGAAGCAGCAGGGTGGAGGTGGGGGCAGCTTTTTCCTCTCTCCGGGAGACTTGATCTGCACCTAGTCCTGAAATTCCCTAAGCCACCTCAACAACGTATCCTTCTTCCTTGAAAGAAACCCCACGAAAAGAGAAGCTTGCAGCGTTGCTTTGAGCACAAAGTTTTGTTAGCCAGCCTATGCATTATTCAGCATGGAATACTCGTTTCAATAATTAATACATTAATACGAAAAACAGAGAGAGCCGGGGGCGAGGCGGGGGGGAAGGAGCCGTGCGGAGGAGAAGGGGCGCAGTGCGGGGCGGCGGCCGGCAGGGGCCGACGGGGAGCCGGGCACGGCGCGGCACAGCGGCCGCGGCCGCGGGCCCGGCGGCGGCGGCGGCGTCTCTCGCCCGGCGGCGGAGTCCCGCTCGCTCGCTCGCTCGCTCTCCGGGCGGCGGAGTCTCCCTCCCCCCCCCCCGCCTTCCTCTCTCTCTCCCGGCGGCGGAGTCTCCCTCTCTCCCCGCCTCGCTCTCTCTCCCGGCGGCGGCGGAGTCTCTCTCCCCCCCTCTGCCCCTCTCGCTCTCCCGGCGGCGGCGCGCAGGCAGGGCGGGCGGCGGCTCCGCGGAGCAACAGGGCTGGCTCGGGAGCAGCCCCGCCGCCCGGCCGCGCAGCTGCCGCGGTCGCTGGCTGCCGCTTTGAAAAACCAGGCAATAAACACCTCGTAGTAGAGAGCTGCTTTCTCCTCTGGGGGGGGGTGGGTGGTGTTTTGGTTGTTTTTTTGGGTGGGTTGTTTTTTTTTTTTTGGTGAGCGTTACCAAAACCCGGCACAACAAGTGGATGATGCGGGTGGGTGCTGGCTGAGCCGCTGCCGTCTGGACGCGCCTGGGGGAGAACCTGCAAGAAGCGACACCCGTCCTCCCATCAGCGGAAGCAGGCTTGGTACGCGGATTCTTTAACGTTGATTTACAAACCTGCTGCAAAAGCCGGGCTTGGAAAGACTAGCGATCGCGCTTATCCATTCATTCTGTCTCACACACACACAAACACACCGCCTTCCTTTTTTTTTTCCTTTTGGAACAAGACTCTTGCTTGTTGCCTTTCTGCAAATGCCGGGGCGAGCAGCGGCGGCTGTGGCTGTGCAGAGTGGCCCCAGCTTGAGCCGCCTCGCCGGCTCGCTCTCGGCGCTCTTGTTGCACCCGGCAGGAAGGGAGAGAAAGAACTCGTCAACCTGTGGTGCTGGCTGCCCGCACACACCTGCAGATGTGGAGCAGTGGGCATAGCCCCCTCCTCAGGACTGCTGTCACCAGATCCTTACACCAGCGAGAACAGCGTTGCTATTTCTCTGCCTAGGAACAGTAAGTATAATAGCGGTTTTAAGATCTCTTTCTGCATGACACGTAGGTACGGTTTTAAAAATAGCGTCATTTAATAGTTCGTATTCACCTTCTATCATGTATTAATAGATACAGCTATAAATGAGGCTTCTGTTTCAAAGGGGGGGGGGTGTATTTGTGTGTGTGCTTGCATGTAGATGTTGCTTCTGTGCACCTGCAGTTGTGTTTTCTCGACATATCATAGCACAGTATTTTCACTTGAGTGAGCATCGTACGTGCCTGTTTCCAAATTAAATTCAGTGAGATGTTACGATTGAAACATAATTCAGTTATAGACTAAAATGTGACATTCCTGCATCTTATGCGTTTCTACAAATATAACAAAAGCTCTTTGGGTAGATACATTTATTCTTTGATATTTCATATAGATATATGTAGGTGTATCTATTACATCTGTACTCAAAGATCTGAATGCACCGTGTATTGCAGTATTTTTATTAGTGTTTATATGTGTTGGTGTTTCAGAAGCATGCATGTGTTTGTGTATGGATGCAAGTGCTTATATGGGTGGGGATTTTGTATCTCTGTCTATATATATGTGACATACCCACCCACATCCTTACCCACAGAGTCGTTCAAAATCTCTGTGCATGTGATGTGGGTGTGTGTGTAATGTAGAAGTGTGAATAGTGTGGGAAGGGGAAGATTTGAATACCGTGGTAATAGATGACACAGTTTCATTTGATCAGTGTGACCTTTTAGGAAAACAATCCAATCTTTTCCCTTTTTGTTTTGTTTATTTTTGTGTGTTTGTGCATGTGCCTCAGGTTAAGTGCTTCTTCTGCATGACCATAACCAAAGGGTGACCCATCCACTCCCTTATGTCCTATGGGGACCTCAGAGCCAGTTTCTCAGTCTTCATCTCCTCCTCCTCCTCCTCCTCCTCCTCTTACCACTGCTGCTGACGCCCTGGGTGCTGCTCCCAGGTTTGAGACATTGTTGACAGGCTGAAGAAAGGATTTGCAAAGACCTCCTCACTGTGTAAATAAAGTGATGGCTGGAATTAACTTCAACTCCCCAAGTAATGCTATTAAACAATAAGATTACTAGGCCAAAGCATTACCAGGAACAAATTATGAGGAAAGGGACTATTTGCATTTGGTTGCAATGATGAACTAAAACCATCTGTGGAGAGCAGGTACCCTTTGATTTGTGTATTTTTTTCCTCATGAATGCGGTCTTTGTAGCCTGCAAGGTAGTCATGATTCTGATCAGATCTGTGATAGCCACAGGAGATAAATGAAAATAAAGGCTTGGTGGGTGAAAGAACAAGGCCTCAGCTGTTCCCTGGTTCGATTTGAGAGTTTTATCTTGTCTTATTAGCAGAACAGTAGTTTGTGTCAAACGTTCCGGACAATAAAATGCAGATCTGTGGTTTTCCAAAACATAGATTTGGTGTTACAACTATGTTGCCCTGCTCTGTGTCCAAGGGACTGTCCTCCAAATGCAAATGGCTTTGAACTTTCTAGTGAAAGTTAAGGTTACACTGTAAATAAAACAAACCCTTTTTGCATCCAGCGATTAAAAAAAAGCAGTTGCAAAATGGAGGTTGCGATGGTGAGTGCAGATAGCTCTGGGTGCAACAGCCACATGCCCTATGGATATGCGGTCCAAGCTCGGGCCCGAGAGAGAGAGCGGCTGGCACACTCGAGAGCCGCAGCGGCTGCGGCCGTAGCAGCAGCAACAGCAGCAGTAGAAGGTGGGGCAACAGGTGGAGGTGGACCATATCACCACTACCATCAGGAACAGAGTCGAGGTGCATCCTCCTCTCATGGTGGGAATGCGTCACGCAGCAGCGTGCCCCATCGCCAGAGTGGTAAGAGGCGGAAGAAAGGGAAAAAGAGGAGCCACCACTTGGGAAGCAGGGAGTGTGGGGCCTCCTTCCCCTGTTCTGAGCTGCTGCCTCTCAGCGGTTCTGAAGAGAGAATACTGAAGGACTTGAGTGAGGAGGAAGAGGAGGATGAAGACGAGGATGAAGACGATGAGGAAGAAGGAAAGCTCTACTACAGTGATGACTATGGGGAGGATGAGTTTTCATACTCGGACCAGCCACCTGATGATGGTGGAGGCCCTGGGGGTTACAGCTCTGTTCGCTACAGTGAGTACGAGTGTTGTGAGCGTGTGGTAATCAACGTGTCAGGACTGCGGTTTGAGACCCAGCTGAAGACATTAGCTCAGTTCCCGGAGACATTGTTGGGTGATCCAGCGAAGCGAGGGAGATACTTTGACCCTCTCAGGAATGAGTACTTCTTTGATAGGAACCGGCCCAGCTTTGATGCCATCCTGTACTACTACCAGAGTGGTGGTCGGCTGAAGAGGCCAGTCAATGTACCCTTTGACATCTTCACCGAGGAGGTGAAATTCTACCAACTTGGGGAGGAGGCCATGCTCAAGTTTAGGGAGGATGAAGGGTTTGTCAAAGAGGAAGAGGACAAAGCTTTGCCGGAGAATGAATTTAAGAGGCAGGTTTGGCTGCTGTTTGAGTACCCGGAGAGCTCCAGTCCAGCCAGAGGCATTGCCATTGTCTCCGTCTTGGTCATCTTGATCTCCATCGTCATCTTTTGTCTGGAGACTTTGCCAGAGTTCAGAGATGACAAAGAATTCATCATGTCCCTGAGCTTAGGGAAGGGGCTTTCCAATGAGTCACTTCACCTGGATGCTGGGGAGCACACCATCTTCAATGACCCGTTTTTCATTGTAGAGACAGTATGCATCATTTGGTTCTCCTTTGAGTTTACAGTGCGCTGCTTTGCATGTCCAAGCAAAGCACACTTCTTCAAGAACATCATGAACATCATAGACATTGTCTCCATCTTGCCTTATTTCATTACTCTGGGCACTGACTTGGCGCAGGAGCAGGGCAGTAATGGTCAACAGGCCATGTCTTTTGCCATCCTGAGGATCATCCGTCTGGTCAGGGTGTTTCGCATCTTCAAGCTCTCCAGGCACTCCAAGGGTTTGCAGATCCTGGGTCATACACTCAGGGCCAGCATGAGGGAACTCGGCCTCCTCATCTTTTTTCTTTTTATCGGAGTCATTTTGTTTTCCAGTGCTGTTTACTTCGCAGAAGCTGATGAGCCTGCCACCCATTTTCAAAGCATCCCAGATGCCTTTTGGTGGGCTGTAGTGACCATGACTACAGTTGGTTATGGGGATATGAAACCCATAACTGTGGGTGGGAAAATAGTTGGGTCCCTGTGTGCCATTGCGGGAGTGTTAACCATTGCTTTACCAGTGCCAGTGATTGTCTCCAATTTTAACTATTTCTACCACAGAGAGACTGAGAATGAAGAACAAACGCAGCTGATGCAAAATGCAGTCAGTTGCCCTTACCTCCCAACAAATTTACTGAAGAAATTTAGAAGCTCATCATCTTCATCCACAGAGGATAAATCAGAATATTTGGAGATGGAAGAAGGAGTTAAAGAATCTCTTTGTGTAAAGGAGAAAAAAAGTCAGGACACGGGGAATAGCAGTGAGTCAGAGAAGAAGAACTGTGTAAATTCACATTCTGTGGAAACTGATGTGTAATTTTGATCGTTTCCAAATATATTTATGCATTAAAGAGTGCAGTGAAAATAATGAAATATGCAAACAAGAGTCCACAGCATACAGTAGTATGCCATTTAATGGTTAAATACAAATAAAAAGCATTGCTAAACTTGTATTACATATCAAGTAAGTGGTATAACTTGAGGAAGGGATTGCTAGATTGATATGATTTCAGACTTTATATTTTTATTAGAATGCAAGTGTTTTGCACATGAGGCTGAAAAATTTATTAAAACCAAGTCAGTTTTAAAGTGGGTGCATGAACTGTCGACATCACTAATAACAGCTCTGTGGTAAAAGTTGGCATTCAGAGGTATTTACTATGTAAGAAGCAATGAAGTTTGGTAGTCATTTATCTATTTATCAGTGCTTTAATAGCAGCTACCATAAATCATTGGATACCATAGTCATTGTTTTTCAAATGGTAAATTTATTGTAAAAAGATATTCTACAGAAGATAGATCTAAATTTTTTTCTTGAAATCTATAATGCTTGTTTTTAACTGGAAATTTACTTTGAAAAGGCTGCTGACCCTCCAGAAATTGTTTATTTTTATAACTCTCTTTGGAGGCATTGCAGCATTTGTTGTCTAATAATGAAAGAAATGAAGTAGAGAATCGTTTAACCTGGTCTGACTGCAAAGGCAAAATGACTGGAATGCTTTTTTGCACTACTTTATATGCTGGAGATATATTGAAAGAGACTTCATACTGTGAATGTTTACTAATGTAATAGTTCAATGACAATCATTGGAAGAGTGAATTCTGCATCATATTTTATTGTTTCTTTTTTCTTTATGTGATGCTGATGGCGAAACAGCTAACATGACATTAATTCCATACTCTTTTTAATTATGAATATCTGTGATCTGGAAAAGGATTGTGAAGTAAAATTTTATAATCAAAATTATTTGAAATCAGTGTTTTCTACTGATGCCCTCAAGAAATACCAACCTAATTTATATCTTTTTCCTGGTTAATTTAACATTCAGAGTCTGTGATTAGTACATGCACTTTGTCAGTGGTGAATAAATTCAATGTATGGGAGGAGAAGGCAGAAGTAATAAGATACTCAGTTGTTACAGTACTGACAATTGAGAATTGCTAACTTTTAACATGCTATTATTGGTGCTGCATTTTCCCTTAATTACAACTTTCACCCATGTGTATTTGAAGCAACATTTAAGATCTGAAACAGGCATTCTGGGATTCAAAATGAACATGCTGGGTCCCATGCAGTCCTTGAGAAAACATTCCATCATTTCTTTTCACTGATTCTTAGGCCAGCTGTATTTTACTGTGTGTCAAAAACTTCCATTGCCCTTCCTAAGAGATTAAGGTAGGTAAAGATTATTTGGCCTACAGTACATTCCAGACTCCAGAATGAAATAGGTAAGATATTTCTGCTTATAACATAAATAATAGATTCAGAACAGGCACTTTTTCAGACTTGTAATTACCTAGGGAAGGCACAATGAAACTGGAACTGTTTTTGAAGAGGCACAGTGGAACATTCCAGATTATAAAACTTGAACCAAATTGGCATATGCACTTTAAGGGCTGGGACAGGCCATTATGAGAGAAAAAGGGGCTTACCAACAGTACTGAATTACAGTAGTTTTGCAATATTCATTTAAAGCTGAGTAGAGGATTTTTGCGGGGGGGAGAACTAGTTAGTGACCGACTTACAGTTCTGGAGCTGAAAAGCGACAATAAAAGCAGTCCGAATTGGGCACCCACGACATTATGCATAATCTATCAGATAAGCATCGTTTGCTGTGTGCAGCATCCAGTGGTGCCAAACAGAGCCATAGGCATAGGTTTTTCTTTAATGGCTGATTTTTGCCTTCATGGATTTTCTGTGAATCGCCTCTTTGAAAAGTTTCTCTGCTTGTCCTCTTTTGCATTGCAGGAGAACTAATAAAAACCAAGAAACACTCAAAAGACTGCGTTGTGCTGAGCCCTGGTTCAAAACTTGTCTGATTCCTAATTTAAAACCATAGAGCAGGCTTCACTCTATTTTTGATGTGAAGCATTAAACAAAGCTCCTTTTTAGTGTGATGATATTAATTCCAACTATCTTTTGAATGAAACAACTCAGTAATTTTATACATAGGCATTTGCCAAAATTGAATATTGCATTTTGTTGTAGCTCACATGAGTTAAATGTCCTAAATACTTTTTTCTACAGGGGCAATATTAGCAGTGAGGATGAGCATTCTGTAAAATCCAGCAAAAATCTGCAACTGAAAGTGTTTCTTTAACAGCTAGTAGTTAACGATGTAAAGAGCATAAGGGCTCTCTTGTAAGCGAGCTTGCTCGTAGTTCTGTATAATACCAGAGACCATATAATACCAGGGATCATGGCAAGAATGTAGGAGTAAAAGAAATACTAACTAGGTAAATAAAGAACTTAGAGAAAATAAGTAGTATGTATTTGCAGTATTGACTGGTTGAAAGGGAAGGTGGTTTATAAAAGGTGGAATTTTAGATCTCTAATGGAAATAAGGAAGAAAACTTTGAATAACTCTTAGAATATGTTCACACTGTGGACACGGAGCTCAGCATGAGGTAACTGCTTAAGTAGTTACGCAGCTTCTCCAGCAAGTCGTTCAGCTATTCTGCTACCAGAATACAATCTTTAATTTAAAACAAGCGTGGCAATGTCTGCGTTGTGCTGCGATCATAGCAGCACCTTACTCTCTGAAGGACAGGGTCTTACCGTAGGACCTGGTAGCAGTTGGCAGAGCAACGTTCTGGGTGCGTCAGCACTACCTGCTGCAGTACTGTGGAGACATCTCTGAAGGTAACGGTGGAGCCTGCTCTGCCTCCTGCAGTGTATAAACCTATGTCCTTTGTCATTAGAAATAAGAACTACTGTAGCTGAAGGTTAGATTGTGCTATCAGTTTGGCAGGCCATTCTGAATCACAGAGAGAATGTGCATTCTGGAATGGAAGCAAATACCTTTACTTGGGCTGGCGTATAATTTGATTATTCAACTACCCATCAGTCCAGTCAGTTACAACACAGCTTGGAAATGCCAAAGTCCTACCCCTAACATGCTAAAACCCAAAGATCCCAAGTGCTTAACAAGAAAGAGAAATTTCCATTAAGTATTACTTTGGTTGACATTCTGTGCCAGAGAAACCCTGTATTTGAGCTGTTATGGCTCCGAATTGCTACTACTGCTTCTGTCAGAGCTTTGTCAGTGTTACTGGAGACTGACAACTCTCAGAAAAATAATTTTATCGTCACTTGGGCATTTTACATTTTAAATTATAGTGGTGAAATGCATTCCTGATGTAACGGATGTGAATGGAGTTACACCAGGGATCATTTTAGTTCTACTAATGTAGTTCAAATGATTTCACATTGACATACATTTCAGCTAAAAATAATGCAAAATGAGATATTCTTGATATTTCAGGTTCACTCGCAGTGGTGAAAAAATTTGGAGGAGTTCCATTAGAATTCATGGAATCACAGCAGCATCAAATCAGATTTCGAATATAGGCTGATACTTAACTGTGTACTGGCACTTATTTAAAGAAATTCATAAGTCTTTTCATAGTAATCTTAAGTGCCAAGGCCAGACTCATAAGGAAAGAGTTTTGCCAGCTGAAGTATTGGATTTAATGCCTGACTTCAGAGATCCATAATTTTTTTTCTTTATTACAGTCATGGAGTTTTCTGATGTTACATTGATTCCTTGAAAATTTCAGCCTGGATGCTGAAACTTATATAAAAAGAAGTGTTGTGTCACGCTGTCAGGGAGTTCTTGGTGAAGTTTTTTAGTGTTCAGTTAAGCTTTCTCAGAATGATTCCACAAGAGGCCAATTCCATTTGATGGAAAGTGTAATTTTTTTGTTTGTATTTGAAGGAAAATTCTTCTGCTTACATAGTTTTGTTGTGTAGAGTCCATTTCTGTGACGACTGTGTAATGCGGAATAAATATGGGAGGTCAAAGGAGTGAAAAAACCCACTGCTATCATGATTAAATCTAATTCATGACAACAGTGTTCTTGGTGTTTGGGAGTACTAATAGGTATTATGGACTGCTTGTGGTCATAAAAAATGGGATTTGAGTATGTTTGCAGTCAGTAAAACTATTAAAATAGCTTTGGAATGTGAAAATGATTTTGCATAATACTGGTGTGCAAAGAGTTTGGGATCAGGCCATAACGAATAAAGGATCATTATCTTGTAACTCCTGACATGGAAAGTTCCTGTCAAGTATGCTTTCAGGCATTGGAAGTCGTTTGACTTGGGATATGAAAAATCAGTGCTAAGCTACCCAAGAATATGAAATACTTCCTCTTCGTATTTGGATAAATGTAGGATAAATGTACTATGGAAAAACAGCAAAATATCAGAAAGCCTATTCCATGTGTAACTAGTTTGTGGAAAGTCTTTCCTGCACAGCATTGACAAATGAAATGTGTCTTTCTGATGATCCCGGACTCGTAAAACTAATTCTGAGTTTAAATTAATTTTTAGCATAAGCTGTACATTTCATTGATAGTCCTCAAATTAAATCTGATATATCCATGGTGCTTTCGACTATGTCACTAGTTTCCTGGAACTATTTCTTACTGGTTCTTTATTACTCCTTACTGTCATTGTGTCCAGTTACAAATACAGGCCTACTTTTCTTTTTTTTATTATTAATTGGCATGAGACAGTAACAAACAGAAGCAAAGATTTTAAAAAAACCAGATCTATAATATCCAGCATATAAGTAACATATTTTTCTTATCATTAAATAAACCTAAATGACAGTCCATAACATCTGTAGACACAGGACAGGGTATGCATTTTCCTGTTGCTATAACTGAATGATCAAATGCTCCTGATTTTGCAGTGAATAAGATCTAGTTTATAGATTTACCATGTGTGTGCACCTCTGTTTGAAACAAATGCTTGTAGAAAAATTGGCAATTTTTAAAAAATGAACATTGCCTCATTTCCACAGAGATCATCTAAGTGAAAAAAATGATTGACAAATTAATTCTGGGTCAAAGTGCATAAATGTTTTGTACCTGGCAACCAGGTACAAACATGAAACTTCACATATTGCTGCCATGCTTTCTGTGTGTTCAGAACTCTGATGACATCAATTCTGAAGGAAAACTCATTAAAGTATTATGTACTGAGATGGTTGAATTAATTTTTATTTTTAATCCTTTTCTGTAAAATTATAATGTACCTTGAGACCTTCTTCTGCAACAGGTCCTTTGGAAAGTAAATACGTAAGTGTATAAGAAGGAAAGAAGAGAAATCTTAAATGACATGTCAAAATCTGATAAGATATTCTAATTGAGGGGAAGTGGGTAAGTAAAAACTTTTTTCCTTTGCTTGTGCATTCGTGGTATTGCCGTTGAAAACCAACTGGGGGCAAATGGGTTGGCCAGATCTGCAGCTGCGAGAGAGGCTCTCCGTGCGGCGCGTCTGTTCCCGCTGCTCGGGGATCTCGGGAGCAGCAGCAGCTGCGTGGCGGGTCCGCTGCGTCCGCTGCGTCCGCTGCGTCCGGCGCCCGGCAGGACGCTCCTTACGCCGGGCAGTACCGGGGGGGCGGGAGACGGTACTGGGAAGTTTTTAGCTTGTCTGGGAAATCCATGCTCCTACCACAACTACCCTATCGGAGTGCAAAACAGTTTTTAAATTATCTGCTCTGAAATACCCTGTAATCCTTTCAGCCAGGGAGGTCTCAAAGGCTCCCGTCTGCTAGTTCCTAAGCTACGGAGGGACTCGGGTCCGCACTCATAAAATGTGCTTTTAGACACCTGACTTCTGTTCGTTTCGTTAGGAATTAGGTTGCAAAACGCTTCTTGAATCAGGGACCCAAGTGGTTTGCTTAGGGGCAAAAGGAAGACTGTGGTGGAGCAGGTTTCCCACGTGTTACAGTGATTCCCGGAGGAGTGTAGGAAGTGATAGCACATATTCAGGATAGATTTAGGTCTCTTTTTGGTTTTAATCTCTTGTTCCTGGGGCATTTGTGTTGAGAGTAGGGAGGAGGATGGATAGACTCAGTGAGGTATGTCAAAGGCGTCTTTAATTTTAGATAGTTACTTTTTTCTGTTCTTAGCAGTCAGAATAAGCTAAGGTTTTTATTTATTTCTTTATTTAGTCCTAACACTTATACAAGCTATTTCAGTGGGAGAACACACACTGACTCCGAAATTACCGTCCTGGACATGAACGGTAGCTTTCAATTCAGAAAATCAACTGAGACATATTCAGTATCACTCCTGTATTTTTGTTTGAAGTACGCTGCCTTGTGAGGCCAATGCTCTTGCACTGAAGTTATCTAAACTTTCTTGTGTCAGGAATAGACGGTGCTTTACCCTGTATTGCAGTATATGACAACTGAGGAGACAGTTGCTTTTCCTTCTTTGTGTTTCTATTGATACGATTATGATGCAGACTCATGCCGTAGAGGAGGGATGTTCCGGAGTACTTCACTGCACGTTTATCTTCATTGCGAGGTGAGCAACACCCCGCGATATGCTTTGGAAAGAAATCCAACCACATGCCTGGAAAGACAGCGTTTCCTTTTCTCCTCTGCCTTGTACGGTCGAAAGACAAGGCCTGCTCGAGGCACTGGGGTATATGCTTGCCCTGCGCTGGAGATTCAAACCCAACCGGGTTTCTCACTTCTATTCCATTTAGATCAGTGAAGGCTGGTTTTCAGTCAGAGCCCAGGATAGCTGTCCTTGATGTGGCTCATCCACTGTATGAATGAACTTTAATTTCTGCCTTTTGTTGTCTCCCTGTGGGTACAGCTTGTAATGCATTCAGGGTGTCATTCAGTGACGGATTCTTGCTGCACAGTGGAGCCCGAGTAGCGCAGTGAGCCTGAATCCAGAAAACTGCAAAGGACTGTTGATATGCAATACAGGCACCTTTTGTTTTTCTGTCCAAACGCAGTAAGATATATTTGTATTGCAACAAGTTAGGCATTCCACAGACTGTACATTTCAGGGGAAATAAGTTCTGTTTCATTAGTGGGCTTGGACTTTCAAGGTGCCCTCAATTTGCCCTGAATTCATCAGGAATTTAAGACATTGAATATTTTTCAGGTCTCAAGTGTGAAGGAAGATGATCCCTCTTTGCATTCAAAATGGCAAGGCATTATTATAAAGCAGAAATCTTCCATATTTTTCAGGTTAAAGGAGGCTAAGGAATAGTAGTTTTTCTGTTAAAGTCTTTCTTAAATATTAGCTGCAGATACACATACTGAGGAAAATATAGTTTCGTCACAGGGAAGGGGTAGAAAAGATTTTTGGTTGCATGTTTAAAGGGCATCATCATATTTTACTGTGTGCCAAATGACAAGCTCAGATAAACGTTATTCTAGCAAGAATCTACCCTACTGCAGAGAGTACAGTAGAGGTATTGTATAGCAATTTATACTTCAGGATTTAGTTCTGTATACATTTATTTTAATCAGTTACTTATAAGCACTGTTATTATTCAGGGCTTACGTGTCACAAAATTAAAGACAAAAGTGCTATAAGGATTTCAGTAAAGGAGAGGAACAGCAAGATTTAATGCTTCTGAGTATTTTCTAGAAGAAATTGTTATTTTGGTGCTACTTAATTTGTGAACATCTGCTCTAATAAGTGATGTGATGATTCAGTAGGTCAGAAAGCAAAAATGTTTTCTTGGGCTAGTAAAATATTTTTTGTTACTCATAGCTTAATGGAGGATTAGCATTTTTCCTAGCTTTGAAATATGTAGAAAATGTGAAAAGACCCTAGTAAGTAGAAATGGTACTAATTTGTTGCTCTTTGACCTATCTTACAAGAAAATATGTCCAGAATTGATTAGTGATACTGGAGAACTCAATTCTTAAGTGAAATGGAGTGACTGTAAAGAGATTTACTTTTGAATCGATGCAGAAAAAGTGCATTTTAAATTGTTTCATTTTTGGGCACCCAGAAATTAAGACATTCAGACCAGTAGCTTATTTTTGAAAATTTCTGCCCTGAGGGCTCGACTGATTTTGTTTCTTTGGGATGAAAGAAGAAGTTGTATTTCAGCCTTTTTGATTTCTGTGGTTTGCTGTAGTTTTGAACTATACTTGATAGAGGTGACCAGAGAATCCACAATGTTTTCAAGTATGGTCTTGGTTGTACTGGCACATGAAACAATATATGTGGTTTAAAAGGTTTGCTTAATAGTCAGGCATCTTGGATTGTAGCATTATCTAAAGAAATGCTCCTAATCCTTTTGACCTCGGTTCTATGCCTGAAAAGCTTCTTTTGATGTCAGACTAATGCTGAAAATGCACATAACATGAACGGCAATTTGAGGTGGTAAAAAGAAAAGCGTTGGGGAGCAGCGAGGGCTGGCGCCTTCCTAGGGGCTGGGGAGGCAGGGGCTGAGCGCGATCACCCAGCGTCGGGGCTGGGACCTCGCCAGCCAGGGTCCGTCCCACGGCCCCCGAAGGAGGGAGCGGGGCAGGGCTGGCGGGGACACCCAAGGGCAGCCCACAGCTGGGTCCTGCAGCCTAGCTCAGGCGGGGGCTGAAGGCACGGGGCGAGGCTTAAATGGGGCTCCTGGACCCATAGGCAAGGGGTGTGGGGGGGCACCAGGTGAGGCTAGGGAGCGCCATTAAGGCCTATTAGAGCACTCTGGGCCCTGACAAAAACCTTGCATTTGCTGGTAACCATATTTTTTAGGTCTAGGTCTGTTCTACTAAGATGCAGTCGTGGCTCAAGGTTTGTATTGCTCCAGCCAAAATTGAAAACGTAAATTTTTCAGAGCCTTAAACACTGAGCAGTTGTTGAGCTTTTTGCTGCTCTTGATTTTTGCCTCTTAAGCATCCCCAGATCTTATTTCTTCAGCATTATATTGCTAGCTTTGCCGATGCCGATACACAGTGTAGGAGCATAATCGTAGACGTTGCTGCTTGCTTTTTGTAGACAGCTTGCTTGTGCTGATAGGCTAGAATGTCTTCAAAGGCAAAGCTGTTTTTCAGCTGTTGAATGGATGGGTCCCAAAGATGCTATAATTTGTTATCTTCCTCTTCTCCTTGGGAAGGGTCTCCTTGAGTCATGGCCATCTGCAACCTCTCAGCTTTCTCTGAACACCCAGTGCTGGGTGCAGTGCTGTGAGCATTCTCTGGATCCCTTTTCTGTGATGAGCACTTAGTTTATGCGGCTTTCTAGGGTAAATGAGTCCAAGGAGATTCAGGAACTAAGTCCAGAATGACAGAAAACTTCACAAATTCAACATACTGTGAGCAAAGTTAAGAGCCTCTTGTTATTATTTTTCAGTATCTACTGTTCAGAATGTTATATCCCTGCTCATGGCAGAGGGGTTGGACTAGATGACCTTTAAAGGTCCCTTCCAACCCAAACCATTCTATGATTCTATGATTAATTAAAGAGGTTCACAGCTGCCTTCACAGGTAGATTCATTATTATATCCTTTCCAGCCTTTGAATTGTTATATCTTGCACCTTCCTATTTCTAGTGACTGGTATTTTACATTGTAAAGGATTAAAGGCTTTTTCCCATTGGGAACTGATTTTTTATAAATAGGCAGTTTACGTCCTTAACCGCACGCTGTTAAGGCAGGGCTGTAGTGGTTTGTATGCCAGCGGTACACGGTCCTTGGAAGAAGGAAGGGCTACAGTAGAAGTCCCACTTTCAGTGAGCTGGAAGAGCTGCCTGGTGATGCCACGTGCGGCTTGCTGCTTCAGCTGAAGCGACTGCTCAGCTCAAACGGAAAAAGGTGCTGTTGCATTGCTCCAAGTCTGTACGCTGTCTGCTCACACACTGTGCAAGAAGGAGTGCTGAGGGTAGATTTCTTAAGCTGATACAGCTAGAATCAGAGACTGTATTTTTTCAGATTGATCATGAGTTTCACACACTTGGGGAGAATGCATTTAAATCCCAGGATTAAGGAGAACTCAACAGGAATTCCTCTGCTTCTGCAGTAACCCATGGTGTTTCAGATTGTGGAGAAGCTTTGCTTTGTTCTTTCTGAAAGTTCAGACGCCTCTTTTCCTGCTAGATTTACAGATAGTGGTCTTGCCTGAAATCCCTTAAGGTGGGTCATGCTTCTCTTTTACTAGATGTTATTACCCAAATAAATACTTATGACAGAAACATGTTCAAAATTGTATCGTCCCCACCCCGTACAGACAAACAGGCTCTTCATGCTAAAAGAATCTAAAATTATGTAACTATATAAACTATCTTGTAAATATCAACACATATATATACATTCTTACGTAGAAATAGGCATCAAGCAGGACATTACTTTCTGCAGGATTAAGAACCCTGTTTACAAAGATGTGAAGGTCTGCAGCATTTTGCAGAACCTGATCCTGAAAAATCAGAACCAAACAGATACGTGTAGGAATCCAAGTTTTGGAGCTTGGCCTCATCTCTGTTCATACCGCTGACTTTAATAGTGGCCTATGTAAAAGTAGCCTTTGTTTTTGGGAGAGGGAGGAGGTCAGTAACGCAGAAGATAAAAGTGGAATTATGAGTATGTTAATGTGACACAGCTCATACAGGACACGGCACAGTGCTCAGGTATTTGAGCCAGTTCCAAACAAATTTGCTGGGGAGCTGGAGCAGCCTGGCCCAGAATACGAGGGCGGGATATTTGGGTGCATCACTATGAAATGTATCTCTACTATTTCCTGTCCTAAGATAACACAAATCCCTTTGAATGCCATTGCATTGTGCTACAGAGATATTTTTTCTACACCTGTTCATCAGCTATTGTAAATTAACAGAACATTTGTGGAATGTTTTCCTGAAGTGATTTTTTTCTTAAAGGGATGGAATTAAAATGAAAAAGAACAGCCTTGTGGAAGAGTGGGCCTTTAGGGTGGGTTGTTTTTTTGCTTTTGCAAACCAAAACAGAGAAGGACGTTTGCTTGCTTCACGTTCCCCTTGATTTAATATAAGCAAAGAACAGAGATTTTTTTAGAGTCCAGTACGTCGTCCCCCCCCCCCCCCCCCCCCTTTAGATTAATTTTCATTTTCATTTGGAGTCACTTTTTGTCTTCTTACTGTTGAGAATGCTGCAGACAACAAGGTTTGGTACTCTAATTCTAATACAATGCCACTGAGAAGAGAATAGAGGAGAAGGACTTTTAACTTTATTACTGTTTGCTCTACAGACATTATTCTTAGGAATAATATGTACAGTACAGCTCACAAGCAGATTTATTAGGACTATGCATATATAAAATGCCCCTAAGCAATGAAAGCCTTAGGCTGTTCGGTCAGATCTTTAAGGGATAAACTGATTTACTTAACAGCAAACATCTGCATGCATTTGACATCACCTGAGTTTTATTATTTTCTATAGACGCAAGGAGCTGAAGGAAATTGAATTTTACAGCTCTTGGGAAATTGTGTTTAATTGCATACCTACTTATTTTCTGTTCTGGAGATCTGATACCGTTGATATTTTAGGCTGACTGGATTTTACTGATGTGAGGCTACTTGTTATGAATAGGACACATCAGTCCTGTTCCACTGGCATTTTTTGTTTTATGAAAATATTTCTGTTTTTTTCATATCAGATGTGATATTTTTTCCCCACCAGATGTCACGCAAACAAGCCATAATTACGCAGGCACGTATTCAGTGTACTAGAGTGCAGGGAACCTGCTCAATGACTGACTAATATTGACAAATGCTTGCTGAATACTGTGCTTGTATAAATACAGCATTTACTTGTTCCAAACCACCTACAGTTATTTCTGTTTAGAGGTTTATATACTCATTAATACTTTATATTTTATATTTTCAGCCTATACAAAGAACGTATTGTATTAAATGAAGAAAATGCTGAGTTTTAACGCTGTAGTTAAATTTACCACAGTTTCTCATCTTACTTGCTAATTCCTTCTGCTCTTGTTAAGTTTGTGGGGAATTTTTCCATTTATTTCATAAATGCAGAGTTCGTTTTAAAGCTTTATTCCCTAGAAGCAAGTGATTTGGTTGTATACAGCCTTACTTTTGAGACTTCGATATTTATCACTACTTTGTACGCTGTGGTTCACTGAAAACATCTTGGTGGACTGGCCGTCATCAACATAAAATATTAAATGGTATTGTACATCAAATTATGAAAAAATAAGTAGTGATTTAGATTATAATCTGCCATGATAATATCCAGGAGGTTCCACTCATTATCTCTCTTGTTATTACATGAAGAATAGTGTATATTACATCCAACAGAAGAGGCCATGGAGCTACTTTCAAATTTAATGGACCCA
Organism: Mycteria americana; assembly: GCF_035582795.1. Lineage (NCBI taxonomy): Eukaryota > Metazoa > Chordata > Aves > Ciconiiformes > Ciconiidae > Mycteria > Mycteria americana. The sequence goes on along the minus strand of NC_134369.1, from coordinate 7,995,650 downwards.
CAATAGTCACGAGTGATAAAGCGAACCACTCAGAAAGGCTGCGTTTCTGCAAAGGCCCTGGTAGTCCCTGCAGGCCGGCACACCACCAGTACTACGTATTGGCAGGGTTTCTCCGTGATGCAGCCCTGCCAAGGGGAACCCTGAAGGGAGGACTCTCAGGAGCTGCAGAGATGGTGAATCTACTTGGGCATGCTCTACCTGTTGCTCCCCAGTCCACTCAGCCTTTCCCGCTTTCTTCTGCAGAGCCTCTGGACTCGTAGAAGAGACAGTGCTGGGAGAATGGACAACCCGCGTCACTTGTGACTTTAAAGAATAAGGGATTTTAGTGTTTTGTCACTTAACAGCCAACTCTTCCAGGAATGTGAGAAAAACAATATGATTTGTCCTAAAAGGACTTGCGTACGTAACTGCCAGGCATTTTCCTCAGAGGGAAGAAAGTTTAGACCCCATGAACAACACTCCAGATGAGGGGTCCTTCCTTTTCCTTTAGCTGGAACTTTCTCTTCCTAATCCAAACTGATTATCGGTTATGACAACCCTTATTTCTTGAGGGTTGCTTCTTTTTCAGTCTGTATCAGCATGCATTTGTAACCAAATTGCCCTTGGGTAGCTAAGACGTGATTATTGGAGAGACGTTTCTATATGTTAGGTTTTTTTCTTATACAAAGCCTTGAACAAGGAGAGGTAATGTTCTGTTGTCAGTAAAATGAACTAGGAACTAGAGGGATATCAGTGTTCTTAAGTATATGTGACCTAATAAGAAAACTCAGTAACTAACCATGGAAGTGTAATTTTAGCAGAGAACAAATTACATTGGGTATATTCAGTTTCTTTTACAGTAAACCAGTGAGAATATCATTACTAATCTTTTTCAGGTATCTTTTACTTAACTGCATAGCAAAACCAGTAGTCAAAAAATATAAATAGACTCAAGAGCAATTGTAAAATGCTATCTAAAATGAATAGCTGAAATCTGATTTGGAAAATGATGGCAATACAAGAATGAATTCAGTCTCTCGCTAAAGGTTTCTAGCTAGAGAGCCTCCTACTTTTGTTTCTAGTCAGTTTTCTGGTCTGATTCTCTTGCTGTGATGCCATTCTTGGGAGGACTGCAGAGAAATGCAGATACACAAGAAAAGTGACTTTCGTGAGAAATGAGGAAAAAAATCCCACAAGGTTTTGGGATTTTGGTTGTTGCAATACTTCTAATTTTCTGTCTTAAATACTTGGCCTAAAATGACTGACAAAATCATTCTAATTATGAAAAGCAATATCAAGCTTTAGTGAATTCTCATTAGTGCTATCACTCACTAATGTGTTCTGCTTGGGAACTGATGATGCAAGATGGCTTAAATATGTAGTTCATTATTATTATGAATAGTTTCTAAATTTACTGAATTATTTTGCCCAGTGCTGCAAACTGTGAAATTCTGTTCAGAATAATACAGTGGTTTCTGTTGGTGTTTATCTAGTTATAAGAATTTAAATCTTGAAATAAGTTGCAGAGGAAGAGAAGTGCTATTTTAAAATAGAAAGGCAATACAAATAATAGGTGTTAACGCTGTTTTCTATTAAATACTTTAAAACATCCTTAAAATGTAAAGACAAACCAGTCGATGATAAAAAAAGCACTGAGTGTGGTCCTGTGGTTGAGATAATTCTTACTTTGTTGTTGTTGTTGTTGTTAAAAAAAAAGCTTATTGTACTACCTTCTCTCAGTCTGTACTGGGTAGAAAGTTCTGATTAATTTATGGTGATGATCAAGTGTTCAGTACTGGCTAGAAGCGTCCTTAGTCCATGCCTAGGTTAACAGTAGCCCTTCAGTTGCCTTCAGTAAGTCAGTTGACGTACGCCACAACCATGCATCCTGATACCGGCCTCCTGACTTCTCTCGAACTCGGGCATAGACGTTCTTCCTTGTGCGTCTTCAGCGTGCTCTGCTGGTGCGGTTTTGCTGACTGCACAGCTGGTGAGTTTCGTGGGCACACATTACGGTGTCCGATTCTTCTAGCCAGAAAGTTTTAATACATTTGAACAGACTTCTGGGTGAAAGGTGGTCCATGGGCAAGTCTCTGTTATCAATGGAAATGTGGTGCAAGTATAGGTTCTTTGTGTTTGATGTCACTAAATGGGAGAAGCTACTGGTCATCCCGAGTTAGCATTTGCCATTACATTATTTAAAATCAGAGATCGCATTTTATGGCTTAGATATTGATTTTTTTAATGAATAGTGATTCACAGGCAAAGTATATATTTTAGAATGAGACTTAGTTACAGAAAATGTAAATAGTGTAAATGCAACCTGTGATTAAAGGTTGTTAATTGAGGATAAGTATTGGAAAAAAAATTCTGGGTTGATTAAAGAAAATCTCTGTGCTCTGTTTTTCATACTGGGAAAAGTCTTCTGGTAATCAAGCTCTAGCTTGTGGATGCAGGTTTTATTCTGACTTAGTAGCTGAAGTATTTAGTTATTATCCTAATTGCTAGAGTAATGACAGAGCGATAGATATAATGACAAATAGTTTATCGTTAGTCAGTAACTTCTCAGTCAGAACTGTGGCTTCTTCTTCTTTGCCTCTCTGGAAAATTTGTTCATTTAATGGAATTAACGCTGCAGTACTTAATGCTGAATGTTGGATTAGTTTGTACATGTGAAGCATATAACATTTAAAAAATTTTTTTTTTCTATGCTATTTGGGTATTTCCATGCATCACAGAGATTAATTATTATAGTCTCTTTCTACCATAACCTACACTTCAGTATACTTTTTATTAAAAAAAAATAAATCTATGCATTAACATTAATTCATGGATGTTAGCAAGTGTGGGCTGTAGTTTGTCTTCCATCGCTTTTTTATGCCACATCTCTTTATCTGGATACTTAATGCAATAGGAATCAATATGCTTTATTTTTTGCCCACTTGTAGACTAGCAAATACCGATGACTATCTGTTCAGTGACGTGCATCCTCTGAGGACAGCAGCCCTTTGCTATCCGGTTTGCCGGGCTGGACGCAGGTGTTCGTTACGCTGCTGTAAGGCTGCAGAAAACCTGCTCAGGCTGAGCCCTTCAGTCATTCAGGAAAAGCATGGGGAGGGAGGTGGTAGAAGCTGGAAGTGTAAGGAAGAGTGACCCCAGAAGCAAGAAATTCAGAAACTGTTGTGAACTTACTGCAAAGTGCTATTTATGGAGTATTGTGAAAGAAATATGCGTGCATGATAGAAGAGCAATTCACTGTGGTGAGCCACAGATGTAATCTTTGCTCCGAAATGTGTGTGAATTAAAAAGAGGTAGAGAGGGTAACACAGAGGACAATTCAAATTAGTATTAGAGCATAATGGCTCCTGATTGTTCTCGATCGGCTTAAGAACTACTTTTACAAGTTTGTTTTGAGGAGAAAGGTGATGCACCTGCCTTAAATTACTGGTGGGTCTGGTTTAGGCAGTACAGGCTAAATGGAAAGAAATATGATTTCTTGAATTAAACTCTGTTATCTTTTGGCAATAGGTTTAAATATGATACTCTCTGCATGTACAGTAAGAAATGTTATTTCGTAAACTGCAGCTGATGGACTGTATTAATTATACATACTTTATGTTAATATTTCAAGCACTGTTGAGCTCCATCAGTCATTTCCCAGAGTGAGAACTTAATGCTGAGGTCTAGTCCATGTGGGGCTGGATATTGCCAGGAAATTGTGGTGTCTTACTCCTTCCTTTTTTTTTTTTTCTGTGCCTTTTCATGCCATTTGGTGAGTTGTTTTTCCCAAACTAAGCCAGACCAGTCCTTTTTCCCGCTTGTTGGAGTTCCAGCGCTGGCATACTCCAACCAGCTGGTGACACAGTCGTTCTTCTTTAGGTCTTTGTGTTTGAATGACCGCTAATTGGCAAGTTCATCACTTTCATCGTTTTCCTGAGTAATCAGGCTAATTATGGCTTTTAGGGACACTGGCAGCTCGTGTCTGGGCAGCTTCCAATACTCTCAATAGCACTGTGGGTTATTTAAAATGAAAATTTGCCCTGTCTGTATTTGATAGTTGAAAATGCCATTCTGAGGGCTGCTTTGCAGCGCTGGAGTCTGTGCGAGGAGGCTCACCCATGGCTTCACCCAGCCTACTTCAGCATTGCGGCAGGGTGGATCGTAAGCACGCGAGGTGGCTCTGGTACCTGCTGCGTCAGCCCCTGCAGGCTGGCATCGCTGCGGCATGAAGGACAGATAACGCTTTAAAAGTTTCCTCTAGGTTTGAAGATCAAAGGCGTTTTCGAAAGGAACCCTAGTGATGCAGCAAAACCTCTCCAATTCACAGGACGGTTTTGAGGCTCACATTTGTGGACTAGAACACTACAGAGTGTTAGCGTAGAATTGTCATTCCTGAAATACTCTAAAAGTGAACGAGATTTTTTCTTGCTAACTCAGTAAAAGTGGAGGCGAGCTCAGTTTCGTGTGCTTTCAGCTCACGTTCGAGGCACTAAAAACCAGTATGTTGAAGAGTTTCAAAGATCAACTTTTTAATTTAGACAAAAAGTGGAAAATAGGAAATTCTTGGTTAGAAGACGAGTGAAATAGTAGAACGAGGGAAAGAATGAATGGATGTTTGCAATACTAATTTACAAGAGAAAGATGGATTTTAAAAATTATTTTTATGAGCTCCCTGAGCTCCTTTATAATTGATGAACAAAGATTCCAGTAATTGAAAACGGCTAAGAGCAGTGCTGAAAGAATGACTTGAGAATAAAGAAAAAGGCGTGCAGTACTGAAGAATGAACAAGAGGAAAATATAGAAAAAACTTTTGGAGAACTGGTGAATATAGACCAAATCATAGGAGAATTGTAGCAGTGAAGGAACTATATAACATAGATGGAGCTGGAAGACATGAAATGTTTTGCTTTGGCTTTCCAGTTTTACAGGATATGCTTGTAAATGGTTTGTCACCTTAACTTGAACCCCCGCCTGCAGTTTATTCCTCTCTCCTGCCTCGGAGGCTTCCTCTTTTACATCTTTCTTTATGTGTTCCAGTGTTTTTTGGGAGATTGATGCTGTTTCCTGCAGACTCTGGCAGAAATCTGATTGTACGGTACGGGATGAATTTTCTCATCTATTCCTTAAAAACACCTTGCAGTTTCTCCCTAAACTTGGGAATGTCTCAACAGCATGACTACAGTTGGGGAAACATGCCACCAAAAAATGCCACCGATATTTATTTACCTGAATCTTTAAGTAGTCTTTGGCATTTGTCCCCTTGATTTTCCTCAAAAAACTGACACTGGGTTTTCAAATACCCTTTTTTCTATGACTTGATTATTTAGAAGAAGTGCCGTGATTTTTTTATGCTGCGGAAACACAGTTAACTGGGTGTAGCTGAGAACAGAACTGGGTCCAGTTAGCTATGTCTGGCTCTGAGGCCCTTTCCTATTTAGGCATGGTATGTTCCCTTGGGGACACATTCTCTTCTTCACAGTGGTGGTACGTGTGTAACTGAAAGCAGAGTTTTTCCATTTGTGTCAAGTTTATGCAGATTTCATAAACACCAGTTCCGCAGTTATTCTAGTTGCTTTGAAATAAACTGCTGTGCACTTCCTTTCGAAAAAGACTACACTGTCCAGAAAATGCTAACAATTTTTTATTCTAGGACTGTTTGATTGTTGTCAATGGTTGTAGCCAGCTATCTGTAAATATTTTTTGTTTTGAAAGTGACTTCAGCCCGGCATTAAATCACATCGTAACTGATGCTACCCACTGAATGTTATTTATTATTGTCTACCAGTTCCAATAACTATTTTTCTTGGGCTGTCTGCCGCACTGGTGCAGTATATAACGGGGAGCTGTAAAATGGCTAAAAAATTGGTTGGCTTTTTTGGTGTCGTAGTTATTAATTTCCATTCATAGTGGGTCTGTGCCAGTTTGTTAGAATGCGCGAGGACATGCTGTTCTCATATTTCTGTATGTTATGCAGAGATCTGTAAAGGACACACGCTTGGCCCTGCGCCTGTGTTCTGTGTAGTTTACCGTGTTGAGATTTTGCAGCGTGTTGCTGTCAGCATTGTGGAGCTGAGTTCCCGTACCTGCTGTGGATCTCGCTGTTCTCAGTCTGTCTTTATGGGGAGAATTACAACCCTCATGTACTTAAAAGCCTTATTCTGACAAGCTAAAATGCTGTGCTAGATAGCGTAGCATTTGATTTTATTAAGCGAAATAAATAGATATTTAGAAGTGCCCTTTAATAAAGAATCGCGGTCCTGAACTATCAGCTGGCATAAATTGGCTGTACTCCATTTAATTGAGTGGAGTTAAATGAACTCATACCAGCCTACCTGCGGTAAGAATCAAGCAAAGACTGAGTATTTCATCATGAGCCAGAAAGAAATGAATCTGAAAGCCCCGATTTCTAATGTTTGTATCTTTAGAAGGGACTAATGTAATGGCTTGTTAAATAAAGACTCAGTTTCTGGTTGTTCAGAATTAAATGTACCGAAACGCCGCTTTCAGTACTCTTGCGGATGTGATGCATCAATTCCACATTGCATCTCTTTTTTTGACACCCCACGCGCTGCCCAGGTGATTTGGGATCTCTCAGAATACCCAGAGATGCATTTTAAAGGCATCGCAAGATCTCCCCTTCCTCTGAGGCAGGCGTTCTACTTTCAGACCTTTCCTGAAGAACGAACCAGGTAAGAGCAGTAGCTCAGCGATCGCACCCGGGCAAACATTTCAGCTGAAGGCATTCACTAACGCTGCCTCGTGGAGCACTGTCACCTAGGCGCGTCTGCCTCCTTCACCTGCGGGATGATGGGCAGTTCTCCCTGGCCAGACAGCTCTCTGGGGGGTCTGTAGGGTTTACAGCCAGAAGACTGAGGCACTGCCAGGGTGCTTTGCCTTTGAACGTGCGTGCGGGGGAAAGGGAGGAGCGGTGAGAGTTGTAGAGGGCACTTCTTTGGACAAGGAAAGCATTAAGCCTCTGGGAGGCTGCTGACTTGACACCCCCCGCCCCGCAGTAAGGTTTCCTGCTTTCAAATATTTTCAGGTTGATGTCAGACTGATTTTCCTAATGCCGTTTCCTGACACCAGTGCTTGAGAAGGTGCAGGAATGCTGGATTCCGATGCCTACAGTATCAGCAGTTTCAGCACTGTTGAAGCCTGTTTGCTTTCCTAAAGCTACTCCGTACTGAGCTACAGTACTGCTCTGTCCTACCTCAAATGCCGTGGTTACGTGAAACTTTTAGATGCCTAATTTTTATTCAGGTGATGTGCTTGTGTAAAAGCTTATACGGACTTTTGGATCTAATAAATCTGTGTCAATATTGCAGCTGGCTAAGAAGAAGTTGTGATTCTACGAGAGGGCCGACATAACTATTATTTCACAATATGCGTTCTAGCGGTATGTGCAGTGAAAACAAATAAAAAAACCCTTAAGCAGCAGCAGTTTTTTTCAGCCTAGCACAGAAACATGATCATTAATGCTTATTTTCCTTTTCTTTTCATAGGAGATGGCAGTAATGGTTCCCTGAGCATTTGGTAGTGGAGGGGGTTTTCTTGCTGTTTATTTTAATAACGTGCCTCTGTAGCAGCAGTGGATGATGGCTAATACTTCCAATGCAAGTTAGTAATTTTTCAGCTATGTTCTGTCTTCTCATGCTTCAATTCAGGCTTAAGTGAGCCTGTTTTACTTCATAATTGGGATAAGCTAAGAGTGTATATTCAATAAGGTATAACAGCTCATCTGACAGGCACAAACAGGTAAACTACTGTACATATCAGGAGCGATTCTATTAAAGACAGTGGCGTTGTAAATCTGATTAAATGTGATGGTAGATGTGAAATGTGATGCCAAGTGTGAGGTGAGAATAAGGTCTATCTGAACTGTGAATAAGCGATTTTGTAAGATGGGGAAATACTTTCGAAGTAAGCCTTTCTGAATTGGGCCATGTGTGAAAGAAATATAAACTAACATGTAATGTGCGGTTGATTCTTTCACAGCTATCTGAAACTTAAATGTGTGGAGCTTGCAGCTAGCTGGAAATCTCAGGAATGAGGACAGTGTTCTGTGTTTGAACAACCATCTTTGCAAATTGTCTATATCTGAGTGTCTTTAGCCCAGCATCTTTAGTGTCGGGGAAAGTCCGAGACCATAAAGTTAATGCCTGCGTTGAGTACTGTACATATTTCACAACTCCAGCTGTATCAACATCATTGATACAATCCCACATTTCCCTGTAGAACACGGCGTATATATACTCATGGTTTTGCTTCTTGCAGTGCCTATCAAAATTATTGTGCAGATAGTCATAGTACTGTTATTAGGGAAGTTTCATGGAAATGTTACAAGTTGATGTTAGCACAGAGCAACCCTTCACCCTTAATGTCAGCCCCGCAGATTGCTTTAATTAGGAGAGACATCCTCACAGTTCGGCGGGTGCGAGGGAGCACTGTGCTGTGCTTATTCTGCATAGCGCAGGCAAAACTTTGAGACTGCTTCAGGTTTTTCATGGGAAAAGGTCCTCCCTAGGTAGGTCTTTGAAATACCTACCTGTGTGTGAAATCAGTGAGAACACTGCATGAAGCCTGTGGGGGAGTGAAAATGCCCCTCTTGCGACGCTGAGGAAGATCTCAGAAGAATTTTGCTGCAGGGAGCTGGCCTGCCACCTCTAAAGGCGGTAAGGGCTGTGGGCGAGCAGACCGTCATTTCCGTGAAGGAGGCAGGAGGTGGTTAGCATCGTAGCACGGGTTAGTAAAACAGACTTTTTTTGTATTTCAAGCCGTAAGCGGATAGGTCCTTAACAACTGTGGTGCAGCCTGAACAGAGCTGTGCAGCGAGTTCGGGCATGGCTGGTCATACAGCGTTCAGCGAAATCTGGAAGGCAGGAAGCCACTTTCAGGGTGTGAAACTAAACTAACATTCAAAAATAAATGTGACTGTGTTTTCAAGGTCAGCTTTTTTAAACTTCACAGCCTGGAATGCCAAGCTCTCGACACAAACTAAAAGGAAAAAAAATAGATATTTGAGAACAAATGTAAGAGAGCCTCTTACATTAAAGGCAATACGTTTTAATAGTCAGCTATGCTTCCTCTTCCCACTAATTTACAAGTGTGGTATGTAAGCTTAATTCTAGGCTGCACTAGCATACAGCTTCTGTCCTAGCAAATTCATCTACAGTTGCTTTTTGGGGGCAGTATTTTTTAACATATTAGCTATCTGGCTGCAATTGCTATGGTAAAATAAGCAAGCTGTGCACTATAATATATAATACGGTATGGCTACCACAGTATAAAGCAGAATTGCTGTATGCAGCAATTAAACTCTTCCGCTATAAAGAAGATAGCAGCTATGGTGGAAAAAGTACTTCAAAGCTGTGCTTTGAACTTTGACTCGCCAGTTGGAAAGAAACAAAACAGCGATGGTTGACAGACAGAAGAAATGCTGTATCTATGTACAACAAGAGGGAGAGTACTCCCTCTTCTTATGTGTATTTGTCTTAAAGAAATAGGAGATTTAAGTTCTTACCACTGAATGTTTGGCAATTTGCAGATGAATTGTTATTGTGGCTAAAACAAGGTGCACAGCTCTTCCTGAGGCAGCACGGGCTGCGACGGTGCAGCATGGTGCTTGTTACCTACTGGTGCTTGTAGGGAACAGCTTGAAACAGTGGCGCTGGAAAGTGGGATTTGTCCTCAGTTGTCTTAAAGTGATGTAACCATCAAAGACAAATTAGGTCAGCACATTTAGCTGCTTTAACAGTGAACAGTATGCCAAGAACTTTCAACAGTCCAGTTGTCCATGAGAAGTGTCTGTATTTTCTAGCAGCATAGGCAACACATAAACAATTAAGCCCAGATTTTGCTTTTATTTACACCAGAGAATAGCTCAGTGGAATTTGATTGAGTAACTCGGAACATACTCATATCTAAATGTGGACTAGATTGTATTTAGCTTTATGCAAATAGATACCGGAGGCGGATAACTGAAAGCTTTTGCCTTTCTGTCCCTGAGCCAGGTTCACGTACAGACTCTGTCCTTGTAATCAGGAGGAGAGCAATGACTGCTCCAGGCTAGTGACTGCGCGGCATTGCCCTTCTACGTAACACCCAGCATCATTAGACAGGATCTGACTGGAGGTTTTTACACACAGCACTGACCGTGACGGCTTTTAAATCACCGGGTTTGAAACTGTGGATTGCATTTTTTAAATTTTTATCAATGAAACTAAATCAATAATACATTTCAGTGCATCTTGCTTCGTAACTTAGATTGAGCAATCTTCAGACTAAACATTTATTTTTAAATTTCGTATTGGTATGATGCCTGCATGGAACTTCCTGGTATTGCTTCCATACATAAGACTAATAATTAATTTAAGCTGCCCTGGCTAATTAAAAGAAAATGGAACAAAACTTTAATCAAGTCAGTTCAGTTGGAGGCATAAATTAAGGAAGCCTATGGATTTCATTGAGTGAAAAATGTTCTTTTCTGTCTATAACTGCCACTTTCAGAAGCTTTCTATTTCTCAGCGGCTCAGTGGTCTGGAATGCCTTGGTGAAAGAAGCCAGCTCCGAAGATCAGGATTAAGTTAATCAAATAGTGGACTGAACATAATCCTGTACTCAAATTTAAACTCATTTGTGCCTCAGGATTCTGTTTGCTTGAAGGATCTTATCAACTTTGGATCCGTTGGCAGGAATGAAATAAATTGTGCCACTACTATTTCAGTGGACCAACATTAATTCAGTTTCCGGACCAGTGTTTTGTTGTTTTCATTAATAAGTTTTCTAAATAAAATAATTCAGAGAATTTTTCTGTTAAAATCTGGGTAGTCATTAGTGTTAGTAGTTTATTAACTATAACATTAGTTAATAGTTAATAGAAAATAAGCATCACCTTTACTGCTGTGCCTGGCCATATTCATGAATATAATTCCTATAGATTTCACTCACTATATGCTAGAATAATAGAGGTAAATTTTCGAAGCTTCAGTGAGTTGGTTTCCTTTTTGCATTTAGGATGACAGTTTTTATTGAATCCTGCTTGTGTGAATAAAAGGGATTTAGGTAGCCTCGATATTGAGGCTTCCACTGAAGCGAAAGTTTCATCACAAGACAAGGTGCCTGGGATCTATTCCGAGCAGCCTGCCCGCAGATTCTTATTTGCTTCTTTTGCCATCTTGGGAGGCAATATCTTTCCGACATGCCCAGAACATTAAAGATATCTCGTTCTTTGCTTAAGTAAACAGCAGGTTAATTCATTAAGACAGTAAAAGTTGAAGACTAAGGAGATCCAGGGTCTGCTTTGAAGGGATCTATCCAGCTCTCAGACCACAAGCCTCACAGATGGCTTTAAAGGGAGGAATATTTTTGCTGTTATACTTGCTATAATGTCAAGGATGTCAGTATATACTGGAAAGTTACCACTAGTGCCAAGAAGCTATCATGAAGAACCTCACTCGAATCTGAAAGGATTCTTTTCTCATGCCTGGTCTAAAAGTTTACTTAGTTTTTTCTTTATTTTAGTTTTAATAAATGGTTATAATTTCTTCAGGCTGTATTGCAAAATCACAAACAAATATCAAAGTTTTAACACAGCTTTGGAAATAAATTCAATGCAAAGGAAAGGTAGCAATGTCTGAGCTTTAGGCACTTCCTTTAGGCTGCTAAATTTTTCTTGTAAAGTTACTTTCTTTGCCCTTGAACAACGAATTGCTTGTTCATTTGTTTTATTGAAAATTGCCAGTGTGTCCATATGGTTTTACTTATGGGGGTTTGACTAGAGCATTATTCAAGTATGCATCACTTACTGATGGCTTTATCTGAACTAAAGAACTAAAATTCTGTAACAGCATATGAAGTTTATATCAACATTTTCATAGGGTTGTTCCTGGAGTCATTCTGCATGAGGGTGGAGAAAAGGAAAGCTTGTTAGACCATAAGCCCACCACTGCTTTTGTATAACCAGAGTTTTATAGCTATGAGAGGGAGAATGATCTGGTAGCTCTGTGTGATTTTGCACCTTGTAAGCTTAAACTTTGGGCAGACTCAACCTCTACGTGTGCCAGCTGACCCTCTGTGAAGTGGGATGGCTGCACTGCAGGTGGTGAGACAGTGATCAGGATGGGGCTATCAGATAACTTAGATACAGGGTCAGGATGTCTATGCAGACATAGGTATCTGTTCCGAAAAGATGCTCAGTGTTGTTTTTTGGTTTGTTTTTAAATACTGATATTTGCAATGCTGGCTTTTTTAACATATTCAAAGGCAATTTAAGGCTATTTGTGCTGAAATTCTGTATCCTTGCTTCACAGATTAAGACTAGAAAATGTTTTAGTTCCTCGGATTAAGATTCTTCCCTTAGTTTTATCAGTGCAGTCCTACTAACTGAGGCAGGACGTATATAAAGTAGAACAATGCTGATAACCCACATAGAGATATTTAATTAAAATTGTCCTAACTTGCAGCTGAGGGTCTTGAAACAGAATGAAGACAGAAAGCCAGATTAACCAAAATGCAGAGTTTGGTTACGTGTACACACATGTTCACATGCATAAAGAGTAGTAAGATGGGGAAGAGAGGAAAGTAATGGAAGAATTCAGCTGGTCAGCACACTTACACGTACGTACACATGTGCACACAAAACACATTGTATTAGCAGGATGTGGATGCTTTAATATCACTGCACTTGTTCTGTCTAGCTCACACAATTCCTATGGTTCTCTGCTAAATTGCTGGTTTCTTTGCTGTTGTCTTCCAAGTGTTGCTTTCCTCTGACTTTTGTAGCCTATACTCCCCTTATAGATTGCACTCGCCATCACTGCAATGTAAGTACAGAGGCGTGTTAGCCATCCTTCGCATTTTCAGTTCTCAGGCCATTGCTGAGGGGTAGCATCATAAAGAGTCACAGCTTCTCCAAAAGCCAGTGGGCAAAGGGGAAGTCAGATTTCTGAGGTGACAGTTATTCTGAGCTTGTATTTCTGTTCATGATGTCAGTCCTTTGCTCCTAATTTTATTCAAATTATAATTTAGTGAATGACCTTTAGGGTTGCTGAAGACAGTAAGAACTGTGGGGAGCCCTCAGTCCAGGCTCTTGAACTCCATTGATTTCTCAGGCTCTGTGCAGCCTGCTTGGAACGCAGCCTTTGCTCCAGTCCTAAAGCTCCGTAATAGGCCTCTGCAGATAGTGCTTTTTATAAAATGTCCCTTAAACCGTATGAAATACGTACCTGTTCCCTCCAACTTTTAGTTCTACATAACATGACGATAATATCACCCTTGGCGTGTACAGTGCTACAATTCCTTCAGTGTGTAATATTAAAAGGTAATTACCTTCCTGTTCTTTTTTTCCTGTTTCATGTTTCCTGTGCGTATGTTCTCTTTTGCCTCAGTAGGAAAGTAAATATATATATATTTTTAATTTGTCTGCCACTGATTATTAGAGCTGCTGAGGGAAATTGTATTTAAACTGAAAAAGTTAATGATTTGCAATGGGTATATGCTTCATAAAGTGAAGACTGTGGAATATTCTTAATTGAATAACTAGTTCTAATTATTTCTAATTCTAGTGGAAGCAACATTTTTCATTGAGCAATTTGTCATATACTTGGGGAAATATTAATTGATGTGCTGCCATTGCTGTGAATGTGCTGCTTCTGCTGTTACTCCATAATGCTACTGAGTTCTTCATGTAAGTGTGCAACAGTGTGAACATTATGTTTTACAATTTAAATATTTTTTCTGCTCAAGTAAAGGGTAATTTTTTATATAGAAGTCCTAAATTCCAGATAAATTCTGATATTTTCTTGCCTGTGGATTAGCATTCCTTAATTTTCATTTTCTGTGGCCTGTCATCAGTGAGCCATGTCTGTTTTGGTCATGGTTCTGCACTGGGATTTTCTAATGCTTCTAACATTAAAATATTCCTTTAAGTCATGCGTAAGTGATTAACCCACAGATTATGTGCAGGTGAGGAGCTCTGCCCCATAAAATTTTGCTCACTCACAACTGTCCAAGTGTGCTGTGTTTTAGAATCTGAGTTGGTGTTTGTAAGCGTTTTGTACCATTGCCTAATCTTCTTCTTTGTCTATAAAGTGACTTGGCACTTTTTTATTTAATAGAGAATGAATGAATAGAATCTAGATACTGAAATCATGAAAACTTCTCTGCTAGCACTATGTGAACCTTCCTGATGGGTGTAATATTAAAAAAGGAAAATCTCTATTGTCTAAGATTAAGAAAAAAGTGTTCTCAGATCCATGCACATATGCAAAAGCTAGGAATATAGGAACAAATTTTGGTTTTTACAGTGCTGGCAGACTATAACGTGTGGATCAACACTTATCTCAGCCTTACTGTGGCTGTACAGTAATTCTGTCAAAAGCTGAATATGTGACATGGGTGTTAACTCCAGTTTATGCTCCATGGATGCACCCATCATTGCAACAGGCTTGGGTTTCTCAGTGTATCAACTGGTTTTCATAATACAGGATTCTTTTGTTCTCAGGTATGTGTTCTACCTATTCTTTGTGCTTAGCGCCATTCGTCCTACATACTCAACTGATTTACGTCAATTTACTACCACCCTTTCTTGTTTTCTTAGAGTCTTAATATTTTTAGATAGACTTTTAGTAGATCATTTCTTTTCACAGGAGTAGTCAATGGAATTTCTCTGGATTTATCTCTGTGTTACAGAAATCAGGATTCAACCTACAGCATTCCCTGTGACATGCTTTACGATTACATTTTTCAGAAAAAGAACTGCCAGTATTCTGCAGTGTTAGAGACAACAGAAGCACACTCCTCCTCCTACTCTTATCCAGAGGGTCTGGGGTACATATTTCATGGATCTTCAAGGATCCTGGCTTATTGAGAAACACAGTTTTCCCATAGTCCTTCCCAGCAAATGTACAGGTTTCTATTTTAATCACACTAGTTCTGCTTTGTTGCTGCATGGGGGAATTACACAACACATTCTTCTGTGCGGATCGTTAGCTTTGGTTAGTGTCTTATGTTTACGTATTACCCAGAGTCTTTGGTCCTGGATGTTGTTATGCTTATGCAGTATTACTGGAGACAGTGGCATTTTGAAGGTGTGACTGATTAAGGATCTGGTCAGTCAAGCAAAAACCCTGACATTTTTCCCTCTGCACTCCTGAGCAGAAATAATTATGCATCACAAGCTAACAGACTGCCTTTCATTACCCTCAAATTTCAGTCAGTTTTTCTTTATAAGCTTTAGCTACCGTGGCTGAAAATGGGTATATAACTCTTTGTTGGAAAAAATCCAAACCAAACAGGTTGGGGCTGTCTGTTATATTTTGTGAGACACCTTTGTACATTCAGCATAGCTGAAATCTAGCTTCTGGAAGTCTTAGGATTTCTACAAGCTTTGAGGTTCTTATACTCAAGGCAGGGGCCAAAATTCTGCCCTCATTCCTTTCCATCTGATTCCAGAGTCACTTGTGGGATTAAACGTGGGTAGCTGCAGACGAACGTTAAGTTCTTGGGTTTTACTGTTTATTTCAAATGTATATTTTCTGAGTTTTGCATGTATTTGTCCTTTTTCCCCATCTCTTTCTAGCTGGAGGAAATTTTTATCACCCTTGATCTGCGTGCTCTAACAACTGAAGGTTTTCAGAAGGTACAAAACTATGGGTAAATTTGAGTCAGCCTGGGTGTGGAGGAATGCAGTCCTAGAAGCACTACGCAGAATACGGATGGAGTACTTTACAAAGGAAATACGAGACTGAAGTCTTTAGTCCCTCCTGAAGCTATGCTGCAGCTATGCTGAAAGTACACTTTACAAAGCAGACTTTGTAAAGTCAGGATCTGCAGCAGTTTCGTTTAACAGTTATTTCTAATGAAAACAAGTTTTGTTTCAATCAAAAATGTGTTAGAAACCAGTTTCCAAGTCAGTAGATAATTTACTGGGGGTTTTTATGTGACATTTCTTGGCTTTGGTATTAAGTTTTTAAAAATAAAGAAAAATGGTTGTAGTAAATCTTAAATTACAGGAACAATTGCTGGAAAATTAATTGACATTTACTGGCTCTCTTTAGTCTCAAACTTTCAGGTGATCAGACTTAGTTCTTCTGTATAACATGGGCTCAGAGGTACATTATTGCAAAGTTGTTTTTTTTTTTCACTTTCCTGTATCTCAAAAGTATCAGAAGGGAATGTCACTGAACTTTCCAGAGTACCCCTGCTTTAAAGAAAGAGATCTCAACGATGAAAGAACATTTATGTAATATGTTGAGCAAGTCAATAAAAAAAATTTAAAGTCAATGGCAGTCTTAATATCCTGTTTGTTACTGTAATGTTAGCAGGATTTCCCCTCTGAACTGTGCAGTAAAATGGTAAAGATTAAGTAGTTCTTAATAAACGAATATACAGTAGTGAATTTTAGTATTCCAAAATCATGGGAGATGCGGGAGGCAGATCACAGGTAGTATACAGTAAATACCTTGAGGTCAGACCATAATTTTAAAGATGCTGATCATTATGATAGTGAGAAACTTGATTTTTTGAAAATGAATTGAGACAGATCAAACTACTATGAAAAAAATCTTTTTTTTTCCTTCTCAAACTAAAAGGAACAAACTGTTACCTTTGACCATTATAATTTTTCTTTTTTAAATATCAGAAGGAGCACTGTAGTTAAAAAAGTTTCTTACTGAGAATGGGTAAGAAGTATTTAAAGTATAGTCTGAAGCACTTCAGAGGTGGTTTGCATGGTAGATGTGGAATAGGCTCTCAGTGTAATAGTTAAAGGTATATAAGGGCCTACAGAGAGACAGATGACTTGTTTAGTTTTTGGAAAGTGACAAGTTAACTAAATATTTTTAGAATGTGCTCTATTTTGGAATAAGACCTCAGTGGTACTCTTGAGCAAAGCCAACGTTAAAGTTTTAGAAGAACTGGCATTATATAATCCATTTCTGAAAAAGAGAATAAGCAAAACGTGTCAAAATACATTTATTTATTTATTTATTTACTTACTTACTTGAAACTCAACCTTGGGAAAGGGCTCCTCTTAAAAAATAGTTGAGAAGCAGACACATTGCAAAAAATGTCACCACAAAAAGGCATGTCGCATCCTGCAGCTCTTTTTTTATTTTTTTCTCTTGGTTTTGTTTTTCTCCTGCCAATTTTTCTACCTAAAATCAGGCAGTTCAACATTTCCTATCCCACTGCCATTTTCTGGCACTTGATCCAGTTCTTAAACTTCTCTGATAAGTGTCTGTCAGCCTAGCACAACATTTGCAAAATTAATTGCATTCTTAAGAATAAGAGGCAATTTGACTCGCATAGCATGATGCTGTCACCACTTTGTGTTAATAATCTGCCACTCACCTTCCTGTTCCAGGAATACATATATTTTAGCCACCAAATATATTTGCCTCAGACCATTACCAGCTCCTTTTCTTCATTTTTCTCTGCTGTAAGATTTTTTTTTCCCCCCAATACACCAGCCCTTTTTTTAACAACCTAATTTCATATATACTTAGAAAATTGCGGTAATGTTGATAATTTGGGGATTTTTGTATTATTGATGGTTGCTATAGGCACCCAAGAGCAAGTTCTCAAGCTGCTCCCTTACTGGTGTCTGTAAAATCCTACAGCTATTGAGCGCAACCCAGCTTGATATGCTCTACATTGTTTTCTTCTGAATGGATGAATAATTTATGTGACTATGAAATCTCTTTAGTGGTTTTGTACCCTTAGGGGAGCAGCTGAATATTTACAGTTTTATTTTGAATGTTATGATAATTTTCTGTAGTACAGGAATGTTTGGAAAATGTACCAAACCAAACAAAAAGAACAAGTCCCAGATTATTATATGAAAGGTTTTATTTTTCAGAGAAGAAAGGCTTCGCATATGATAGTGTGGTGGTAAAATGTAGGTTGCCCAATTGGAAGCTAGATAAAATTCTTACTGTGCAAGAGTAATATTGAGTGAGGAGGGATAAGAATGGAAGGAAGCAGACCTAGGTCCCTCTATTTTGATTGATGTGTTAGAGTCTTTCTTTTACTAGATACTAGTGGGGCTAGAAGACAAGAAGGCTTAAGGTGATGTGATATGTGTTAGGCAAACACAGCGACAGCTCTGTGAAGGCAGAGAAGGGGATTAAGCAACAGGGGAGTCGGTCAAGTTCTGCAGATTCTGGAACATGTCAGGACTATCTCTGAGATTTTTATGAAGCCTGAAGTGGATCACTGGGGGACACGTCCTCTTTGTTGCATTCGATTGCAGTCTGCAGTCTACTGCAGTAGATTGCAGTAGACTGCAGATTGCAGTCTACAGGAAACATATTGAGAAGTTTAATTCTCAGTCTCTTTCAGTCTTTTTTGGATGGTGGAAGATTACCTCTGTAAACATCCAGGACACATATTCAAGCTTGAAATAATAAAACTCCCCATCATGTCAACAGAGGCTGCAATAAGAATCCAACAAAATCAGCTTGTTGCATAATTTGTGACAATGCAAAAAAGTAAATTGTTTGGCTATTAATATACAATACAACTATTTTACTAAAAAGTGGCATTACATACCACATTTGTCAAATATTTCAAAACTTTCTCTATAAAGTCAGATCAGACAAAATATTTTAGTGCCATGGAAATGTCATAAATCAAACACAACAAAGATATAGATACTTAGAAAACGTATGCAGCATTCAACCAATATGGTCTTCTGTTCCTTGGTTTCTGAATGCCAGAAGAAGCAGATGCATAGCTGGCTCCAGTGATGACTTGGCCTGTTACAGTGAACCTGGAGCCAGATATAAAGTGTCTTTTTCAGGAGACAATGTTGTATCGAAGTCATGTGTCCTGCTTCCATTGTACGGTGTCCTGGGGGATCAGGTAGTAACTTTTCCTCTTAGGAAGGATTCTGAGCTTAATTTGCTGAGCTGCATCAGTAGAAGAGGAAACGTTCAGGTTTTGGTTTTGCTGTTCATGAGGAAACATTCAGGTTTCGTTTTTGCTCTTCAGCAAATGCAGAATGCTTTTACTTTTGTTCCTGCTCGGGTAGAAGGTGAGTTGAGCTAATACCTAGAGAAGTGTCTGATGAAGGAAAAGAGCTGGTACTACAGTGAAACCTGTAACTGTTGCATGCATGCAATAAATGATGAGAAATAATATATAGTATAAAGAGGGATCTTTAGAATCACTGAAGCATTAAGCCTGTAACACATCTGCAGAAGAGTTTTCTATAGGTAAAACAGGTAGTTACACTTAACATGACTATCATGGAAATAGAATGGCTTAACTAACATTTCTTGATACCAATATCCTACTTAATATAAAATTTGAGCACTTCAGCTGAACCACAAAAACCTCCTCTTCGATCTTGAGGTTACCCTTCAAACCATCCTACCACTAAATGCCAACACTGCATAGAGAAACAACTGTTGCTATACAACGTACTTCTATGCACACCTACAATTGCCTTGTGATGACAATGAAATGGTAATGTATTATTATACTTGTACAGATCATGTGTGATTTTTTTGAGCAGATAATGACACATACTCCTACTGTTTCAAATTATGAGGAGGAGTCAACATGGAGAGGTATATGAAAGTAAACCTTATGTTTGCTCCTCTTACAAAGTGCGTCTACAGAAATTCTGCTACAATAATGATTTTGAAATAGTGGCTTTCATAAGCAGCAATTTTTACAGATTTTATATCAGTAATGAAACACAGCACTAGCTTCTTATTCACTTTCATGTGCAAGTCAGAATATTAGTGAATATATTCAAAGCCTTACATGATTTAGCCCAGGAGGTTTTGCATTTTTTTCACCTCCTATCCTATTGCGATAGCTAAGACAGCGTTACAGGTTTTGGGGTAGAAAACTGAGGAGGAAGACCATACCGATATATTTGGTTTTCTTTTTACGTCAGCAGAAAGCAGAATTGTAGAGGCCACAGTTGCTACAAAGCTAGTGCCTTTACACATTATTCTTTTTTCAAGTTTATATGTAATCATGCAGATCTTTCAAGGACATTTTACAGATTATACATAACACCATCTTATGCACCAACATACCATGTAGAAATATATGTGTTATGTGACATTAAATCTCTTCATTATATTATGCCCTCCATAGGAGACATCATTGAATTAAGGTTATCTCAAAACCAGATGATAATAATACCCATAGTATTGAATGTAGGAGAAACTATGTACAGTATTGAGAGGTTGACTCATGAGCAAAGCACAGTAATATTTATAGGTTTGAAGGCTGAAATTCCTTTTCAGGAGAGAATTGCGTACTGATGATAAATTCCAAACAGACGTTCAGGAGAGATGGCATCTACCCATGCAGCAGGTCCTGTACAGTAAGCAGCTGCTCAAGTAGCTTCACCTTGCTCTCTCTTCCCTTATCTCAAAAAGAAGCATCTCAATCCATGCATACTGAAAAATGCTAACTTGTATTTGAGCTTGAACCATATATTATTGGAAAAAAACACCTCTGTAAGTTTAAAGACTGCAAAGACTGAGAATCTGTCAGAGCTCTTGACAAATTCTAATGGATAGCTACAGTTTCTGTTACCAATGGACACCTTACCAAATTCCTCTAGGGTCAGTATTGATGTTGACCTTTTCCACTTGGTTGGAAATGCATTATATCACATGGATGGTATTAATGATAATATTGGTTAAAAAATTTTAAATATTATTGCTATGAGGCTCACAGTGCAGTGCTTTATAGGCATGTTTTGAGCTCTACCTTATTGTCACCATTTTTAAAGCAAAACAGTACATTGTTAAGCTTTCAATCTTAAAAGATTTTCTTTGAATTATATAACAGTCTTTGAGATAATTCTCTTCAGTCTATATTCTTTGGGTCATTAACTGTTTCAGAGTAACTTCTTACCACTATAAAACTGCTCACAATTATGACATATCTCATACTGGTATAGAACTTACTTAAAATATCTGAAGTTCATCTCTAGTAGCACTCTGTAATACATGCAATAATATACATGTAAAATCTAAGTTTTTACTATTCCCTACTTAATTTTACTTTTCTATGCTATGATAAATTCTATTATTTTCTATTTTTGTAATAATATCTGTAAAAAAATTTACAACAGCCCCAAAGCGTGTCATTAAACTAAATATTAATAAACAAGTACATAGCTCCATAGCTGTATTGATACAAATGAATAAATAGTATTTTGTGTTACTTTTTATTGAAGTTAATGGACCAAAACTGAAGTTGTTGATGTCAGTGAGACTGTTTACTTTACTTTTGTAAGACCTGACTCAAGACCTGTATTTTTTGATTCAACTTGCTCCTTATTTTTCTTTGGAAGACAGTCGTGTTTTAGTGATGGTGTTAGCAGAGGTGTGATAATAACTGTGCTTGTTGAAACGCTGTTTCAGCTTACAGCATTTAGTCTGCTGTCATGTTTTGGAATGAATAAAGAGTGGATGACAAACTTTCTTAAGGCTCTGTACTTAGGACATGTTCCAGTTGTTTCCAGGTAATTTGTTGAGCTCATGATTAAACACAAGTGATTTCTGGCAAGATCCCCAGCTCATAGTTTACTTAATTCTTCATCCCTGTGTTTACTGAACCATTTATTTTAAAGTTTCCCCAGTTCCAAAGAACATACAATACAGCCTTGTTAACTTTGATCGTCTTCGTCAACTTCAATCACTTCATCATCCAACATCTAAATCTCTATGTTTGTCTTTTCTTCTAGGTTTACATATCATTATCATCATCATTATCTTCTTCTAAATTCTTAATGCACAGTTTCAGACTATGTTAATTCACAGCATGCTTCTGCAGTTCATAATTGCACTTCTTGAATGGCTGAAATTTACTTGATCGTACATTAAAAAGCTTTGGCAATAGTGAATATGTCATATTTTCAATTTTTTAATGTTTTTTTGATTCAAAGAGTTTAAAATAATATATAATGGTTTTGACAGTGGTTCTATGTATAGTATTTACAATGAAGAAACATTTGACAGTCAATCAAATATTGATTTAGTCTCAAATTTTCAGACTGCTCAAGCAATGGATGGAGGGGTAGGTGGATACATACAGGAAATGCATGAGCTCCTGCTATAGATTGGTTTATTACACTTGTGACTTGAAGATACAGTTAAATTACTGGAAATTTGTTTGTGTTACTAGTAGTTTAGATTCCTGTAGAAATTGTCCTATAGGCAGAATGGAAAAATTTATGACAAGAGTGATAGCTACTGGAATTCATAGCAGAAGGCTCTTTGTAGGATAAGTAGAAAAATAGATTTCTTTGTCTTTGGGACTACAGGAATCCTGAAGCATATAGAAGAAATTTGCTTGTAAAAGATGCCTGTTATTTGCCACTCTCAATCTTGCAAAAATCTTGGAGGACTTGCAAGAATACAAGATGCTGAAAAGGAGATGGGATTTTATAGAACAGGTTAAAATGTGAATGGATTTTTTATGGTTTGCGCAGAAAGTTCATCACAAACTTTGTATGGAGATCAGAGTATATATAAAAAGTCCTCTTAAGATACTTTTGTCATGGCTGATATATCAGGGATTTCAAAACCTGAGTGTCTGAAGGATTAAGTGTTTAGAACTGACTACTGCAACAACTGCTTGGCACAGAAGACGACCAGTAGCAAACATTCATATTTTCTACTTTTAAAATCAAATCTTTGCACTAAAATCCAGTAAGAGGAAGATTTTGTAAATAAAATGAATGATAAAAAGATATGAAACATGCTCAGAAAGAAATTTGGATTGTGCATGAATTGTAACTAATAATACATGTTAGCAATAACAACTATACATTTACATAGCACTTTTGAATGCATTGAAATACAGTCTCTGCTATAAAGGTCTTAAAAATCCAAGTAAAACCCGATTAAGTATGGCAGTCTGTAAAAGTTAGGTAAAATTTTCTAAGTTATAGAAAGAGAGGTGGATTGTTTCAAATGCAAGAAAAGTTGAAAAAGGAGAGAGGAGACTTCTGTGACAAAAGGATGGACACAGGAGACTGAAAGATTCAAATCTGAAATGAGAAAGGAAACAATGCTGACTTTAAAAAGGCTGGAGCAGATAGGCTGGATTTGCTCTGCTGTGGAACATGAAGCTACAAAAAAGACTTAAGGTGCAAATTGACGTAATTTGTGTAGAAATGATGTTCAGGCCAACTGCAGATAGCGAGAGATGCTGGATGTGGACAAATGCAAATATAAAAGTAGTGTGGCTAATCGAGTTTCCTTCAAATGCTTGACCCTGTTATGTATGCCTCTTCCTTTAAGATAAAGCTATCATTCTATCCTAAATAAACACTATAAACATCCATGTGATAGTTAATGAAATGCTCTTCCTTTTATTTAATTTTAGTGTAGCTGATTCTTCAACGGTAACTAAATAAAACTGTTGCACTATGAACATGTCAAATGAGGGTTTGGTTTCTCTTTGGAGAAATAAAATTAAGCAGCAGTTCTCAGCTCTGAAGCTTTTGTATGTGGGTAGAGGGTAGGCTTCGCTTTAGGTCAGGATTATGAATGCCTTTTTTTTTAATATACTTACGGGTATTTTGTAGACTTATAATTCATTCATTTGGATTTAAGTATAGCAAAGGCTTATGTCTTCTGGGTTTTATGTGGAGTTGATACAAACTGAAAAAACCAGAAGATTGACAGCTATGTCCCAAAAGTAACATACTTTTTCCCTCCAACCACCTCATACTAGTTTTATATTAGAATTGAGCTACTTAATTTTGGCTTGTTTATCCTAAAATGCCCTTTAAAGTCTACTAAAACTTCTTCTTGTTCTTTTCAATTTTTGGTTCACTTGCAGACTTCTTGTCACTTAGTAGTGAAGTTGGCTTTTTTGTTGTTGTTGTTGTTTTTGGCTTTTTATGGAGACAAGGTAGCTAGTTTGTATCAGAAGAGGCACACTTGTAATACCAACATTGGTTTTCATGGTCTCCTTCAACATTTCCACAACAATTAGTTCTGTTAGAAACTGAGAGGCTCAGAAAATGAAGGTACAGCTCAATGAATGTGACCTTGGATGATGCTTGACAACGAGATAATGGCTGAGTGGCTCTGTGTCCTACCTTCTGAGTTACGATGTGGATACTACCCCAAGAAATGTTGGTGGTTGGTGGTGGTGCTAGTAAGATTCCCTTCCTCACCCTGTAGGACTTCAGTTTTGGCAAACTGTCTAAAATCTGGGAGCTAGATTCCTAAAAGTAAAAAATAATTAAAAAACCCCCACCCTTGGGGCTCTGGGATTAAGCTCCTTTGACTAAATTTTGCCCTACATCACTTTGTGAAATCCTGTACCATGACTCATTCAATCATTACCACAGTAGTCTTAGTCCATGTTTAGTGATGTTGTCATCTTTTATACTACTGATTTTCTTTGTTTCTTTGTTGGCTTACGAGATTCTAAAGTGCTGGTTTTGCTTTTGCAGTACTGTTTTAAAAACCTTTGCCTTAATCCTTAAACTTTCTCCTGCACAAAAAAAAAAAAAAAATCATGATTTAGACATATTGGAGTTTTTGGAGAGGAAAGAGAACATAAGAAACTAATGCCACATCATTGAAACAAAAGAAGACTTGAATGAAATCCTGTAGAGGAACAAAAATATGCTTTTAATTGCATATTTGATTTTAATTTTGAGATATACCTACAATAGATTTAGAGAGCAAGCATGTTGTTCATAATGTGTCCTTCATGTAATTGTAACACTTACAGGCTTCAGAATGAGATAGGGTCTTCCTTGTGGAAGGCATTCTTTCAAATAACAGTCGAGGAAAAAATGTACTAGCTCCAAAAGATTTCATTATCGTGGTTTAAAGGTTAGATGTCTATCATGGTATAAAGGTTTTTGGTACCTATTCCTGCCTTCTTGGACTCGTTGAATTTTACTTTTTTTTCCACTGCCAGGGTGGAATGTCACTGTTTCCCTACTGTTAGACCAAGGCTGAGACTCCACATACCTGACAAGCTTCCTTACAAGTATAAACTGAATTTAGCATCTGCAGTCATCACTTTTAGATTCTATGGACAGATGAAAGAAATGTATCCTTTTCCCACTCCATTTTTCCTGTTTTTGCCCATGTATTCTGAATTCAGAGTAAGCCACAATATATTTGCCACACAGAACCGGGGAAGGTGCTAATGAAAATATCGAACAGTACTGGGCACAGGAGAGACTCGTATAAGACTCCAGTCCAAAGGCTTTTCTTTCTGATAGGGAGCCAGAGGTAACTGCTTTCTGAATGGGCTTTTACAGCTGTACAGAGGTGCATTGTTTCCTTTTTTTCCTTCCAGTTGCTTTCAAGTATTTTATTTGATAACTTGTTGTAATATTTTTACAGCAACTGAAATGTCAACGGCTGGCTGATAACCCCTAAATTCTTCTATACCCACTTCTTCCTCCTCATTTTAGAATATACAATATATTGCTTTTTCCAGACTTCTTTACCATGAAACTCTGCTGTTCTCAGGCAATCTACATAAACTCTTCAACAGCCAAATTTTTCATCTGGAGAATCCTTTATCCATAAATGTACATTTGTTTATCATTTCTTGACTGGACTGCTAGAGCATTTTAAATGTGGGTGCTGCACAGGCTTAGGTAGCTTGGTAGAATGTCTGGCAAGAGCCTTTCTTGATCAAAGTAATGTTTCTTTTAACACTAGAAACAAAGCTTTCAGTGAGAAAAAAAGACTTGGAACAATCTTTCTGTGAGCAGGCCTACAAACCTACCTAACCATAAATCTTACCGTGGATAGATGACATCTTTGGCAGGTGAAGCTTTTTTAACAGTCTCATTAGGATTCTATATCTGAATCTAATTCCCAGAAAGAACTACTGCTTCTCTTTCTTGGAGAGTATCCAATTTTATATCTGTGCTTCAAGTCTTTGGGATCTTTGGTCTCGAGGCTCTTTACACAAAACCAGTTTTATAGTTTGACTATAAATGAGAGTTCTGAGTTTGTTCCTTAACAATACTGTGTATGGAGATGCCTGTCGCAAAGCATTCATTTTCTTCCTGCCTGCTTCTCCAGACAGAACCTCACTGAATTTATTCAGACATTCATCTTCCCTGTAGCAGGTCAACATGAAGCAGTAATACATTATTACAAGGCAGCTTCAAATCCATCACAAGAAGAGAGAGAATGTGTAGGCATTTAAAGAGAAGAATGGAAAAACTGCATGACGTTCCCAAGGTCATAATGTAGGCTTGCAGCAGAGCAGGAGATGGCCATGGTTCTTATCAAACATACTTGCAGAAACTTAAACAACCAAACCCAAACCAAGGCAAGATGTAACCCTGATTCAAATTTCATTCCATTTGTTAATACTTTTTTTTTTTAAAATCTTCTATTATGGCTGATGTTCAATATGTTAAGTAACTGGATTTGTAGCTTCTATTTTCCTTAAGAACTTTTCAACTGGAAAAATATATTTAGTGAGTTATTAAGGCTTATTCTTCTCTTATGTGCTTCTCAATTAAATTTCATAACCACTGTTTTGAATGATACTAAAGAGGTAGAAAAAAGTTAAGCTGAAGAACAAGTTTACAAAATAAATTAATATACCACAATAATAAAATCAAGATTAATAAAATGCCAGACATAAGATGAAAGCAATAAATGAACTATGTTGTAATGCCAATTTTAGGTAAATCCATGTTACTTCAGTTATCCTCTAGTGATGAAATTAGAAATCTGGTCATGATAAAACTGACAGTAACTGTGAGACCAAATCTTCAGGATGGATAATGAGGTTCCATCATCATTAAGAGAGTGTAAAATCCTGCTGGGCAAAAGACACGTGACTTTGCTACTGACTCCATTAGGAAAAGACACACTTTTTATCTAGTAAATTTGGTAAAGATTTGGACTGAAACTGCAAATAAGATGTTTGAAATATCCTGAATTGGAATATGCCAAATACAGAATGCTGTATCTCAGATTATAATGTGAGATCCTGTTCTTGGTATTGTAGATCATATTGCTTTCTAGTCTGTCAGTATAACATGTTTCACAAATGCTAATGTTCTGCTGTTACTGTATATGCTCTTCATTTTCTTCACATTATGTGTATTTATTAACAGAAGAAAGAGGAAAGGCAGCTTAATTACATCTTTTTGGCCCAAGGAATCTGAATGACAATTAAACTGGGTTAAGAGAAAAAGAGCACTATAGTCATGCCTTTATTCTGGTAGTTCTATTCCCGGTGAAATTATTTGTATATCGTCTTATTTTATGGGAAACCACCAGCAGAGTTCTTCAAAAATTACTCTTCCTAGAGAATGCAGTGCACAGCATTTTCCCAATATAGTTTTTCCCCTCCTGGAACTGTTCCCTGCAATTCTAAAAAGAGCATCATTCTTAAACTCTGGAAGATGGTACAAAGCGTCTCCTGCAAAGGCTTCTATTTTCTTCTACAAACCAACAGTATAAAATGCAGAACAGCAGTTTGAACTGAAACACAGGGTGCTATCATTATAATTTTCTTGCAGAACACTGAAAAGCTTGATTTTCTCTGTTGCATTTAGTTGTAGTAAAGTGACAAGAAAATCTCTTGTAGTACAGATAGCCTAGATTTGTCATAATTCCCAGTGTGTCTCCCTGGCACAGTGGCATACAGTTTATTCACTCTTCTTTGTGCAAAGGGAAAGTAAAAAGCACAACTAAAAGTAGGTAGCAGAAAAAAAATGTATCGACCTCAGAATTTTTCTAAACTATCATTTTAGAGCTGTACATGAACAGGTAGAAAAAAAATGATGAAATAATTTAATTGAAAGGTACATTCATAGGGAAGTCATTCAGAGCTGAACTTTCAGGAACTGATTCTTGTGAGTCTTCAGGTGAGCAGACAGAAGAGGGAGAATCTTGTCCTAGATCCTGAACATAAGAATTACCTATGATAACAGCAGTCACCTTCCGGAGAACATAGGACTTCCAGTGCAAAGCACAGTAGAACCTGAAATAGAGGTCCTGAAATATACAGGGCTATAACCATGCTCCCCCGCCCTCTGCAGTACATTTAATCATTTATATGGTTATAGTACTTTATGGATTTACACTCACATTGGGCTGCTACAAGAGGACTTTGTAGGGAAGAATCAGATAAATCAGCTTCTTTTTCCAAAGTACAATCCTCTTCTCTCCTCCATAGTGATGTCCTAAATTAACTGCCCGTGTTTAAGCTGTACAAATACTCTTTTTTTTTCCTTGTTCTTATTTTTTCTTATAGAAAAACCTCTCTATGCTGCAGTCTTCAGATTGTTTCCTCACAGCATTCTCTACTGTATTGCAACTGTCCTCAACTCCAACTCTTCCTAGTATTGTGTGATTGAAACACTTAGGAAATCTGAATAATCACATTTCTCGCTCCCGATTCACGCATACTTGGGGTTGCAAATACAGCCAACACTCACGCACTTGCAGAAGG
This sequence comes from Mycteria americana, assembly GCF_035582795.1. Taxonomy (NCBI): domain Eukaryota; kingdom Metazoa; phylum Chordata; class Aves; order Ciconiiformes; family Ciconiidae; genus Mycteria; species Mycteria americana. Next base: position 7,967,227 of record NC_134369.1, on the reverse strand, counting down.
TAAGTGATGTCATGTGTAAGAGAAGTCACGGAGACTTCTGCAAACAGCCCAGAGCGTTTGTAAGCAAACTTCCCGGTTGGCTTTTGTAGGCGGTCTAGAAATGTAATGGTAAATCTAGCCCTAAATCACTGGAGGACTTTATGTCAGTACAGTACAAGAAAGAGTTCAATGCTCTCACAACTATGCTGCTGCTTAGGTGACTGAGGTGCTGGTTTCAGAGGTGCACGTGGGAGTGACTAATGAAGAAAGATGTTTCTGTAAGCAAGAGTCTTCCATTTCAAGTGAAAGAGTCTAATGATGTCTTAACAATAGCTTATATTAAAGCACAGTGGCACAGTTGGTTATATATTCTCATCATCATTTGATGGAATGGGAAAGTGAATGAGTGAATGTTCAATGTATTTCCCCCTCCCCAGTGTTGCCATTTAAAAATCTTTCCATAAATATTTATGCTGTATTTATGAGGTCCTTACTTCTAAGATTTTTAGCCAATAAAATGCAGATTCGTGGGAATAGGGCAAGATGCTTTTTTTTTTAAAATCTGTAAAATGATTAAGAGGTAAATTCTTGTCAAACACAAGTAGCCTGTTAATCCTTCAGAACCTATTTTATATGAAGATGGTCAGCATTTGGATGCATAAATTGATTTCTCTATCATGACTAGATACATTATGGATGAATATTCAACTCAAAAATTATTACAAAGTATTTTGATTATATAGTGAGAATTTTTGCAAGTCAGAAGAACTGCTGTTTGCTCACTGTTCTGTCCGGCAAATCAGTCTTGGCACTATACTGCATGCCTGCACAATGCAAATACACAGCTGTGCCTGCGTGTATGACAACCATGAAACGTTAAGGCTCAGAGGGTTACCCTAGCATGTAAAACTGAGTAGCTGTTTAAGAAACTTATTCCAGGAGGGTCATGTATACTGCATGTTACTGCATGTGTTTTCATTAGTATGTTCCCTTTTTCTATTGCTGTTCCATTTTTCTTTACATCTAGTTTTCCACTGCCCAGTATTTTATACCTCATCCCATCTTTGCTCTTTTTACAATATAATTCAAACTCAGTAAAGATGAAGCAAGCCACACTTTGAGGGCAAGTATTTTTAAACCTACATGTTCATCTCCACTTAATCTGGCTTCCTGCAGTAGGTAGAGTGTCCTTTTATGTAAAGTGCTAACTAAAATCCATCCAGCATTGCAATAATACTAAATTTAGAAACCCAAAGATGCTGCCCTGATTCATAGCCTATTGAAAAAAATGGAAATCTCCTACTAATTTCAGTGAGCTTTGGATCAAATCTTTCAAGCCAGTGTGTATATATGTGCTTCTTCAGATACGTTAAAAGCATTCCATTGTCTTGGCTGGCATTGCAGAACAACCAAAAATAACTCCTATATTTTCAGAAGATGGAACAGCTAGTATGGTCTTAATATTTGCAATAAGGATGAGCAGATCTTATGACTATCTGACATCTCAAGATACTTTTATCTTCAGAGGGTTTGCAAAGCTTTATCCACATTTTAATTTATTCTCTTTCCAGAAGTGACTATACATGAAAACAATATGTAAAAAGTACTTTGCTTGTTAAAGGGACCCATGATCTACACAGTTCATTAGGAACAGAGGTGCATACAAAACCTAGCAGCTAGTGACCTAGATGCACTGTTCTGCATTTTTTTTTCCTGAACTAGATTGCATCTTTCCCCCCACCTCTTGGGGTTTTTTTCCTAATAGCCTTCTTGGTTTTTTCCATTTTGATGGCTGACTTTTCACTCTTTGTTCATTGGGTAGTTTGTGTTTATACCTCTTTTCAGTCTGAATTGCTGAAGCTAAAATATTTCAAATGAGCAAAAAGAATTGGGAGGTATCTTATTTATATATAATCTCAGATGATGATTCATTAATTATAGCTAGACTGCATAAAGGTACAAGAGAATAATAAGGGATAATATCTGGTGTTAGAAAAGATGAGGAGGAAAGGAAAAGGGTTTTTGTAACATTTTTTACGTTAAAGGAACAACCACGCTATTTGGCTGTTCATCGTCCCATATCATTGTAGATGCTATCTCAACATGTTAATACTTGCATGATTCAAGTATTATTGAATTAGCATGATTCAACCATATTATATATGATTTATATTCCAGCCATTCCTGCAGGCTCCAAAAGGTCAGGAAATAATCTCAAACTTTTCTAAATAGGTAAGATCAGCACAAGTACTGATTTTAGAACATCTTACTAATGAGAATGAGTGATGCAGACAGCATGAGTGAAATTTGGGGAAGAGGCAATGACTTCTGTTCTCTTAGGTCATAGATTAGAAGCTGTAAAAGCAAGCCAATTCTCAGATACAAAATACAGTACCATAATCCTATAATCACATTAAGAGAATAATAGATTTTTATGCCAGAGGAAACCAATTAGGACTGTTAAGTTGGATCTCCTGTACAGCAAAGGGCTACACTTTTCTCTGAACTGGGCTATGTCTTCCGGTTTCCAGACTTCAGAAATAATACTTTAATTTGTAATTTACTTGAGGCAAATTCAACTTTAAAAGACCAGACATTCCACATGAGTTGAAAGTAAAGTTTTTATTTCCTATACATGAGTTGATCAAATTATCATGAATGTAGGTAATAAGATGACTTTCCTGATCTCCTCAGGGCAACAAAAAGCAATTATCCACTGTGCTAAATATAAACAAAAGAACCATGAAATCGCCTAACTATAAGCACATAAATAATGAGGAGCTTGCTAACAAAATGAAATAAAATAGAATACCAAATTCTTTGTAGAAATCTCTAAGAATCCATTGACATTAGGATCACATTTCACCATTGACCAAAATGGTGACAGATGTGTAGACTCCGTTAACATATGGTCCCTCATCAGAGGGTGGAGAGATGAATAAATTACTGTCTTGTGTCTCAAAGAAGATTAATTTCAATGGCTTGTGATAGGTGTGGCACTCATAAAAAAACGCGTATCTAAATTGTCCTTTAAAAAAAAAAACATTTACTAAGATACTTAAAATCTCAGTAATCAATGAGATACTTAAAAAAATCTAAGTGAATTAAAAGGACAGCATGAGTCAGAGAGGTGCCTCTGCTTTCCCTAGTTACAATACAAAGGATAGTTGGACAATTTACATGGGAGTTTCCTATTTCCATATGTCCCTGCTTCTGAAACTCCAACTCAAACTTAAGGTGACAACTTAGCTGGGCCTTAAAGTATTACAGCATACCATCTTACCTTTGAGTAATCATCCAAGTGCAGAACAATTTTAATTAGAGTTTTGATGTATCCTTCAATTCATAAAGAATAAGGCTTTTTGCTGCTTACTCCTTTTATGGTTGTGTAGAAATATACTGTAGGGATACAATGGGTTGATGGATTTTTTTCTTTGTTCTTTTGAGTTAATCTGAGATGTGGGTTAAATTATTCACTTTTTTCCTGAATGTATAATTAACTATGACTTATACTGAGATTTCATTGCACGGTAACATAATGCCAGTTATTTTTATGTAAAACATATGTTTTTCATAGAGGTTTAGATAGTTGTGGGTTGCAGTTAGAGATTTTTACCATGCAGTTATCTCTTAGATTTATGTAATAGCTTGCTCAGATTTTTTTAAAATTTAAGCTGTGTCAGAAGAGATAAAGCCTGAATTTCAGGCATTATGATTCTTTAAGGATATCTAGTCTGTATAGTTTTTCCTCTTGATTTTATTACCTTTTACTGTAAATGTAATTTATATTATATAAAAAAATACAATTTATACATTAATTCCTAGAATTTTTTGGCCAGGTATTTTTAAATAATAAATAGGTAGATTTAAAACTTGAGCAGAAACACAGTGCTTTCACTTTTCCATTTTAAAGCTTTTATAATAAAATGGAACTTCAGCTTTTATCACAGGGAAAGGTGACCTTTTAAAAACCAAAGTAGGTAAATAGATCTTATGCTAGCTGGAATGAAGAAAGCTCTTTAAAATAAAATGGAGCAAAATTCAGTGGCACTGTGGAATCTAGCCCAGGCTTATATGATCTGCAAGCCATTTTTATATTAGTGTGCTGTTTGGTCCTTTCTCTGACTGAGAGGCAGTGAGTATCCTATCTGACCAGCGGACCACTCAGCATATCTCTACCCTTCCATGAGTCATGAATGCATAACGCTGCCTTTTGAAACGGGGTATTAGAAGTCTGGGAATGTGTGAGAAACTGGGGAAATTGCAGAGAAGGGAAAAACTAGGAGACAGAGTGGGAAGACGCAGCTATGGTGATGAAACGTCAGAAATGTTAAACTCTTATCTCACAGACACACATGGTAATTTCAGCTGTATGTCTACAACCCAGCACATCAATTTATAATCTTATTTCCGTAAACCTGCTTAATTAGCTGAGCACTTTGGGCCTGGTGTTACTCTGTCAATTTATGCAGTCAAAAAAGAGTCTGTGAGGCTATTAATGAAATCCCAGCGATTTTCATCTGGATTACGTTTGGTTGCCGCTGGACTGCATTTGGCTCAGAATCTTGTAGTTAAAAATTGTTTTCATCTCCTTTTAATTCAGACATAATAGTTCTTATAGCCTTTAATTTATGGTGAAAGCTTTAGACGGTGAAATATTTTTATTATTTTATAGATAGAGAAGCTGTGTCCAAGGGCTTCCAAGTGATTTGCCTGAAGCAAGATGATGATTGTCAGAGCTAGGACTAGAATGCAGAGGAACACAGCTCCCATTCTCATGCTTCATCTACTGTATGCAGTGACCCATGGGCATTTTCTTACACATCTTCTTATATGTAGCAGGGGAAGAGTCACAATACAGTTCCTGATAATTGTACTAAAATGTACTTTTGTTTTTAAGTATTAATAATCTCTCAATACTTCAGTGTAACACAGCATGTTATTATTTCAATCTCATGCAAAGATGTGATGTGAAGTACTCTCTGCTTGAGGAATTGAAAAATATGTGTTTTCTTTAGGGAAAAAGAGTACTTTGATCAGGGAAGACTCACTGTTCAGAAGGTCAGTTTTATTTTTCTTCTCACATGGTGAGGCTATTACAGATGGAAATACCATCTCACTGGTGAGGGTTCTCTAAGTAGAACATCACAAAAATGTCTCAGGAATGAAGAATCATGCATTGACTTTAAATGGTGATATTGTTGCACAATGAAGGACTCATCTGTTACGCTATGAAATATTGGATCTGTTCCCAGGTAAGGTGATTTCAAAACCCAGACTGATTGTATTGGCCTGCATCAGCCAGTGAGAGAACACTCCTAGTAATTTTCTGTGGAATGATCTGTGCTTTATTTCATTATTCAGTTCTAAACTGAGCTGGAATAAGACAGACACCCCCTGCCAAAAAAAAACCCAACAACCCAAAACCCACAAAAACCAACCCTCACTCCAAACCCAAAAAAACCCAAAGAAGCAAGATAAATGGAATATTGGTACTAACAGGGCAGTAGCTTGAACATCTGTGAGAGATTAATGTAGAAGTAATGACAAAGGTGTAACAAAAATACAGTAAGGTACATTTTATTTTAGAATAGAAGATGGATGTACATGACACTGCAGTTTAATAATTATTTAGCACTAATACAGAGCTCTTTGTGTGTAGACCTTAAAGTCTCTTGCAAGGAATGGCTAAGTATGCTTATATATTGATTGTATATATGTTGAAAGTCAGGACAGAAACCCCACACCCACCCCAGGACACACCGTGACTTAGCAAAAATAATTGGAACAATGTCCTTTTTGTTAGTCTTACCTGCTAATCAGGAGATGTCACCAGCTCCTTAAGAGCACCCCACTGAGACAGAAGGGGCTTTTACCTGGATGCTTACAAAACTGTAAGAAATAGACCAAAAAGGTATAGTACAGTGGAATTTCTTGCAAAGTGCAAAGATTGGAATGGAATTGCTGAATCACCAAGCAATCATATTTTTGCTCTGAGGTGGAATCTGGAACACAGACATAATATGGAAGAAGTGAATGCTTAATAGGTTATTTGGAACTTTAGGTGGATTTCTAAGCCTGAGGTAGATAACGTCTGAAACAATTAATCATGCATTTCAGGTACAGAAAGCAAAGAGCAGCGGCTCTCACTGATAGTTCTTCTGGCAGACATTTGACTGGCTACAACTGAGAGAAGGAAAAGCCCCCAAAGCAATATGAAGGCAGCATCAGGCTGGATAAAGAAGCTAAAGTACGTGATGATCAGGCTCAAGAAGCAGTGAAAAGAACTGCCAGCTCCCATATGGCTGATGATTCGTCCCTTCAGTCTCCCTCTCGGAGCTCCGTGCTTGTCACTCAGGAAAGCTCAGCCTCCTCCACATCACCTCCAGCGATTCTCAGGTGTATGCATGAAGTGAGGGGCACGGAGCTTGCCGGGGCAGGGCTGAGTGGCAGCTCTCGAGCTGTTACTCAGTTTTCTATATGCCAGTACTGCTCAGCAGGCATGAGCCTAGCTCAGTTGTGTAGCTCTAACTGGGCTTAATGCCCATTCAGTAGGAGGGTCAGGATATAGAACTAAACATTCATTGACATTCTTGCTTAAGAGAGTAGGAAGTGGTTTCTACATTTTTTTTTTATTGCTGCATGCTGTGAGGGTGCCCAAAGGGGCAGATTATTGTTGTTTATTTCTGTTTGCCATTATGATAAATCACTGTTTGCAGTTTGCGGTAGCTGTAGCTCATTTTTTTTGTAGCCCACAGTGTCAGTCTACTTTCCACCATTTCCTATTGTCTGCTTACAGTTTACCATTTCCATTTCCTATGTTTATGGTTTGTAATAAATACACTTGTTTCAGGGCCCTTAACCAAGCTGCATCCAATACCCAAGCTAGTATCTGTAATGCCCAAATGTGGAATGTCAGTACAAAGGAAGACTGGAATATCAGATCTGGATGCTCTAAGGAATTCTCTTGGTAGAACTGGGACAAAATATAATGGTGCATAGGCAAGCTTTTGGGGACTAATCATAAACGTTTTTCTTCATAAGCTCCGAGTTCCTCAGTAGGAAAAGGACTGAAGTGTATTAATTCATTGCTGAATTACCTTGAGCAATCAAACTTCTTTAGCTTAAAAAAAAAAAAAAATCCAGAATGCCTATGGACAGGTTTTTCCATCTGAGATGAGGGAGATTTAATTGTGGTTATAAAGAACACTAGCAAGATCTTACTTGGAATACTACTGGATAGGCGAGCTGAGTAAAGTATGTTCTGAAAAGATCAGCTGTGATCAACAGAGCTTTTCATCTAAGTGGAATCTCAAAAGAGTTTGGACTTTTTATTTCAGCAGATTGGAAGGCAAAAGGGCCTGTGATTGCACTGTCTCATTGCTTTGAGAAGTTCAGAAGAAGGAATGAAAATTACTGTTTAATTAAAGGCTGACATACATATAAAGAGGTATAAACTGGTCTTGGATGAACTAAGCTGGAAATTAGAAGGGATAATTTGGAGCAATTAAAAAAAAAAAAGTTTTAGGATGGTCCTTGACCATTTTAATAACAGTATCTGATGACATGTATATGGTATCTTTGGGCAGAAGACCTACTGTATCCTAGTTGGTACTCAGCAAGCAGAAAATGGCTTTAGTTCACCAAAAAGTTCTATCTAAAGTTCTTGATCTTGTGCAGGGAAGAAATAAAAAATGAAGATAGATACAGTGTTCTTTCATAATTTCAGCGTTTAGAAACAGTATGAAGTGCTCCCTCATGAGACCTGTTAAGGAATATAATATATGCTGTGAAAATATATCCTTGCTACTCTTGAGAGGATTTTCCATCATATGATACTAAAAATATCTCTAAATCCACAGTTGATGAGTTTAATTACTCATCAGCTCTTTACATTACAATTCATTACCCTAAGGTAATAAAGATAAAATAAAGCATTTAGATACCATTGTGCCATTGTTACAGTATGTTCAGCAGAATGTCTCTAATCAATGCTGCTTGTGTTTATGCAGCATAATTAATAGAAATATGAGCACTGTCCTGAACAAACCAATTTTAACAGGTGCCTGAGCTGCTTCTTGTCTTTCATTTTCTATTACTTTTCTGTAAGGAAGGCTAGTTTAATTACAGGAATTTAATGAACAATATTTGCTGATCTTACATTTTAAAGTCCCACTGTAATTATTAACTGTGATTATTTTATTACATATTAAAAATATGCCCTAAACCAGGATAGTTCTGGCTATAGTCCATTCTGTACAACTCTTGATAGTAAAATTTTATCAGAAATTATATTTTAGATAATGAAGCTCTGAAGGATTCAACATTATATTCCATAGTATTGAGTTCTATTTCAATATATTATGCATAACTGAAAGACTTTGTAAATAGCAAAGTTAGTTTGTTTGAGGGTTGATGATATCCGTGTGGTATATTATAGCTAAAGTTAAAGTGGTTGTATAAATGGTAAGCCTAAATCTTTCCTGCTGACTAGGAAACATTGACTCTTTAGTTCAAATCAGAGATCACTGTAATCTCTAAATTAGTTACTTTCAGCCCCTGTTGCTATCATCCAATACAAGGAAGTTGAATACCAGCTGCCAAGTACACCTAGTACAGAATTGCCTTTGTGATAGGGCCACTGAGCCTATAAAGTCCTTTGCCCAAGCGATTTGATCTTATTTAGCCCAAAATACCATTTTAGAACCTTGCTCCTCATTTTCAGAGCAATCAATAGATCAAATCTCAGATGCATCAAACACAAACAGTTTCTGAAGCACCATGGCATCTACAGACCTCTGGTAGAAAGACCAGGACAAAACACATGAGAACTGGAAAGAGGACAATTTCCACCATTAATAACATAGGTCAAGCACCTCTTTTATGATGGAACAATTAAGAATTTTTTTCCTTTCTGAAAAGCAAAACTAAAAAATCAAGTCCAGAAATTTCTACTCCAGCAGTATTCTGATTCTGAAAAGAACTGAGAAGTCATGCAGCCTTCTACAGCATTGGTTTGGCTCTTTTGAAATCAGTTGAATCAGTTTTGAAATCTTTTCTTTAATTCTTAGTGAAAGAGTATGTACAGGGATTTAATACTGTTTAAATAATCCATTTTAGAAATTAATTTAGACTAACTTTCTTGAGTGTGGTTGTACATACAAGAGAGAAATATTTATTAATAATTGATTTCCTCTTCAGTCAGGAGATCACTTTTTTAGATGTAAACTTCTTTGTCATAAACAAAGTCTTCATTTTTTAGGGCAGTGTTTTTGCTGTTACTCTCAGCAAGCATGTGCTTACCAATTAAAGACTGACCTGGTCTACCCTTCTTGCTGTTTCATGCACTGTTGTTATTATATACCATTTAGTCTGTCACTTTCAGCACTGGAATCAATAGCTGTGATCACACCCAAGGATGTTACATGACTGTACGACCCAGATATAACAGTCTAGAAAAAAACCCTGACAGTTTGGAGAGCCTCATATCTTGATTTATTTTGCACTAGGAAAAATGTTTGCTGGGACAAGTTGAAGACTTTGTAACTTCCCCCTAGAATCATGGGATAGTTGTTATAATCCAGGTTTCTACCTTAACTGCATGGTGAACATGTATAAGGGAGCTTCATTAAAACAAAGGGGAAGAGTCCTCATTGCAGCAGTCCATACAAGGTCACATCATCCCTAAGAGATTTATTTTTCAAGGTTTTCGCAGCATGGCTCGATGGATGACACAAGGCTGATGTATACTATGGAAAATACTGGACCCAGAAGTGAGCTGACTCCTATGCTTCCTAGTCCCTTTTAAAGACAGAAGGGGATGTGCAAGCGGCATAGATGTACTAAATAGTGGAGATACAGAATTTATTATAAAACAATAATTAATCTCTTACTGATCCTAGCCTGTTTCATCTGTATGTTGTATATTGTGCTCTTTCATTAAACATTTTCATTGTAAACAATAGATAATTAGTCCTATTTGGGTTATATAAAAGGATAACATTGGTGGTGACAAGAGTCTCTGCCTGTGCCTTTCTCTGTGATGTACTTGTACTGAAAGGCCATCATTCTGCAATCTGAAATATTGTAGGACATGGAGAAAATCTGGAAGATACTTGATGTGGCTGACATGAAAGAGTGTTATTTTGGGACAGTGTTACGGTTTAATTTATGTCAATTTATTTAATGAAGTCAGTATGTTTAATTATCTAAGCTAGATCTCAAAGAGCTCAGCTGGGTACTGGAAGTGGCATAGCTGTATTACTAGGGTCATACAAACTGAAGGGATACTTCTTCTCCAACTGTCCAGCTTTCAGTAGTCAAGTCAGTTCGTTCTTTGTTAATTTGGATATTTCTGTAGGACATTGAACTTTTGCTATTAGGCATTTACTGTCTTTTGCATAAATGACTAGTTCTTACCCCCAGGACAATTCTTCCATGGTCCAAATTACAATTGCAAAGCCATGGGCTTAAACTGGCGATCCTTCAGTTTCTAGTTTCTTATGCTCCAAACTTTGCTATTTCAGTTGTATGCCCTACTTCTTGTATCGGAGGTAATATATGTATGAAGTAAATTTATCCAGTCACTGTAAGAAAAAAGTTATAAAGCATGACTAAATGGTATGATTTCATATAATGGCCTCTAATATTTTTTTATCAGGAATAGGTTAAGGCCTAGTGAAGCTCTTGAGTTTATTCTATGAGGTTTCAAGAACATACAGAACTGGGCTAGAGACTGCATAATCTTTTCTTCAAGAACAGAATCTCAAGTGAATTATTTCATTTTGGAAGTGAAATATTGCATAAACAGAGTCTCCAGACAATAAGGACATAAGGTTGTTGCCACGAAGGTCAGGACAAATGCAGTGCTTTCAAATCACCAATGAGCTCAGTAGTTCATAAGCTTTCTTTTCAGCAAGGGTTAGATTCTCAAGCCTCCTAACACATGCGACTAGGAAACAGTAAACATGGCTACATTGAATTATTCTGTCCTTGTCAACTGAAACAATGGTACATGTCTAGTCTCTTTCATCCCAAAGAAAATCCATAGACTCTATACTAGTGAGATGGCTGCCCCTGCCTTGAGAAAGAAATGGAAACCACACTGTGAGTTTAAACTATGATTTTTGGAGGTGTAATTTCCCCTGTTTCCATGAACTTGTGTTTCAAGGGATATCTTTATCCATGTAAAATATATTTTGTTCCTAATTAAAACACATTACAGACTTTTCTATTTTTGTTTTATGGCCCGTCAAAGGCCTTCAGCAATTGAAATGGGCACCGTGCATTTCTGGCATGCAGTCCAAGCACTCAGGGTGTTGAGACGTGGACAACATTATGCATTTGGACAACAATGATTTCAATTTTTATTTTCTTTTATGATTAAAGTATACATCTGATCCACTTATTTATAGAGAGGATCCTAGACAGAAGTATGCAGTCAAATTCACTTTGATATCAGTAAAGCTCCATTGGGAGTTTAGTTTTTTAGTTTCAACTTTCTTAGGTCCTGCTGTAGGGAAAAAAAACCCCAAAACTTATAGAATAAGTCCAGTGTTTCTACATCTGAATACTGGTTTTGCTACAGAAATTCTTGATTTGTTGATATCTTGAAATTAGTATCCTTCTGACTGCAAAAGAGCATGGTGTTTTAGTAGAGATACTACTTTAAGCAAGAACAGACACATTGTTTAAGAAAGAAATGGAAGGGGAGCTCCTTAGCAACAGAGCATATTAAAACTAAATGCTAAAATTTGTATGAAACTGGTACAAATTAGCCAATATTAGACTGTACAATCACACTTTCCTTTTATTTTGGTTGCTGCGATGTTACAGTATAAGTGCTTCAGGCCATGTGTATAATTCATTTTAGGTGACAGTGTTTTTAACAAGTGACAGTTCTAAATATAGGCCGATGAATAAAAAGACATTGCCCTTAGGTTGGGCTGATCACATTGCCACAGCTTTTTTCCCTCTTCTCTATTACAAGTTCAAATACCAAAAATAAAACACAAACAAAAGGAAAACTTTTTATCTCGGGAGCTTGTCCCATTGTTATAAAGAATGATGAAGACTTATGTGAGGGTGACATAGTTTTGTTTCAGGTTATTTTTGCTCAAGTCAGTGTGCATCTTTAAAAGCATGATTGGAAATAAAATGTGCTATTGTACAGATGATCAAATACACAGATTTACTGTGTCCATGTGTCTACTGTGTACATGATGGACGGATGAGGAAAACACACAATGGGTGTATGCATCGTACCTCTGAACAGCATGGGCTTTAAAAGGGATAGACTCTAAGGTAACAACTTACAGATAGGAATTTTCTAACCATGCAAGTCATTTCTGCTTGACAAAAGTGAACAGCACTCACTATGTTTTGGGTGTTGGAGAATTTTCAAGACAAAGCATGTTGGTACTCTCGATTTGGAAAAAAGTTTCATAAAAGCAAACGAGAAAACAAATGTGATTAGTAAATAAAGCTCTGCAGTTCTTTTCTGTAACAAATTGTAATTCTAAAAATGACTATTCTGCATAGTCTAAGTGGAGACAACACAGAAGAGATGTCATGTTATATGCAAACACACATGAGAGTATCTTTTCACATTAAGAATTCATTATTTCTGTTAAAACAGTGCTACCAGATTTATAAAGTTCCAAGCAAGAAGAGAGGAGCTGGGGCATGCAAATCCAGCCACAGGTGGATCTGTGACAAGCACTGCAAATGTGAAGGTCGATCTTATTTGCCTCAGTGGCTGCCAGTGCTTACCATGTTAAAAGTGACCTCCTGTGTTCCTAGTAGTGTCCCACGGTTTAAATCTTTCTTCCCTTCCAAATGCTTGCCTCTGCTGGGAAGGATGTTCCATGCCAGTTATGGCTCCGGCATGTCCACTTTTAAGTTAAGTTTCCAGTGTGAATTGTGGGTTGAATACTGCACTTCTGTTAAGCCTGGAGCAGTATACAGACTGTAGGTACAAAGCTTGGTCCCACTGGCAGAACTATCTTGGTCATTAAATAGCTGAGGCTGGAAAGCTCCCTCATATGTAAAATATGTAAGTAGTGTCAGGGCTGCATTTGTCAACTGGTGCGTGAAGTATGAAGGCCTGAGGATGTCTGAGAGAATGGTCTGACTGAGAGACCCGCTGGGCCACAGGGGAATCGTTGGTTAATTATGGTATTGGTTGCCCCCATCTCATGCATGTTCTAGTAAATAAGCCTCTACCTGGACAGGCAGATTGTAATCACTTCTCTTGTATTCTGAAATGGTTGCACTATAGTTTCTCACTGGAAACAGCAGTGTCCCCTGCAAACTTTCAGGCTGATTTCAGATCCTCTCCAAACTTCACCTGGACTGGGATTTTGGTTAAGTGTATTCACACAGAAGTAAGTGGATTACCATATGGAAAATGGAAAGAATACACTGAGCTTCAGCATCGTGTATCACATACTGCTTCCCTGCACCGTCCCATTGCTGATCCCTGACATTTCTGCAGAGCCCCATGACTGAGCACTGGAGCTGTGTGCATGTTAGGGATGGATCAAGTAAACAACTTTCCTAAGCCCGGCCCCTCACTTCTTATGTCAGGTGTACCTTCAACAGTGGCTTGACGTGTTAATGCATAGGCTTGTAGTTTTCCAGGTTTGGAAAACATAACCAGACTTGTGTTTAATCCCTAGAGGGGTATGTGTACTCTGGGTTGCGATTTGAACAGCTGCATTTAAACGCTATTTCCTATTTAATCGTATTTCAGCATTTAACTATAATCCTCTGAAAAAGGCTATGTAAGAAACCAGATTTTTAATGAAAAACAAAAAAAAAAACCCTTTGTATGTTCATGAGTGTGAACATATGGTGCAAACCTGTCCTCCACCAGTCTGCCTTCTAATTACGTGCATTTATCTGTGTTTGTGGAACTCAGTGATGATGCCAGAAATAGTAGTAATGATAAACTATTTCAAATTCATCATCCTAAGAGCAGGAATTCGGGAGCTGTCAATGTACATTTTTTATTAAGTACCCATATTAGCCTACTGAGCTGTAAGAGAGGCTCTGAGGAAAGCCCCTGTCATACCCTGACATAGCTGAAATGTGATCATTCCCTTCAGAGCCCATCAGCGATGCTTGCACAGATCTGCAGACTCTTGCTTCAACATCTATTTGGAGTCTGCACCGTGTGAATTGTAGCCACACGTGAAAATTTTCATATGCGGCTCACAGAAGAGAGGGACCGGCTAGTCCTGAACTGTAGGGGTTATTTCCATCAGAAGTGAGCTTCCGGCGGCTCCTGTTGGCCTGGCTAGGATGTGGTATTTGATTCACCTGAATAACAGCCTGTCTATAGCTCATCAAGCCCCAGCTGGATTCTGGCTGGGGTGATACATCCCGAACTGCCATCGGCGGCAGATGGGAGCTTCCACCTCTCCTCGCCGTGTCTGTCAGTCGCACCTCAGGGGTTGCGAGCTGGCAGGAACACCACCTGGCTGAGCACAAACATGGGAACGGCCTCGGCAAGCTCCCTGGTAAGGCGTCCCTCCTGCTGATGCCACTCGTTTGGGAATCGTTTCCCTGCCGCTTTCTTCCAGCGTGAGTAGCGCTTCCCTCCAAATGCCAGGAGAAGCCTGCCCAGCAGGTTCCCGATCTCCACTCCCAAACGCTGCGTGCAAGCCCGCCTGCAGCGGGGTGAGGCCAACCCCGGCGCCGGGCCCTGCTCGGCCGCGGTGTGAGGCGGCGGGCAGGCGGAGGGGCGGCGCCGGGGGAAGGGCGGCGTTAGGCGGGTGTGCGCCTGCCCGCGCTGGCCGCCTGCCCGCGCCCTCCCCCTTGCCGGTCGCGCTGCTGGCTGAGGCGGCGTCGGCGTCCTCGTCCTCGCACCGTCAGGCGCAGTTGTTGCCTCGGCGAGGGGTGGGTGTGGTGAGGGGCGCTGGGAAACGTTATCCCCTCGTCCTTAGCCCCCGCTTCTTAGGTACGGCGCGACTTGTCGGTAGTGCTCGTGAATGGGTTGTCCGTGCCCTTCCCTCACAGGTGTACAAGCTTTCCTCCTTCCAAGGTGCGCAGGAAAGCCAAGTGGTGAAAGTGTTCGTTTGGAAATTCAGAATGGTTGCCTGAGGGGGGCGGGCAGGCAGTACCAAATCCTGACTGGATTTACACCTGCCTGGGGAATTTCAGGTGCATGGTTTACGACACTGCAGGTTAACATGGCATAGGGGACCTGGTGACCGCTCTCCAAAGCGGTGAGTTGTAGTCTATATGTAGTTATACCGTAACCTAAATGAACATCACTAGGTCATTTCAGAGAACAGGTAGGAATGTAGTATCTAAAGGAAAACTATAAAATTGCTAAATATACCTGCGGAGGAAAATAATTAAGCTATTTGGGGGTTCAGCTGAATTCAGCCCATTGAGATCAATGAGTCTACTCAATTCAAATCCTCCAAAAAACTAGGGGTAGCAGAACGTGTCCTTGCGAAAATATAACTTGCAGCAGAATGTTTCACACCATTTTTTTTTTTCCTCCAAAGTGGTGTTTATAAAACCCACAATACTTTCTTCCCTGTGTTTTCTTTAAAAAGCCTAGCTTTATACATATCACTGCTGACAAGCTACGTTGTGATGTGTCAGTTTATGTTGTGTCAATTGCCTCTGGTTATATAATGTGCCATGACATGACTAATGCAGCCCAACATGAGTCACCTGTCGTGACAGCTTTATGCTCTTGAAAGAAACAGTTTGCCCTCCCTTCAGAACATTTTTTTCCTTTTTCTTAAAGATACAATTTTATCCAACTTACCATTTGTTGTTTTAAATTTTTACAACGAAACAGTAAGTGGGCACATACATTTCAGGATTAATGTATATGAGTAAACGATTATTGAAATGTGTGAAAACATGGGGTGCTCCCACTGCTTACAGTGAAGGGAGATGATTATAGATCTGCTACTACAATGCAGCATTGTTCCTGAAGAAAAAGTTACTAACAGAATAGAAATCCCAAGTGATGGGTGGGAATCTAAAGGTGAATGGCTTTAATCAGGCCTCATTTGTACCAGGAAATTGTATATAACGTTACATTGAATTATTAATGCTGGGCTATGATTGTGGTGTTAAACCTGTAATGGCATGAATGCTCAATAGGGACATATGTAAAATGTGAACACAGCATAGATATAAATGCAGATTTTTGCCTGTTTTTCTTTTAGGAGAGACACAGAGATACTCTCAGCCATTGCTTTCTTATTATAAGCAACCTTTTGCAGTGCTTGAAGCAAAACAGGTAGAGATTTGATATTTCTCAAAGGTAGGTAACTTGTAAATACAAGTTAACTCATGTCATGCAGTCTTTTGTTATCTTTGACATGTTTTTGATTCAGTGGTGTTTTTTACTATGAAATCAGAAAGCGGTTGTGAGGTTTTTCATGACCATTATATCTTTCCCCCTCAGAAAAAAACAGGCTTCATTTGCATGAATGAATACAATTTTTTCCTTAAAACACACCATCTTTGTATCATAAAAAATTATGTTCTTGTTTTTCTTAAGAGATTGAATGATTGGTATAATCAAGAAAAGAGCTTATGTCATTGCATGCTTCTCAGGTTATACAGAAAAAAAGCAGAGTTCAAAATCCACTAGGTTTATTCAGATGCCAAAGGATAATTGCGCAAACTCATGTCCTTCCTATAAATAACCTAAGAAAACACAGACCTACTGAAATCAGTTCAGTTGTCTTCCAGTAGGTGATGAATGGGCAGCAACAATTTTATTGACTATAGAAAAAGTCTGAAAGAGTGTATTTTTACAGATTTTTCTCATGTATTTATTAATTTTTCCATATCGTACAAATCCTATTCCTTTGTATCATCTTTCAATAAAATGCCATGCTTAGTCTCCAATATCAGTGACCCATTAGACTCATTATTTCATTAACCAAGAGTGCTTGTGAGTAGTTATACAGTACTGCTCTCTAAAAGACTTTATATCTTTACACCTCTTTTTACTTTACATCTTTCATGGTCGTATGAAATTATTTCAGAAGTTAAAAAGACAGACAATGGAACAATAAGCTTTAAAGCAAATTTGATTATTGTTAAGTCTGTACTAGAGTTAGACCTTGCAAATTTTGTATTACACTAGCACTATTCTCAATTTCCCTGTGGCTGGATAGTGACCATGGAGGAGGCTGTAAGTACAACTGGAAATGTCTTGTACATGATATAGATGTCAAATTTGCCAAGTGTGCTGAATCTGCAGAAGAGTTTTCCTGCACGTTCATGTTGAACACAATGATGCACTGTCCTGTGCTATGTTAAATAGCCCGTGAAAATGTGAGGCAATACAGCATGACAGCTTTTTAACTATCCAACACAATAGCATCTCTAGATTTACTGTAAATGAAAAGGCATGAAGGGGAAAAAAAACCAAACTAACTTATTTATGTATGTGCAACAGTTCTCCATTTGTGGTCACAAGGTGTCTATTCTAGTGAGCTAATCTCATCTTGTCTTACTAGTTGTGCTTTCTGTCCGGCACAAGGAGGCTGTGGTGAATGCTTTGAATACTGCTTTCAGCAACTGATTGCTAGCAATACAGTTTTCAGTTCCCATTCTGTTATATATCCCGTTCTGTCTGTGATATATTTTAGTGTTGATCAAGTCTGGTCACTGCCTTTTGAATAAAATGAGCAGAATGTTGACACAAGCTCATTCATTATTTAGATGAGTAGAAGCCCATAAAGCTTAGGATTTCCATCCATTTTACATGGCTTTTAGGTCCTATGCTGGCCCTTGAAAGAACACTACTTATGAGTAAATATATTCAGCCCCCTTTTTTCCACATTTTGTGTTGCTCTGCCATTCTTGGCTATAGATACAGAAATAAATATAACTACCTAGTCTTTCTGTTTTCCGTGTGTGTACAGCACAAACTTTTCCAGATTTACCATTTTTGTATGGTTAATAATGAAGCTAGAACTTACAATAATAGAAGCATCCTAGTTCCTAATTTTTCTCTGTAACTACTAGGAACTGCATTCCCAACAGTAGGAGTGAGATATCCCTGCAAATATAGAAGTGAGCTGCTCATGTAAAATATTTACGGATCCCTCTTGTAGAATTCCCCCCCGACTCCAGCACACACTTACCTCTGAAGAAGAGTGATGCCATTAATTCACAGCCGTAACCGGCTGTGAAGAGTAGCCAGCTTAGGCCATGCGATGTGTACTTTGACAAATATGCTCATAAACCTGCACTAACAAACGAGTAAAATCTTCACAGGTTTTTGAACTACTGGTAATGACTGGGCATTTGTTCCATTCAGTTCTGATCACTGTTAGCTAACTTAATCTCCATCCAATTTGCTGGCTACAATTGCTGCATTTTTACTAAGGAACTTCAGATTGTGTTCCCCAACTCCTTAAGATATTAATGTATTGTGCCTGACACAGAGTATTCTATTCAGTAAAGGCGTACAAAAGAGTAAAACATGTTTTACATAGGCTTCACTATAATTATCCAGCCTTTTTATTGACTTGAGGTTAGACTTCTGTAACATTTTCTACATGAAGATACACTTAAGAACTATTTGGAATGGCAGCCATGTACCTATTGAGGTATGCTTCATGCAGCACATTGTACCAGTGCTCTGGGAATATATTTTGGTCCATGTGTTACTTTTGATCTGTATAGTCTGAAATGCTTATCTAGGAATCCACTTCTAGATCCTGTGAAAGAACTGAAAGAGTAGCAAGAGGAAGAATCAGCTCTGACTCTGTATTCAAAATCAGCAGCTGCATTACTCTTACTAAATGTGCACAGTATGGTAATACCTGATAGAGATGAAGTGTGTTGATACGGTATTTACTTTGTGGAAATTCTGATGGTAGAACTTGTGAACTTTTCC
The DNA here is from genome assembly GCF_035582795.1 of Mycteria americana. NCBI lineage: Eukaryota > Metazoa > Chordata > Aves > Ciconiiformes > Ciconiidae > Mycteria > Mycteria americana. Next base: position 7,948,356 of record NC_134369.1, on the reverse strand, counting down.
CCATGTTTGATTCTGCAGCAGTTAGTCAGGTAGTGATGGCTGCATGTCCTATATCCTTAAGTCTTGGACAGGGCTTGAGTCCGAGAACTGTAGATCTTGGCGCATGAACCTTTGCCACATGATCTAAAGGAGCAGCTCCGGCACTGGCAACAAGTCCCACCTCCTGTGGGGAATAACTGTGGTAGGGTAACAACCATTTAGATCTTCTGAATCCCATTTCTTCACCTGGGTTGTGGCTGGGGAAAGGGGGAACACTAAGGGAAACTTGAAAGGAAAATTGGTTGTTTGAGCTGTTTTTGTGAGTAATTTCTTTCAGATTGTACTCTCATGCTAAGCAGTAAACTGATCAAATTTTAGATAGAATGTAATGTTTATATTACTGAAAATTGTATAATGTTACCAAACAAAATCTTCAAGCATTGCATTTTATTATCAAATGCTAAAATCTGGAATAGCAAGTGCAAAGATTGAAGGACTGAGACTTTTTTGTAAAACAGCTTCATTTCAGTTCGTATGAGTCTTATTATTTTTAGTAAGACAAACCTACAACTCTTTTGTTTGCATCTTAGCAAATATAACTGATACTTATTATCTGGTACCTTTGCTTGTACTTAATTTATATTTATGTGTATTAAACAGAGTCGAATCACCTTAACTGATCTGAAGTAATTGTAGAGGGCAACATAGTAGGTATTTATGTGACATTCCTCTGAAGGACTGGTGAAACAGTCCTGTTGTAACGCGTATATTACACAGGAAGTTCTTTCAAGCATCAGCAGTACCTCATAACTGACTATTCCTTTGCTAACCCTCATGAGGTCTGTAACTATATGTATGCTATTATAACGTGGTAAGCATGGTCTGGTAATTTGGTTAGAAACACAAGTCCTTTCCTTGCATTTGAATGTGAGTTGTGTGGAGGTAAAGTATCTACCTTTCACAAGCTGCCAGCATGGATTTGCATGGTCTTGGTTACTATCCTCTGGAGTTTTGAGGGTATTTGTAGGACTTTGTGGGTAGCATTAATTGTAGAATAGTTCCCCCCCACACACACACTTTCCGATAGAAAAGTCTGTAAAATGTTGACGGGACCTAAATCAGAAATTGATAAATACTGAGGTCTTCCCTCAGCTGTATGCATAGACTTTGGGTTTGCATAGAAATAGGGTCCATAGTTGCTGGAATCACCCTGAATAGTGGCTACTACCAGAAATAGGACACTGGACTAGATGGACCTTTTATCTTTGCTAAAATAATTTACTTTTATTGAAATAAAATAGAACACAAAATAATATATCCCAGAACACTGTTAGCATGTTTGAGTGATTTTCCTTGAAAGATCAAGCCATAAAAATATTTTCTTCATGCAAAAATGTGGTCAATTTAATGTGAAGTCATTGTGTTCAAATAATCCTGAACTCAGGACATATCACAGAGAATCACAGAATCGTATAGGTTGGAAAAGACCTTTAAGATCATAGAGTCCAACCGTAAACCTAACACTACCAAGACCACTGCTATACCATGTCCCTAAGCACCTCATCCAAACGTCCTTTAAATACCTCCAGGGATGGTGACTCAACCACTTCCCTGGGCAGCCTGTTCCAGTGCTTGATAACCCCTTCAGTGAAGTAAAATTTCCTAATATCCAGTCTAAACCTCCCCTGGCGCAACTTGAGGCCATTTCCTCTCGTCCTATCACTTGTTACCTGGGAGAAGAGACCGACCCCCACCTCGCTACAACCTCCTTTCAGGTAGTTGTAGAGAGCGATAAGGTCTCCCCTCAGCCTCCTTTTCTCCAGGCTAAACAACCCCAGTTCCCTCAGCCACTCCTCATCAGACTTGTGCTCCAGACCCTTCCCCAGCTTCGTTGCCCTTCTCTGGACACGCTCTAGCACCTCAATGTCTCTCTTGTAGTGAGGGGCCCAAAACTGAACACAGTATTCGAGGTGCGGCCTCACCGGTGCTGAGTCCAGGGGCACGATCACTGCCCTAGTCCTGCTGGCCACACTATTCCTGATACAAGCCAGGATGCCATTGGCTTTCTTGGCCACCTAGGCAGACTGCTGGCTCATATTCAGGCAGCTGTCAACCAACACCCCCAGGTCCTTTTCCGCAGGGCAGCTTTCCAGCCACTCTTCCCCAAGCCTGTAGTGTTGCATGGGGTTGCTGTGGCCCAAGTGCAGGACCTAGCACTTAGCCTTATTGAACCTCATACAATTGGCCCCAGCCCATCAATCCAGCCTGTCCAGGTCCCTCTGCAGAGCCTTCCTACCCTCAAGCAGATCAACACTCCTGCACAATTTGGTGTCATCTGCAAACTTACTGAGGGTGCACTCGATCCCCTCATCCAGATCATTAATAAAGATATTAAACAGAACTGGCCCCAACACAGAGCCCTGGGGGACACCACTTGTGACCGGCTGCCAACTGGAGTAAACTCCATTCACCACCACTCTTTGGGCCCAGCCATCCAGCCAGTTCTTTACCCAGCAAAGAGTACATCTGTCCAAGCCATGAGCAGCCAGTTTCTCCAGGAGAATGCTGTGGGAAACTGTGTCAAAGGCTTTACTGAAGTCTAGATAGACAACATCCACAGCCTTCCCCTCATCCATTAGGCGGGTCACCTTGTCATAGAAGGAGATCAGGTTGGTCAAGCAGGACCTGCCTTTCCTAAACCCATGCTGGCTGGGCTTGATCCCTTGCTTATCCTCTACGAGCTGTGTGATGGCACTCAGGGTGACCTGCTCCATCAGCTTTCCTGGTACCGAGGTCAGGCTGACAGGCCTGTAGTTCCCCGGGTCCTCCTTCTGGCCCTTCTTGAAGATGGGCGTCACAGTAGCTAATCTCCAGTCAGCTGGGACCTCCCCAGTTAGCCAGGACTACTGGTAAATGATGGAAAGGGGCTTGGTGAGCACATCTGCCAGTTCCTTCAGTACTCTCAGGTGGATCTCATCAGGCCCCATAGACTTGTGAGTGTCTAAGTGGTGTAGCAGGTCACTCACCATTTCCCCCTGGATTATGGGGGCTCCATTCTGGTCCCCGTCCCTATCTTCCGACTCCAGGGGCTGGGTACCCAGAGAACAATTGGCCCTGCTATTAAAGACTGAGGCAAAGAAGGCATTAAGTACCTCAGCCTTTTCCTCATCCTTGGTCACCACGTTCCCTCCCCCATCTACTAGAGGCTGGAGATTCTCCTTAGCTTTCCTTTTGCTGCTAATGTATTTGAAGAAGTATTTTTTGTTGTCTTTTATGGCAGCAGCCGGATTGAGCTCTAGCTCGGCTTTGGCCCTTCTAATTTTCTCCCTGCACAGCCTCCTGTACAGACTTTCCTCTCTTTCCTGAGTTCGAGCCAGAGCTCTCTAGTCAGCCAGGCCGGTCTTCTTCCCCGCCGGCTCGTCTTTCGGCACCTGGGGACAGCCCGCTCTTGTGCCTTTCGGACTTCCTCCTTAAAGAATGTCCAGCCTTCCTGGACTCCTTTGACCTTTAGGGCTGCCTCCCAGGGGACTCTGTCGACCAGTCTCCTACACAGGCCAAAGTCTGCCCTCTGGAAGTCTAAGGTGACAGTTCTGCTGACCCCACTCGTTGCTTCTCCATGTATCAAAAACTCTATCATTTTGTGATCACTGTGCCCAAGACGGCCTCCAACCATCACGTGCTCACAAGTCCTTCTCTGTTGGTGAACAAGAGGTCCAGCGGGGCACCTTCCCTCGTTGGCTCACTCACCAGCTGTGTCAGGAAGTTATCTGCCACACACTCCAGGAAGCTCCTAGACTGTTTCCTCTCTGCTGTATTGTATTTCCAGCAGACATCCGGTAGGTTGAAGTCCCCCAGAAGAACAAGGGCTAGTGATCGTGAGGCTTCTCCCAGCTGCTTATAGAATATGCTCTGAAACAGGCATTCTGCTTCTGGAGAAGGAAATTGGATAGTAATCATGTATCTTCACAGCTGCCTTTAAAATTGAAAATGGGTTTCCTTTCCATAGAAGCTGGCTGTGAACGGAGAATACCCATGGGCACACACCCATCGCTGGAAGTGGGGGAGCATTCGATGGGCTTCACAGAGTAGCCAGAGGCAGGCTCTGATCCAGTGAGAACTCAGCTCTTCAATTTCACCCCTGTGCTTGAGCACAGAGAAATGTCACGTTGGTATTGCCTTTTACCACTTAGTCAAAAGTTTAAGATAATTGTTCTTGTGCACCAAAACCACAGGTATTTCAAAGTTATGGGCAGAAATCCTATTAGCTGACTTAGAATCCTATCAGCAGCTTGCATCATGTATTCAATGCATCATGGTCTGTCACACAGAGATATCTCTGAGGGCGTCATTGAGTTAAAGGGGCTTTAGACTGCTTAGCTTCAGCTGGTGTGTAGTCAGGCACTCTGGAATATTTATGGCACATGTTGTGCCATAGTATGGAGAGAACAGCAAATACTATGAGTGGAACAAATAGTGACTGCAGTGCAGGTGGAAAAGATTGCCTTTTTCCTAGATCTGTTTTCTAAAGGTACTCCGGGAGAGTAATCTTAAGAATCCTTCTGTTACTAATCAGAGCACTTGCATACTTTGACTGTGGAAAGGTGCATGGGCAACAAGGGAGCTCTTTAGAAGACAAGTATGAGAGGAGACTATGGGCATAAAATTTGTCTGCAGGTGTAATGGAGGTTATAAACTCATAGACCTCTCAGGTTCCCAGGCCTTTTAAGCTGGTTCTTGCCTAGCGTCCTTCAGTAAACATTAACAGCTCAACAACATACAATGTCTTCTATAGGAAAAAAAAAAAGCAGCTTTTACTTCTAGCTGGCCTGTTGCGCTTGTGATAACATAGACTCCACAACATGTATGGACTAGATGTATCTTCAGTCTTCTCTCTAAAGTGGCTGCACACTGATGTTTTTGCATGCTCTTCACTTTCAGTGATATCATTCATACTGTGTGAAGGGGGGGAAAAGGGCTAGGAAGGAAAGAGTAAAAATGCTTTAAAAAAAAAATTAGAAATGCTTGCCAAAAATCAGTGGGAAGGAGTGAGAAGAGTTGCCATGACAACCTCCAGCATTGTACCTCTGAAGAATTGCTTTACACATTTGACACACTTGCAGTTTCTGCAGTGATCATGGTGTAGTTTCATTCTTCTTAGTTTAACCTGTATCGTTGTAGATACAGCATCACAGAGGGATACTCTTTTGGTATAGAAGTCCTTTTGCTTCTATTGCTGTGACAAATACAGAGTTCTAATAATTATGGACTAAATCCTCTATAAGCTTACATGATGAACATGCAGGGCAGTTTCTCTGACACTAATAGAGCTACTTTCTGCCGCTTTCTTTTTATAAAAGTTCCAGAAGGGAATATGTCAGTCTTGTGTGACCTTAAAGAAGAAAATATTTAGGAGGAGAATGTTTGGGTTTGGCTTTGTAAGTTTATAAATTAATCCCTTCAGTGTGGAGAACATAAAGTGGGAGAAAAAGGAGAGGAACTTCTGAGACTGACAATGTTCAGGAGTCAAAGAGGATAATGAAAATGGTGAGAACAAGGATCTGAGAAAGCAGGTTGCATAAGTTTACAGGACAAAGATAGTACTTAATGTTTGATCCTTGCAAACGTACAAGGGTGCAGTTGAAGTCTGAGCAAAAATTTCTGATGTAACTTTTCTCAGAAAAAGATTACATATTTTGATCAATAGTTTGTGTTTTGAATGTATTGCATTCCCTCCCCATTGAAACTAAATATATATCTTTGAAAGTCAAATACCTTTGTACATTAGAAAAAAAAAAAAGGAAAAAAAAGCTTTGTTGCTGAGGTTAATTTCAGTAAAATTAAGCCCTTGTTGGTCCAAAATCTCCTAGATATAACTTTATGCTTATGTTAAATGAGTGCTATACTTCAAAACAATTTTTTTCCTGCTTTATAATTTTATTAGCAAATATAAAAAAAATATAATTCTGGAGTATATTGAATTTCTTTTTAGCATCCCAGTTTGGCCAATTAACTATAGGAATAATTATTCATACATCCCTAGTCAAAAACCTTGCTTTGACTGCAAGCATGAAAGATCCCTCTAGTTTTTTACAGGCAGAAGTAAGCCTACGGGACAGGTGGCAGCAGTAGTTTACTTATGAACACAAACTGGAGCTTTGTCCTCCAATATCTGAAACTCCCTAGTGCATTGCAGTTGTATTCTGCTACTATGGTCTAATAGTAGCAGACATTAGGCTAATAGAGCCGGTGATTGTCATTATGAAATCATGAGCAGTTAATTTTGCATCTGATATTTTCCGGTAGCTTCATGCATAGGAATCGTTTGAGCATAGCTGTCCTTGGTCTCAGTTATAATTACCTATTCCTTATTTTATATCAGATCCATGTTAAACAATGAACACTAGGACTGGATGCTCGGGTCAGAAATTGGCAATTTTCTCCCAATGAAGAGCTGAACCAGTGTGTTTTGTTCAGGTTATTTGGCTTATTCACAACTCTTATATATGTAACTGACTTGATACTGAAATATCAGTTTGATTTCCATTTCTTTGGAGAATTGCATCTCATCTGCAATGCAGTACAGTCATTTACTGGCCCCAAATATATGAAAGTGAATGTATATTAGCTATCTCTTCTGCCTAATTATTCCTGTTAGCTGTCATTAGCATGTCATTTTTCACCAGCATTTGACATTTTTAAGTTTCAGCTGGACAGTGTGCTGGGCCATCTTGTCTAGACTGTGCTTTTGCCAAGAAGTGTTGGACCAGATGATCCTTGAGGTCCCTTCCAACCTCGTATTGTATGATTCTATGATTAACTGGATTCCTTACTGACCTTTACATTGAGATGTTCAACACCATACAGTATTTACTTTAGTAAATGAAGGATCAATATGTGTGATGGACTAATAAATGTGATGGGTGAACATGTAAGTAACTCTTCTGTTTTCTTTCTCTGATCATCTTTAGAGACCGTTATGTTTTTCTTGTAGTTCAAGTAGCTGAAGTTTGATGCTATACATTCTGTTGGTTTACACAAACTGAATGATTAAGCTGTATTCCTAGTTAATTCCCAGAAAAAAGCACAAAATTCTGCTTCCCTTGACAGGAAAGAAGCAAACAAGTTGACAATTTCCTTGCTGTGCGTATCAGTCCAATGAGCTCTGTGCTCAAGAAGTCTGTCTGCTTGCTCACTGAGCCCCATTGACAACTTTTGTCCTGAATATCTGCCTTTGCTGGGAAGCACAGTCCAGGCATCCTGTGAGGAGTACATCACTCTCTGCATTTCTGATCAGAGCTCAGACTGTGCAGATTATTCTGCAGTACTGCTTGCTGCTTCTAGAAGCACAGCTGGTGTTACAGGGCTGGTATTAGTGGAAGGAAGTTAGCCTTTTGTAAGGCTTGGTTGGCCCTATCATCACTCCTTGAAAATTACCAAATGATACATATATACTGTACATACGTAGTTTGTATTTTTTTTTGTCTGGTGGTCCTTGTTTTTGAGCTTGTGATTACTCTAATTAAAAGGAGAAGAATCTAACAGGAGATAATGACATTCTATTTTGAGTTGATAGATGACACTTAGCATTGAGGGACCCGGGTTCAAACTATGCTTTTTAATCTGACAGGCAGTTGTCATGGAAAGTATATATCTACAAATTTGCTAAATGCCTTGGGCATTCAAGGTAAACATGGATAGCTGGGGAAAGAGACTTTACACTTGTCAAAACAGGCTAGAAGCTTCCTTTAACTAATGAAATTATTTCTTTATCTGTGCCAGTAGGGGTTCTTGATTTTAGTCAGATGCTCAAACCTCAGTAACCAATGAGCCTTTTTTAGCTCAGGTTCTGCTAATTATAGTTCTGAGAAGTAGTTTGTGTGCTCCTAAAAGGCCGAGCGAATTCCATATTAATTTTCACAGGAGTTGGAATTGTGTTGCCCCCAAGTTTTTTGCACACAGAAGAATTATTAGTTTTGCTTTTCAAAGATGATTGTTTTTATACTACCCTACTTTATTTTGAAAATCATAATGTCACATGTAGATTTTTTGGAAATTGTTGCCCCTAAAAACATTCCTTTGTTCAGAACTATTATTGCTTAGTTTCGAGGCAGGTGAAATGTCTTTAAGCAGTTGGTCCTTATGTAAGAATTTTCCCTAAATTATTCTTAGAATAGATAATGAGATCTCCTTTGGGGAAGTGAGATGGAAGTATCATGGAATTATCTGAGAAGAGGAAATGCTTTAAGTATGTGTTATATTGTGCTAAGTTGGAAATGTCATAAGCACTGTGGAACTATCTGAGTAAGTACTATTGAGTGGAAGTAGGATTTGCAGAGACCCACTCCCAGTCCGTGTTTCTGGAAGTAACATAGTAATATAAAAGTGAATGTATGCTTGAAACTTACTGCCTTTGCTGCTTGGAAACTTAAAAACAAATATAATTATATGGAACCAGGTAGCTTTTTTTTTTCTTTCAGATAGGCCTTCATATTTATTCATTACTGTTGAAATTGTATCATTTGGTGTGCTTCTCTACCATAAGGACTTCATAAGTTCAGCTGTTTTTATCTCTTTGGCAAACTGTTTTGCGGTAGTTGTTTCCCAGCATCTGGGAGGACTGTCAGTTGAACAAATTATATTTGTTAATTAAGCCCCTTAGAAATGATACAGGAGATAAATTTACTGTAAGAGACAATAGTATATTTGTAAAATACTACTGGCTTCTCTTACAATCTAAGTATAATCCCATGCAAGATTTAATGGTACATAAATGGTTATTATTCATATTAATGGCCTATACTTATCCTCTCATAGTAATAGTAATGTAATACAAATGAAGACTATTAGAACATTAACCATAAGTGACCACAGAAATATAAATTGCATATTGTGTTCTGCAGCCTTAAATAGCAACATCCATGAAAGATATTAAGGCAGCTTTCATTTAACTAGATGAAATAGTCTGCATAATTTAGGGAACTGTGCACGTTGCTTTGGCAAGCAATGAAGATGATAATATAATTGCAGAATTATAGCAATACTGGAAAGACTAATAGTATTAAAATTTATAATGGCACAATATCTGTGCAACAGACTTTCATAGGAGCTAAGGATGGTAACAGCCTACCTTACCTTTTGCTCAAAAAACCAAGAAATGCTTCTTTGCTAACAGAAACAAGCTTAGACTCCCCCTTTTTCTTCCCGCTCTCTTTAGCCAGGTTGTATATGTGATAGTGTTCCTGGAGAGAGAGGAATAGAGAGAACAGAACCCAAATATGGTTAGTCATGTCTTGTAATGGAGAGTTGAGATACTTAAATGAAAGTCAGAAATAAATGCAATAATGAATAATGAAAACTGCGCTAAGGACTTTTTATAATAAGCAAATCTACTTAAGCAATCATTTTAAAGCTGCTGTGCCATTTTGAGTACAAACATACCTGACCTAAAGACATTCTCAATTGGCTACAATGTTTCTCTTGAGAGCTACTGTGAATCAGTTTTAGTATTTTATATTACATTCATCATACTTAAAGGTGCTTGAATTTCCAACATGAAATACACAATGAATCCACCAGTGCTGGATAACAGGTGTTAATGCTTGCCGGTGTGTAGCTTGAACCATGTCACAAGTATAAGGAGATTGAGTTAGCTGTTAAAAACAAAATGTAAATAGCTTCTGAGGTGTGGAAATGCAAAACATTTTTTCTCAGCCTTTGAGCAGAAATAATTTTTCCTCTTGCACTGACTCAGGGCTAACATATATCTGCCACTCAGGAATCCTTCCTTATGATAATTGGCAAAGTATCAATTAATATTCATTCACAGAGGCATCACATTTTTCTTCATTTATTAACTTCCTATGGTATTAAAAAAATCATGGTTTTCCATGAAAACGTATTATGGGTGCAGAAAGCATTATGAATACATTTATGAAAGCATATTTTGCTGTGTGTGCACATGTATGTGCTTATATATACGTATATATTCCCACTGGAGATGTTTAAATTCTTCTCTGTTGACTTAGGAGTCAAGGAGTCAGGAAAGAATATACTGTGTAATGCACGTAAATAGCCATATTCTTTTAGGCTTTGCAGTCTCTGTCCTTGGAGGTTTTCAAGACCTAAGTGCATCAAGCCCTGAATAACCTGGTCTGATCTCATAGCTTACCTTGCTTTCAGCAGGAGGTTGGACTCCTGAGGTCCCTTCCAACTTGAATTGTCCTATAATTCTATGATTATGCCAATAATAAACTATGCAGAGAGAGACTCATTATATCTGTTTCAGTCATCAGTAGCTGAAATGGTCTATGAATATATATGAACTAATTGGGCATTTAATAAGCAAAAACATACTCATGAGCTACAGAATGTATAAAATAGATGCAGGGAATCTCACATAGTTGTGGAAAGAGTTTGCACATTCAGTTTCTTATTTTTAGCCTAAACAATGCAGCCTGTATATGCTACTTTCCACATATTTTTCCACCATTGTGATAGTGTTCAGCTTCATTTTAGTCTAATCCACTGCTTGAAAGCAGCAGAGGGTAATTTGGGAGCTGAAAAAAAGAGTTCACATCATATACTTTTGGTGCCAGGAATCTGCCTGCCATTAGCTGTAGTGAGGGGAAAAAAACAGTTTTCTGAAGGGAGATAATAAGAAAAAACCCCTTAGTTCTACTGAGTTTTTGGCTGTTTAAAATATTCAGTGACTTAGGACATACCTTTGTGTGCTTAGGTATTCAGCAAAGCCTTATTAGTAAGAAGGGTGTTAGTGGACTGCATTTTAGGAATAGAAAACATGATCAGAAATTATTAGGTTGGACTGTAAATAATGAAATAAGGCTAGCATTCTCTCTTGGTGAACAGAAGATGACAGAGTTAGAATATTTTATCTTAATTTATATACTCTTGTTTATCTTATGGTGCTTAGTAGTCTTATACTCTGATTCTTCTGAATTGGTAGATTATGTGATGTTTTAAGCATTTAATACGCAGACTGTATAAACTAGATTGACCTTCTTGCATTGAATTTCTCAGGCTAAAAAGTACAGTCTTTATAAGCTATGTCTCCTTCTCTTTCCACCCCCATGATAATGTTCAGAGTTTCAATTTACTCCAACCCACTGCCTGAGACACAGAACACTTGCTATTATATAAGACACTTCAATTTGATGTGATTTTTCTGTTATATTTTATCATATTAACTTTCACTGCTTTTAGGTGATCTTTTGTTGAAAGTAACAGAAGAGCAAGATAGTGGAGGGACAGGGTCACTATGTGCTCTTACAGTAGTATTTGCAACACATGATACAGAGATTTGCAGCATAACATTTCCAAGAAGAATTTGGTGTAGCACTGAATGCACATAAATATAATTATCTACGTGTGCGTTTAAGCGGCTACATTGATGTTAACTTTTAAGAAGGAGGGGGCTGTGAAAAAATGGACATGAAGTTTATATTAAGAATTATATAAATGTCTATTTTAAGGGCTTTGTTTGAGAAGCAAGTGAATAATGGCTGTTGATGTAAATGTAGCTAAATGTGATTTATGGATGTGTATCCTTTTAAGTCTCAAAAGACTGTTTTCGTTACAAAGCAAGGATTCAAGAACCAGCCAAGCTGTAAGAAGATGAGTACAGACTTTCCATTAGAACTATAAATTTTAATTTAATAGATGTAGAGGGCATTTTTTATTTCTGCAGCTAATACACACTAAAATGCTGTGTTAAAATGCTATTCTTACGCCCTGTTGGGTTGATGTCCAAATCTTTTGTCCATGCAACTACAGATGCACATGCTACTGACAGTGATCCTGGAAATGACCCTTTTGCAGCTGCCAGCACAGAAGTATGTAGTAGAACAAATGAACTATATGTCTTAGAGATCCTCATTCTCCAGGGCGTGCATGATGTACAAAATAGAACATAAAAATGAAGTAGAATCCTGAGGTTTGCCACAGGGGGGCCCTAAACCCAGTGGCTTTTAGCCATCCTTGAAAAGGACCTCTTCAGTTCTCCCCTGTGATTCTCCCACCAGTCATAACAGCACAGCTGAGGCAGCAGCTACAATATAATTAACTGGATAGTCTGTAGTTGTGCTTTCTGTCCCTACTGAGGAAAAGAAAAATCACAGAGCATGCAAGAAGAGTTAATGATGCTTCGCATAGGATTGACCTTACTTGTTTTAAAAATGTAAAGATCTTTGAATGATGTTAATTAAAAAAAAGGAGAGAAAATGGTGGTCTACAAAAACAGTCTTTTCTCCCCTTTTTTCTTGAGATGGAATATGCTCATCTTTTATTAGAATTCTCTTAGAGATGAGATAGCTTGAAAAATGTGAATTAATTATGGCAGTAGTGCTTTTATTACTCCTTTCCTTTTCCTATTCATCTACCTATCTACATCTTTCTTATTTTTCATTTCAGTGGTGAGCAAGTAGGCTTAACGAGAGATGGTCTGCAGCTCTTCAGGCAGCTGTGGCTTCTGTGACATCTCAGGATCTGTGATGTCAGCAGGTCTGTTGGATAAGCTGAAAGCACAGTTGTATGAGGAAAAGGGGAAGCAAAAGCTGCAGTGGTAGATCTTGTTAGATTGCTCAGGAGGCTTCTGCATACCTATTTTCACCTGATCCCAAAATTCAAGTATGGCCCCTGTAGAAGCAATTTTCATGCGCAGAATCTCTGGAGAGATAAGCTTCTTTAACAATGGCATAAACACAAGCATCCAGGATAGGCTTAAATTTTGTTATAAACATTATAAAATAAAATCTGAATAAAATATGTTCCAATAAATGACAGAAAAGCTTGAGGTTAGTCAACAGCCAAAAAAGGTGATGAACTTCCTCTAAATGCAGGTTAGAATAACCTGTTTATTTAATAAACAAAGAATCCCTGTTATAATGCTTTAACTTTCATGGGTAAAGTAGTTCAGCCCAGGCTTATATGGATTCATAACTGTCATTTCTTGTATGTTTGCAATATTTCTTACACACAGTCATATTTTATGGAACTAATGTTTCTTGTTTTTATAGTCCTTGGTATGATATGGGATTGGTTCTAAAGTGGGAAAGCCAGATGGTGGAGTGCTTAGCAAATGCACTTGAAATCATTGGAGGCCTTCATAGTAAACGCCCCTGTTGACTCAGATGTATGACCAACTCTGGCTAATACTAGATATTTACAAGAGAGCATAAAAACTTTAAGTAGATGTGTGTTAATTAGCATAGCTGAAGAAAACAGAAAGCATTTGCATACACAGTCTTAAATGTAAAGGAAGGGGGCAGATGAATGGCTAGATTTTGCTCGTCAAAATCATTCAGATGTCATGAAAATAAATAACTTGATAAATATTTAAGTTAGATATGAGGAGATTATTGCCTTGCTTTCTTTTCCTTGGAATAATGATTTTTGGGTCTGGTTTCACTGTGAAATAAAAAACTGCTGCCATGACATGAAAGTATCAGGGTATGATTTGAGGCATGTGGAAAGCTATTCTGCAGCTTTTGCATTTCAGGCTATTTGTGCTCTTAGATGTCCCATTGATATTGTGTGACCACATGAAAAAAACCTCTTCCTATCTTATAGGTGATTGTCTCGGCATTTGTTTCTAGGTTTTGAATACCTCTTTACAAGTGTGATGGGCTGACAGATGGAAGAAAAAACAGATGAGCCCAGAAGTTTCAGTCTTTATCAGATGAGCTTTGACATAGTTGGCTGTGACAGCCTGAGAACACATGAACACGTTCTCCAAGTGTTGCTCCTCACACAACCCCTCCTGACCTCCTTAGCATCACTCCAGTCTACTTTGGCCTACGACAAGTCTGCATATTTTTTTTAAAGGCACTAATATCATACAGAAGATGAAAACTAGTAGCTTTCTCATTTTATTTTTCCTTGTTGTAACTCCAGTTTTTCATCCTTGCCTCTCTTGCCTCATGTGCTGTTTAACTTCAGGTCTGTGCTTGCAGTCTCACTACACATTTCTAGTGACATACCTGAAAGCAAAAATGTAAATGTTACAAATCGATTGACTTTAGTCTAGTGGCCTGAAAAGAAAACCCAAACATTTCATATATGTTTTTGGCAGAAAAAATAGACAAGCTTGATTCTGTGCCCACATACCACTGAATACTGGTGGAGAGTTCTTGAGGATTCAAGTACTGATATTAATCAAAGCATCATGGCTTGGACCTATCCCTTTCCTTTGTGGGAGTGATTCTGTAATACGGATAACCACCAGCTGTAATAACGTGTTGCTTACTTTCCTGTTCTTGCATGGCTCTTTCTTCAGCTCTCAAATTCAAACTACAGTTTTCTTGCTGTAGTGGAACAGGCAATTCTATCTTCTCTTTCCCACTTGTGTTCCTTTCTTTTCCTAACCTGCATTGCCTTGACTTTGTTGTGCAATACTGAGACGCTGGGCATCTATCCCACAACATAAATCATTGTCTACATTTTCAGATGGCTTTTTGGGGAGAAGAAGAATGCCATCCACTAAGGGTGAATTGGTTAAAAACTCTACCTCTCTGGGATACATTGAAAAATTCTTAACCATCTGCCACACAGATCCAGGACCAGACATGAAGAAGGAAGCAAAGTAGGTTTTTTTACAGCAGCTGAAGACCAAACCTTAGAATTCTTATGCTCCCTTGGAGAGATTTCTATCAGGCATACCTGCATAGCATTCCATGTTCACCTATCCTAATACTCCACTGTATATTGGAGCATTATATTTACAATGTATGTGGATCATACATATATACAAAATTCATGTATGTTTGCTAACTAAATGCAATAAGTATATTAAGTACAGTAAAATAACAATTAAAAAAATAAGCATGTCTTTTTATCAGTAGCTTCCAATAGTGTTAAAAGTGTTTCTTTTCCAGACTTACCAGTTTTTTGGTTTTGCTAGCAAGCAAGAGTATAATTACAGCTTGGAGGTTGCTACTGATACTTGAAATCTGGAAATTTAACTACAGATTCTTGATTCATTTTGTTCTTTATTGAGAATTCTACAGTGACAAAACGTGCCAATTTCTGTCTAGATACCTTTCTCAATTATTTAAACATATAATGAAGCAAAGAAAATTGTCTAGAGAAGACAAATGCCATGTTTTTCAGTCTATATCATGAGACTATCAACATGTCTCTTGGTCTTTACAGACCTACAGCTGCTGACTGACTAACATTTAACTCCTTCCCCTCATATTGCTTTGCTTTACCTCTGCTTCTGCTCCAAGTTCTTGGCTGCATTCTGCCTTTTATCTGCCAACTTTTCTTTGTATCCATGCACAGTGGTGTTATACCTCTGGCTTTTTCCAGTTTATTGCATATCAGACTCAGATTTGGTTTTTTTCTGTCAAGTATCAGCTCATCACACAAAATGTGTAACTTTCTGTTCAGCAATTTCTATGACCTTTTTACTGAATCAGTCTTGATTTGGTATCCTCAAGTACTGCCATTTTGTTGGGTGTGAATGACAAGTTTAGCTTCTTCAAGCTTCTATCACCTGTATCCCCTGACATATTTCTTTCCTGAGAAATAGTTTATTTCTAACTGGATTTCTTCTTATAATTCTAAGTCTTGCAGGCAGCTGCCTAACTGATTCACCATGGAATACTCAGTACTAGCACAAACTCTTCTGGTCCCACAGTTTTAGACAAAATTATTCCAAGGACCTTAAAATCATAAATCCTGTAAAACAGAGGGTTTCATGGCTATTTTAATTTCTCCTTCACAGAGCTGATGTGTTTTTGTTTTGTTTTTTAATCTTCTCAGAAAGCATAGTTCATATCTAAAACTCATGTAGATCAAATCAAGAACTAGAGCCACTGAGATGAGTGATTACTTGAACACATTAGTTCATTTGCTTTGCATGATCAAGGGCTTCTGAAATCACTAGTGACTTTGGTATTTAGTAATGGGTGCTCTCTATGGTACTAGTAACACAAGGAGGCCTTAGTCAAGCCAAGGGGTGTGTGCGCTGAACAAACATACAGCACTCTGTCTTGTATCGTGGATAGTGTAAGTTAACAAGTACATAAACACAACATGAAAGATGTAGAAAGACTTGTTCAAGATTGCATATCGATAGCAGAGATGGGAACAGAACCTCCTGCTTTCAAGTCCTAGCCTACAGTGACTCTGTTGTGCCAACATTTGACTTGTAAATATCATCCTTTTCACCTAACAGTTCTTTTGAATTCGAGTAGACGTATGTCCAATACAGTTTAAACACTCCATTTATTGTTATTATTGCTAACCTAGATTCAATGCTGTACAACCTGAGCAGAATATTCATTCATGTTCTGAGATGGAATATGAAATCCTTACTAACAATTAATATAAGTGAAATCCTTACTCGACGCTTTCAGATACTTCTTTCTGTAATTCCTATCTCCAGTTTCTGGATCATCTGGTTCATCATACCAGAGTGTTAAAACAATTAATTTATCCTTTTTGGGTCATACTGTGCCTGGAACCCACAGTTCAGTCTGTTGTGTAATACCACAAGACACTGTTAGTTCCCTTGTGACTGCTTTAAAAGCATATAGTCTGCATGCTTACCAATAAGAAAAACTTTGAGATTAAATTGCTTGTATATTCAGTGATTTAATGCAGACTTAGCTCCAAGCTTATGTGAAATCCTTAAGATAAAAAGAAGTCTCTCTTACTTATGAAGCTTATGTCAGATATAGGGTACATATAGAGTGTACGCAAGGGGTGAGTTAGTGACATCTAAAAAAATTGACATTTGAAATGTTTGACATGTTGAACTTGTTTAGAAAGAGACATGAACATGCATGTCTTTTTGCAGACATCTTTTGTTAGCTTTGTTTCAGCAATTCACCATGGAAATATGAGGGAATATCTGTCCCTTATTAATCTCCAGGTAATTAGTAACAACTCAGTCTATATTATGCTGTCACCCAAAGACATCATTCAGGATTTTGGTCTCTCTGTATTGGTGCTTTACAAACAAAGATGACTGAATTTCAGTTTATAACTATTTTTGTATTAAAAAGGAAGAATGGCTGCATTTAAACATCCAGGAATGTGAGCATGGGTTGCTTTAATAAAGGCATGTACTGTCGCTTTGTTACTGCTTTTAACTGACACTGACAATAGTGGAGGAAGAGGGCAGAAGGCAAATAGGCAAAAGGCAATGTTGCAATTCCTCATTAACCAATGATTCTTATAAATGTCCTAAAATGCTACATGTTCAGAAATGAATATGGTATGCCTGTTGAATTAATAATGCCATATTTTCTGGGTAGTGAAAGTTAGCATATTTTCTCTATTTGAAGAGATTTTGTAGTATATTTTTTTCTACACCTCTGATATTTGTACATGAAATTACATTCTACTGCTCAATTCTAGGTAACTCATTTTTGGGCCTGGCTTATTTCCTTGTGATTTGGCTGATAAGGGCTTGGGCAAGTGACCTTTCATGACAGGCTTTGTTTTGGTCTTCAAAGTGTCTGATGACTGCACAACAGTATGAAAAGGGAGTAATTTTGGAACAAAATTAAAATAAGTGAGTATAGCTTTAAGCCTCAAGTAAATTAATTCTGTGGTCCTTTATTTTTTATAAATCAGCTCCTCAAGATGTTATTCATGAAACTCTGATCAATATTTTTGTGAGCTGAAGTGGTGGTTGCTTTTTTTCCAGATCAGTAAAGCTGATACAAAGCTGATCCAGCCATTTCAGATCCATTGCCATTTTTTGTTCATTAATTACAGAGGTGAGCAAATATGATGGGCTGGCAGGAGAGAATAAGCTCTTACAAAGGCATATTCTTCCTGCATGTAAAAGAAGGGCAGTCTGCCATCTCACAAAGAAAGAGAAACAAGAAAGAGACAGCTCTGTTAAAACAAACAAACAAAACCGAAAAACAACCCCAAAACAAAACAATGAAGGGTTCCATGTGCCAGTGAAACCTTTATTTCAATGGGCAGACATGGCAGTTTCTAAGAATAACAGCTTTTATATTAACACTTTCAGACTTGAAGGTGGTCAAAATCTTGATCCAAATCAAAGCATAGTGACTTGCAAGCTCCTCTTGCATTTTTTCACCTATAAATTTTCTTTGATATTAGAATTTTGTTGAGTGACATTCTATATGAGTTAGCTAATGAAATAGTAAGTTATTCTGTATGTGGAATAATCTAATTTTCTAATTGCATCACCAGTTCTACAGTTTGAGCCTTAAATTGTTTCATTGGATAGATGGGACTACCTCCTACTGAGTGATAACCTTCCAGGTACCTCAAAGGCATATGGAACATGTTATAGAAATAGATTTAAAAATATAACTAACAAAAATATAAGTATCCAGAATATTTTCTCATTTACAAATTGTTACTTGTGTATAAACCATTGCTTATATCGTGCTACAGGCAAAATATAGCTTGCTGCAAGCCAATTTTGATATTTTTTAATCAGTAATTAGTTAATTCTTCCTCAGAAAAACCCTCTGCTTCTTTTCCTCAGAACTCATATTAAAAAATATAAGGGGTTTTAGTATTGATTTGTAAGGCATCATATTTTTGTCTTTCTTACTTAGGCCCTAATGTTGACTTTTATGGACTAAGCTGTTCGTAAGAACTTCATACCTGCTCCTATCGGCAGAAGGTACTTTGTGACTGTGCAATGTAGTACAATTCATGATACCCAACACAGCAAATAAGATAATATTAGAACTAATAGTATTAAATACAGTGTACTTTTTTCTTTGTGTTACGTAGTCTGTGGCCAAGCAGTGGTCATTGACAATGCTTTTTTGGACTCCCTCTCTGTAATATGGTATGAGATTCTGAAAAATCAATGGAAAAAACCATTAATTATTGATACTTGCTTCACAGAACTTTCTGTATTTCATTTCCTGCCTTAATGTATTCATGCCCCAATGTGCACTGGTCCCTCAATACCCTTAGTAAAACCATGGCCCGTGCAAATCAAGAGATAGTTCCCATGGCTTTAATGGGATCATGGATTCATTTTGCCGAGAGGAGTTTTCATAATCACAGTGTGAAGTAGGAGATGCAAGGCTGTGCAAGTCCCTAGTGACTTCAGTTCTTGTGACTTTTCCTCCCCTTTCTTTACTTTTTATTTCTGTACTTCTAGAAAGGGAAATCTGGCATGTGACTTTACACAATCTATAATATGGGCTATAGCTTCCCTTAAGCATTCATCTTTTAGCATGATATAGGTTTATGCACCCACATACAATATTATATACTAGTATTTTCTTTCTTCCGTCATCTTGTATTAAAGAAATAGAAAGTGTTAGGCATATGTTATTTTGGTAACTTCAGCATAGGGTCTCTTTTTAATGAGCAATATCAACAAATAAAGTCCATTTTTTAGGTCCCTGAGGAACTCTTTTCTGAATTTCTCCTGTAAGTAGTTACTTGTCTCTTGTCTTGTAAGTGTAAGTTCCTTGGGGAAGGGCCCAACTTTGATTTGTTCTGTTTTTTACAATTTGAGTGTATCAAGTGCAGTCATTAAGGCTTCAAATTGCTATGGACATACATAAAGGCAGCAATAACCATATTGCAAGACTTGTAAAGGGGATATGTTCTCAGAATATGAACACTGCCTTGAAATGAAAGGTTATCCCATACTTCATCTCCTTTACCACACCTACAAATACATCTTTTCTACACTTGAAACCTGTTACAGGCCATAAACCATATAGGATTCTGTACAAGGATTCATTGTTGCAAGTTAGACTTCACAGAGTTTGCCTGAGACATTTACAGTGTCTTTAGGAAAGAACTGAAGATATGTGCATGAGAGACACTGATGAACCTTTTTTCCCCTTTCTTTTCCTGTTGTTATTTTTCTCTGGCAAATAGCATGAAGTGCAAGATGAATTTACACACTTTATGCAGTAGGAAGGACATTACAAGGAGAAAAAGTTGAAGAGGAATGAGATTTGAAGTCTGATGAGGAACTATCTCTGTGTTTGTTTATTTCATAAATATCCGTTTTTTTATTTGAAAGGCAAAACCATGGTGGTGGTTCCCATTTTTCATTTTAGGAAGAAATGATTCCCTTTGTTTTTAGTACCAATATGGTTCAGGAGCTCTGACAACTTTGCTTTTGCAAATACAAGGTAGGAGGTTGTTCTGTACTCCGCTTGATCAGAAGTGCTGAGTATTTTGCAGTATGTACTTTAAATAAATGATCCTTTTCTAAATAGTTCAGTGTAATCTCTCAGGAGCTTTGGTGCCAGCAGCTAACATGCATATTTCTTGAGAGATTATTCTCTCTATATAAACTACAGGTTTATTTTTCAGACAACAGATACATAAGTATGCATAAGTTTTATTCTACAAGTTCTGAATGCTTTTTCAGGGACTGCAACTACTAAGGAAAGATGCTCTTTGGTTTCCATGTCCCACATCGATTTGATTAAATGCTATTCAGGTTTGCTTTTAGAGTCCTTAAAATCCTTGAGGATGTCCAGTTTGATTTTGATTTGTGTAGCAATTGGGAAACTGACCTATGTGTATCCAAAGTTGAAGATTTTTAAAATTATACATTATTTCCATCACACTTACTGTATTCGCATGAGAGAACTTTGGCTTCAGAAGTAAAGCCTGCTTAAAAGGTACATGCAACTTGTAATTCAAATCAAGAACAGCAGAAGGTCTAAAAATAGATATTTTTTCAGTTTAATTTTAGTCACAATTTTAATTCAATTCACTTGAATTGGGATTCATTAGGAAAAAGCCGTTTACTTCGGAAAATAAGAGATGGTAATTAACTAATGCCATGGGGTTAGTAAATCATAAATGCACTTACAGGGTTTACAAAGTCTATCTTTTATCTGCTGTGTAACTGTAGAATGCACTTATTTGTATCTGCCTACTTGGCTTACCTCTGATATTGTCTCCATGAATAGTTTTTATTTCTCATGATTGTAACTTAAGATTACCATCAGACAATGTCTCAGCTCTCGTTTCTCTTCAACTGTGCCGACTGTCTTTGTTGCCAACGAGGCTGTATTTCCCACAGCAGGATCCTGCAGGGGTTCAGGGCACCTTGTGAGTTTGCCAACCAAGGCAGCAAGATGACAGGTGTAAAATGTCTGCATGGAAACTATGAAATCAAGTACTTAACTTTAGTCTTACATTTTAGTCCCTGCTGGACAAATATTTTTAACTGGTGTCAGTGCTATATATTGGGAACTTTTATTAGGTTTTTGTTGTTCATGCTGTGGCATTGCATTTGGTATTTTGATCTTCCCTCCACTAGATCATTTTGCAAGTGTCGTTATTTCTATTACTTTATGTCTGTACAGAGAAATAAATATTTTATAATGAGGATAATTTTCCAGAGTAAGGTATGCAGCTGGCAAGTTACTATTATACTTTTCATACATGTAGTGGGTACCCAGTAGGTCTAAATGTTTAGTCTTCTTGTCGATATGCTAAATAATTAATGGATAAAAAGTGGGTCTGCGTTAGTACAGCTCATTATTATGTCTCTCAGGTATGCATTTCTCCTTTGTAAACACCTATATTGTGAAAGAGTCCACAGTTACAACAGAGGGAGGTAAGAGATGCTGCCTTCTGAACAGGCCTCTTAAATGTTAATGACTCAGAGGTTGTCAAGGTGCAAGCACACAGGTGGTTGTTGTGAAAAGCCACATTGTATCAATGTCCTGAAATACAAAAAGACCTTTTATAGATTTTGTATTACCTTTTAAAAATTCTTTTAATTTTATTTCCCTGACTATATGAGGGACAATAAATAAAGTCTGGAAATTCTTTGTTAAGGAGGGTGTTAATGCTCACAACTTACCGATTTAAGGTCAACAGTATGACACAGGAGTCTTATCTAGAATGTATAGCTAAGATGTTCGGTATGGACTGCATGGACTGGTGCAAGTATGGCAGTTGAGATCATGAGTGTCTTTGTTCTGAAGTCTGTAGCCTACAAAGCTTGGCCAATATTAGAGAAGTTGTTGTTATGAAAATATATATTTTCATTTTGGAGGGATCATGAGTGGATCCCTTTCAAGGTGGATGATGATTTACCTTCCCAGTGGAACTTACCAGCTATGCCTGTTGCTACAGGCGTCAAGCTGTCCTAATAGGATTTATATCAGGAGCTAAGAGAAAAGAACATAAATTACAGGAATTCGTTGAAAGTTTCTCCTAGCACTAAAGCTATACAACTGAATGGAGCTCATTTAGGGGAGACAGTGCCCCAGGCAGTGGCCAGATACTGTTTTAAGAGGCTAGAGACTACACTGAAACTTGCAGGTCTTTTCTGGGTATGCTTCTACTAATTTATTTTCCTAGTGCTAGAATTGTTTCTGTTTTAGTGAAAAAGAGCAATGACTCACTGAGACCTATCCTTTACCATTCCAGAAAGGGTGATTTTTCTCTACCTAGATAGGTTCACATGACAAGGAAATACCCATAGCATCACGTTAACAAAAGGTAGTGAAACTAGTGATGAGAACTAATTATTTTATAATCAGATGGTAACCTTTCCCTACTCACTTTGAACTCAATGAAATCTTTAGCATGAACATCATTGAGAGAAGCAGCAAGACTTCAAAAAGATGTTACAAAAAAAAAAAAAAAATCCGTGGGGGTATAACTGGGTGACATTAAACAGCAAATGGAGGTGGCAGTATTTGCAGGTGTACTGGAAGCTGAGTGGAGAAGGTTAATAAACACAGAAGGCCTGATTCAAGTATCAGAAGAAAAAAAGTTTATCTCATTATAAGACTACTGTTGGGAAGGATGGGAGTGTCTCCTGTTTCAGTCTATTTTTCTTCTAATTTGTTGGAGATTATTCCCCATAAATATGAAAATTATTCTAGCCAGCAGAATTTCTTTAGCACATACTAAACAAAAATGACTTTGAATAAGATGCTAACCACACATTAAATCCATATGTCATCAATCCATACATATGGGTTGTTGTATGTATATATTCTAAAATTAGAAATTACTTGCACCTGAACCTTGTTTTTAAAATATTTATGAAACAGACTTCTTCAGTGTTACCAGCCTGAGGCTGTTTAAAAACAAATGAGGTAATATCAAGAGAGTAAGTTATGCTGTTTAATGGAAAGTAATAATCTTGACATTTTTTCTGTGCTAAATTGGATAAAAACCCTTAAGAATAAGAATGCTTTGGGAATACATAAAGTATAGTCTTTTGTATTTAAAACCAGCAATATTAATGTACTTGTTAAGAAAATACAGCAAAACTGGAAATACCTTAAAGCTGACAGAGGAGGGATATGAACCTTATCCCTGTGCCTTCTGATAACAGCTGTGTCGTAATAATGACATTAATAATAATAACAACAATAATGCAAATTAAACTTCAGTGTTTAGCTCATTTTGTATTTTTACACTCTATCTTCTAAATGCTGAACTAGTTTTCTTCCCAAACTCACAGCACTTTTCTGTTGGAATAAATTATATGGAGTTCATTGTTCAGCTGAGTCACTTTAAGATTGATTTTTGAGTTGCTTTACTTCTTTTCCTTAGCATTTATTTAACAAAATGCTTACACCTTACTTGACACAAAAATCAAAAGTAAAACCTACACACTTTGATATTCAACTGAAAATGAGAAGGATTCTCTCATAGAAATGTTTTATATCAGAAGAATAGGGATTATGCTTATTTCTTATCAATAAATAACATCTTATTTATTACTATGACTAATTGGAGGATGCACTCAAAGGAAGATTAGAGAAATATTTATGGAAGAATAAACCTTTGAGAATGGAAATCCTTTCAGAGGAAGAGATGTTCAGGAAAGCAGAGTTCCTTCAAGTTGTCCTATCTGTCTACTTCAAGTTTTTCCATCTGGGGGTGTAGACAGTACTGAAGGCCCTACATACTATTTATTTCCCCTGTTTCTATGGCTCCATGTTTATTTATTTATGGCACGAGAAACATTTTGGCTAAGGACATGTTGATAAGAGCAAGAAGGAACTAAAGGGGCTAAAGAAAAGAAAGTGTCTTACCACTGAGAAATTTTAGTGGTCTAATAAATGTGTCAAGGATAAGCCTCTTTTCAGATTGCAACATATGCAGGAAAAAAGGTTGCCCACATGAACATTTGATCTTCAGCAGAAAAGAGCACAAGAAGAAACTAAAGAACAGAAAACTTTAACACCAGTACTAGCTATAGGTTCTTTTTAAACATGATTCCTTTGGGTTTGGGGGGTTCCCCCCCCGCCACCAGCTCTGAGACTAGGCTTTTTAACCCTGTGGCTCCAACAGTTAGTTAAAATTCCTGAAGGAGAATTTCCCTAGAATATAATGCAACCAGAAGCAATTGCAGTGCTGCAGGCAGCTTCTCCAAAAACAAGACAGCATTTGTTAGTCAACTGGAATACAACATGCGAAGCCTCTAGGGCAACATCGCTTAGTCAGTTGTGAGGAGATGTAGATTGCAGTGGCATTGGCATACCTGCTAAGTGCAGAAGAGGGCATGTCTGGTAGAAAGATCCAGGAATATACATCGACTGACTGTTTCTTTCCTTTATTTTGTGCCCTGAAAACATGGTCCACATTCAGGTGACAAAATATTGTCAGATTTCTAAAGAAGGCGTAATTTTTAACCTGGTACTGTGTGATCTGAAAATAGTGCCCACAAAAAACATCTGTGAAATGCAGTCCAGCTAAACAGCACTTTTAAGCCAGACAACTACTGCTTGCTGTCTGTGAGACCTAGACACCCTACTTGCATAGAGAAAAGATGCATTAAAAAAAAAAAATTTCCTTAAAGTAGCACAATGTCATTAACATGCCCCAGGAGTCTGTTATTTAGGAGCAACAGGCAGCTTGTGATTGAAACATCCTGAAAGTTTCTGAACTGTGGTCTCATACCCCTCAGTGTCTCCTTCCCATGCTCTTCTGTCCTGGTTTTGGCTGGGATAGACTTAATTTTCTTCCTAGTAGCTGGTATAGTGCTTTGTTTTGGATTTAGTATTAGAATTATGTTGATAACATGCTGATGTTTTAGTTGTTGCTAAGTAGTGCTTATACGAAGTCAAGGACTTTTCAGCTTCTCACGCTCTGCCAGGTGCGCAATAAGCTGTGAGGGGGCACAGCCAGGACAGTTGACCCAAACTGGCCAAAGGGCTATTCCATACCATGTGGCGTCATGCTCAGTATAGAAACTGGGGGGAGTTGGCTGGGGGGGCAGTGATCACTGCTCAGGGATGGGCTGGGCATTGGTCAGCACGTGGTGAGCAATTGCATTGTGCATCACTTGTTTTGTATATTCTATTATTATTTTTTTTTCTCTCTTCCTTTGCTGTCCTATTAAACTGTCTTTACCTCAGCCCATGGGTTTTCCTTTTTTTTTTTTTCCCCCCAATTCTCTCCCCCATCCCACCAGGGGTGGGGCGGGGCAGGGGGGGCGGCGTTGAGCAAGTGGCTGTGTGGTGCTTAGTTGCTGACTGGGGTTTACAAAAGTTGAGATGCTGCCACTTTTCAAAAACTTTGGAGAATCGCTGTAGGACATACCATGGATATGCTGTTTAAACTGAGATACTACCTTTGAATGAAGACTGGAGAGGACTGTATTTACATATGTCAGTATGTGAGGATGATGCTGTATCAATATTGTGCTTTCTCTTTCTATTTGAATATGGTTAATGTCAACATTGTCGTAATGTCATAATGTCAAATTGAGTACATCTACATGCAAAAACCCAATGGATTTACTGCCTAACAATTTTTGTTTAAAAGTGTTACCAGACTGTTCTGTTTACATCTGCAAATAGTGGTTGCTTTGATGTGTAATTGTATGGTGCAAACACCTTTTAATCTGAGCTTTATGTACAATTAGTGACAAGATTTAATTTTGAGTAGTGTTTTCTACAGAGCTGTTCACAGACAAGATTCATATCTTCTCTTTCTGCAAAAAGTTAAACAGAGGTGCAATGAGAAAAGGCTAGTAATAATTGCAAGTAATGGCTCAACATCTTCCAAGGCCTATACTAAATCTGGAAGGGGAGAAAGGTTGATGAGGAAGTGTGCTACTCTGATTGGTCACACCACTTTGCTTCTCAGCTACATGATTCAGGATTAGTACCAAGTAGGACCATTTGTATATTCTAGGCTACATCATGTTGTCATCCAGTGGAGTCATGGAGAAACTGTCTGTCATGACTAGATTAAAGAATCCCTCTTGCAAACTGTTTAACCCGAACTTGCCATCCCCTTTTTATGTACCATGTTCTATAATTGCTGTTTCTCAGGTACTGTTGCAGAATCTTGGCTACATCTAAGTTGCTGCTGTATACAAATCAAGCATGCTTTGGGTTTTGTATCTGAATTCCTTCCAAAGGTATAGCTAAGACCAGGAAGGTCCTCTTTCTCATCGGCATTAAGATGAAACACATGGCCAGCTCTAGTATACTTGCAATTCTGCCAATTGATGTGGACAAGAACAAATTCCTACGCAAGCACATTGACTGCAATGTGATTTCCTCAGAAGTTGCTTACTAACAATATAAAAATGAGCACAGCATGGAAGTGTGCTATTAAAACTGCCAACTGGAAGCATACCCCTGACTTTCAAGCATTACATACATTCTGCCCTAAAGGCATGCTTCTCATAATTCAAGAGACCAGCATTAAATGCTGTCAACAAGACTTTTTGTAACCAGTAATTATTTCTGACTTTACTTTAGGCAGCTTTGTACTGGCTTGTTAACTCTGCTAGTTCTATCATTATGTATTTCAGGATATTTTGGCTTTTGTATATTTGCTTTTCAATTACTGTTTTAGATGCAAAGCTGTCACCATAGTACGTCTATGAAGGAGGAAGTACTGAGCATGAAGTTTAGCTGTTTTTTTTAGCTGATTTTAGTTCTGTTTGTTTATAACACAAGAAATTAGAGTTCTGGTCACCCAATTTCATTCAGAATTCTGAACCACTTTTCTAAAGCCTTGAGAGTGATTGGACATCTAGAAAACATCACCAGAAAAGAAAGTTTTAATGAAGGGATTACTTTGAAAAACTATGAACAGAAATTATAATGGTTTTCTAATATGTCAAACTCTCTAGAACACAAAAATGTTCTTTTTCTGTGTCCATCTTTGACAGGACAAGAGATAATGGGCTTAAACTTCAGCAAGGAACGTTCAGATTAGAAGTTAGAAAACCTATCTGGTAATATAGGTAGTGAAAAGCATTGGAAAGATTATGGGCCTGCATCTTCAGAGTTTTAGGAACTGACTGAACAAACATTTAGCTGCTAATGCTGTTGGAATAACTGATTATGTTATAGGACAGGAGAATGAATTACATGACCTCTTTGACTGGAGTCAGAAGACTAATCTTGATCCCATTCAAATTTGGTACTCTCAATTGTGTCTTTTGCAAAGCTGTGGAAATAAATTTCCTCCTTTCCCTAGCCATGCGCATCTGAAATGCTAGTAATAGCTATTACTGGATATATCAAGGCCCTTTGGGAAAAGACTAAACGTTTCTAATTTTAGAAATGTGTAATATGATCTAGTTGAAATTTCCCTTGTTTCTTATGTATTCCACAAAGATATTCCTCCAATGTATTCCCCTTGTAAAAGAGGTTATTCAGAGACAGCATTCTAAGCTTGTCTCTGAATGGTTGAAGTGGTAATTTTCAAATAATGATTAGAGTTTAGTAAACAAGTAATCACTGATGTGGGATGTGGGAGCTCTGCATAAAAATTCTCATAAAGGGGCATTCCACTTCATCATATCCTCAACAGTGTAGCTGTTGATGGCACACAGCTCAGTATGGCGATGGAATGACCTTACAGTGGTCAGTTGCTCTGTGAAAAGAGGATGTTTTTGCAATGAGTGTAGGAAAGAAAGATGAGAACAAAGCTGTGGAATAATGCTATATTGTGGACATGTGTGGTTATGTTATGGTTCTATACCAAGGTACAGGGACACTAGATATCATTGTAATTTCTTTGCTAAATAAAGGGAAGTCTCCCATAGAACAATTTAATTAAACACAGGCCCAAGAAACACCTGCTTAAAACTGCAGCACATAACACAACAGAAACACATGTGCAGAGATGGATTTTAGATAGCTAATGAAACTTTTTGTTTCCTGACATTAAGGTTTCTCCTGGAGCATGATTCTGTTTAACTTCAGTGGGATCAGGATTTGTCCCTTTGATTCAAGATTTGAGTTGCATCCATTTGCAGACTGCAGAACCATGAACAGATAAGTTGACAAAACTATAAGAATTCAAGTCTTTGTTAATGTTTACTTTAATCCAGTCTCATTATAACATAGAAATGTGCTTCTTTGCTGTACTGTCCTGCACTGTTCGAACTCACTCATTGTTTGTCTTCGTCAACTGGAGCCTTACAGCAATCATACTCTTGGACCTTTGATACTAATCTCCATTCAGTCTTAGGGGATACTGTAATGGTATCATGCATCTGACCTAGTTTACTACTTGAGATTAATACCAACTGTTGTATACAATGAGGCATATTTTGTCTTTCTTGGGCGCCTTTGTCTCCTCATGCCTAAATACTATTTTTTTATGAAGCCTGTGGGCAAATCTAACTGCCATATTATAAGTAAAACATTAAAAAATTCAACAATGCTCTCAAGAGCCAAACCCTGATCTGGTGTAAATCAGCATGGCCGTAAGGAGACTGACAGAGACCATAAGGAGACTTCCAGGTAATACTATGGAGTGTGTAATAAGAGTTGAATTTTTGTTCTGTTAGCCGTAGTTGTGTATTTCAGATATTCCTTAATGAAGATCCTGTATATCAGCTTTTTGTTTGTTCTTTTACGTGACTTGGTGTCACTTGAATACCTCTGTAGTGCTTGGACTAGTGCTGTTTAAACCCCTGGCATCTAACTGTCTTATATCAGGGAAACGTGGAATGCGATCATAGCTGTAAGTCAAGGCGTGATGTGGTTAAATTGCTCTGTACATTTTTTAAGTTTTTCTTAGTATGATTTAGGTACTTGATATTAAAAAAAAAAAAAAAAAAGCCTGCACCTTCCCCTCAAAAGAAAAGAATACACAGGAAATTATATATTTGTATGGATACAGATAGGTGATAGGACTGGGGCAACTTATATGACAGCTGAAAAAGTGATGTTTTTGACAGGTATATGTGTAGATTTTTAGCATATCAGCAATTTGGTACAAGAGTTAAAATAATTTTAAAAGAAATTGGAAGATTTACTCTTGAACCAGTGACTGGCTAGAGCACAGAGAGGTACTATGGATGTGGTGGCTTTCTGAGTTGAATATATGCATAAGTAAGATCTCAAAGTACAATATATTCTAATTTTAGCAAAATATTTTTCTCATTCTTAGTACTGCAGCAGAATTCAGCAATAAATGGGTAATTGGTATGCTTGCACTTAACCTAGTGGCTAGAAACTAGGAACTATTGACAGAATGTGTGTCTGCTCTGCTCTGTCTGTCTGTCCTAAGCAGTGATTGCCCCTTTGTTTTATAGTGAGATTTTTGTCTTCTTCACAGGATTTCCCACTAGCTTACTTGAACTGTTATAAATTATTTGCACTGGAAATGTAGAGTCAGGATATTTGGGTTAGATACACTTAATAATGCTATAGAGAATTCTTTTTGGTTCATGTGAAACTTTCTGCACTGGTAATTTTTTTTTTTTTTCCTGTCCTACATTTTTCTATACCTCATACTATGACCACATCAGGCTGAGAGGTATGAAAATAAAAGCTATTATGGTCAAGAAGTATAAAAATTCTTTTATTTCCCTAGGGTTGAGATATCTGTTGGCAGAAGTGGCTGTGCATTTCTGTTTGGATCAGGTGCTAAGAAAATATAATGAGCATATACAGCCAAAAATCCCTAAGAGAAACAGATTTTAAATTCTGAAAACACAAAATAAGATTTAGTCTTGTTTGTTAAATACAGCCTATTAAAATATATCTCCTGTCAAGGTTACTTTCCCCTGAAACTTCCCTGCCTGGGGTGACTTGGCTTGGTCTCTGTCTGATTGCAGTGCCTTTGTAATTTGATGAATGCACCCCAAGACACAGCGTGGTCACACAGTGTTGTACCGCAGCACCACATCTGTTTATATGTTTAGGGAAATAAATGTAGAAGTGACTGAGTAAGCAAATATGTATTTCTAGACACAATTAGAAGTGGGCAATATTGGACTAGTCCCTGTGGGCCCTCAAAAGAATACAGTCATACTGCTTAATTTGAAGAGAATTAATACACACAGCTATTATGCACTCTAATCAGGCAAAATACCATATATTTAGCATGACAACAGACTTTGTTTCCTACTAGACTTCAGTGGATACTGAAGAGGTTGCTTTTACTGTTTCACAGTGATGTTTTCACTGAAGGCTAGGGGTTGGCATGTTGTAGGAAAGATGCAAACTACTTTCCAGAGTCTCTGAATGATATTCAGATGGTTGCCTAAGCCTTTTACATCAGTTGCTCAAATTTTAGGCTGAGGAAGGGGAATGGAGATGCTAAAAAATGAAGGAGAAATGAGATTTAGGGAGTAATAGTACAGCATGCAAGGTCATGTGGGTGTTAAGGTTAGGAAAATACAAGAATGTGGATAGAGAGGATTGATCCTTGTTTCTGAATGCTGAACACTTCTTTTGGATTTAAGATGATTAGCAGATACATTGCTGTGCATGGTTTGTTTTGGTCTCCAGAGATTGCTTAAATTTATCCAGTCTTCAGTCCAGTGACATGATTGTTGGCCACCTTGCTCAAGTGCTGAAAGATATTGTAATGTTTGAAGAGCAGTAGTGTGAAGAAAAGCAGTGTCAAGAAAGAGATGAGAATGCTAGAGCAGAGAGGAGGAAAAGATCTGAAAGCTTCTGAAATCAGACAGGAAAAGTTCCTGTTAACTCAGGGATTGAAAGAAAAGAGAAGGACTAAAAATGCATCAAAATAGGAAAAAAGAAGGAAGAAGATGCAGAGTACAGAAAAAGGAACAGAAAAAATAAAATGAAGGAAGAGTAAGTGGGGAAAAATAATCTAGCAAAACCAATAGGGCTAGGAAAAAATAACATTGTACGTACAGAGAGGTGAATACACTCATGACTATGGTGGACAAAAAGGGGTAAGGAATGGTTCTGATATTTTTCAGGAAAAGCTATGACTTAGGCCAATGGCATCCTGGCTTGTATGAGAAATAGTGTGGCCAGCAGGACTAGGGAAGTGATCGTGCCCCTGTACTTGGCACTGGTGAGGCCGCACCTCGAATACTGTGTTCAGTTTTGGGCCCCTCACTACAAGAGAGACATTGAGGTGCTGGAGCGTGTCCAGAGGAGGGCAACGAAGCTGGTGAAGGGTCTAGAGCACAAGTCTGATGAGGAGTGGCTGAGGGAACTGGGGTTGTTTAGCCTGGAGAAAAGGAGGCTGAGGGGAGACCTTATCGCTCTCTGCAACTACCTGAAAGGAGGTTGTAGAGAGGTGGGGGTCGGTCTCTTCTCCCAAGTAACAAGCGATAGGACAAGAAGAAATGGCCTCAAGTTGTACCAGGGGAGGTTTAGATTGGATATTAGGAAAAATTCCTTCACTGAAAGGGTTATCAAGCACTGCAACAGGCTGCCCAGGGAAGTGGTTGAGCCACCATCCGTGGAAGTATTTAAAAGGTGTGTAGATGTGGCGCTTAGGGACATGGTTTAGTGGTGGACTTGGCAGTGCTAGGTTAATGGTTGGACTCAATGATCTTAAAGGTCTTTTTCCAACCTAAATGATTCTATGATTCTATGACTTTTTCTAATTTGAGGTTAAAGATGAAGTATATATAAAAATAATGTTTTTCTTTTAAAGCTAGAAATCCCTAACATTTTGCCTAATGAGACTAGTACACCCAGAAGGGGAACATTCAAAAGAGATTCCACATATCCATCTGAATACAATCATGACATAAATGCAAAGCTTTCTTATGTAGAATTGTGGAAAATGTCTTGCATGTGGCACAGCAAAGCAGTGGGGAGATAGTAAGCTGATGGTACTGGAAATGGAACCAAGAGCTTTTTGTTGGACAGGTCAGGTCACTAGTGGCCATCCGACTGCTGTGCAATGCCTGCGAAATTGGCTGGTGGGTTTGGTCCTGTTTCTAGCAGGACTCTGTCCATATCACAAGGACCACCATCACAAGTTGCACTAGTGAATAACAGCAGTGAGTAGGAGAGATGCCAATAATGAGGAAATATTAGCACTGGAAAGGTGCTGGTAAGTAGAGCTATTCCACATCAGAGGAAGAATAAATTACATTAAAAACTTTATTTTCAGATAACCTAAGTGCATGTAGTAGGTTTATTTATTCACTTGCAGCCACACATGCACATGCATGCAGGAGGGCACACACACAGAAGCTATAAGCAAAACTTTTTCTGTCATTAATAAGAAAGGAATTAAAAACGGCTATGCATGATAGAAAGTATCTTTAAAAGTAATTGTGAAACATAATTGTTATTTCTGAGGAGTTAATAGTTATATTAATTTTTAATAAAAGTTTACACTTTTGTGAAAAACATCCTGCATTCCATGGGTGCTGTAATTACGCTTCACATTTGATAGCACTTACATGAGTGATTCTAGTTACAATAATGCCATTGCTCCCAGGAGTAAGTGCTGTTTCCTATGGGTCAAGGAACATGGCCCTAAACAGAAATTAGGGAAGAAGGGTTGGGAAGAATAAAGGAAGTCTGAAGAGTTTCACAGTTCTGCAAGCAAGCAGATTTGGGGATGATGAAGAGAAAAAAAATCCTGAATGGCAAAAAAACTTTCTGCAGTGTCTCTGCGTCTTCAGAGTTATCTGTTGCAAATATTGACTTATGCTGTCTCTTTGGGTTTGTGGGACATGATCATGTTGCAGGATAAAACTGGTATTGGTAATTATGTTAAATGAAATAAAAAACAGAACTGTCTTGTTATGATCACATGTACTTGCTATGTTTAGACTTTATGGTCAGGCTGCAGTCAGACTAAAAACTATTCCTTAGAACTGTTCAGTTTGTGGGGAACCTAAGCTACCCTCAAAAGCTGTGATTAGCCTTTTTTGGAAGCAGAAAAACAGACTGGATTATTGTCATGTTCTGATATGGCAGTTCTTCTGGTTTTGTATTCAATGGGATTTCATTTGTTCCAAGGAAGTATTAAAATGTCATTCTTCTTGCCTAGAGTTTGCTTTTGCCTTTGGAGCTTGTGTGATAATCTTTTGTGGTTGGAAAATAGCAAGTAACTTGTGGAGAGTTTTCCATGAGGAAAGATGAATGCTATGTTTGTCTTTGCCAGTGCATCAGTGAACAGCTTTTTTGTCCTTTCCAGAAACCTCTCAGTAAGTGGAGTGTCAATGATTTCACTGTTGGCGACGTCTTGTTAATATCATCCAATGTATCTTAGGCACAACAGAGAGCAGTTGTCACTTGCACAGGGTGATTTTGCCATGTTGTACTTTGTGAGCCAGGACAAGTTGAAAAATTATCAGGTTATGTCTCCAAGGCTGTGATCTAACTGCCCTTCTCTGTCCCTCCTCTCCAAAAAGTTCTCCCTGCCACTCGCTGCCCCCCCCGGCTTCACCTATACAGCCTTCAAGCGAGTTCCATTTATGTACAATTCCTGACAACTTATAAAATGGACATTCCTCGCTAAAGTTCTCTCTGTTAGAATTTCAGTTTGGATCAACAGTGTACTTTTGAATGAAATCTCATTATTTTTCCCACTTCCAGTGCTTTGGTTCACTTGTGGAGTAGTTTGTGTGCATGAACTGGATTCCTCTCAAATGAAATTAAACTAGAGGAAGCACTCAGGAACAAAGTTAATGCATTCCAGCTGCAGGTGATCATTCATCTAGTCTACTAGACCAAAACTTATTGAAATAAAACCCCTTAAAACGTGTATAGTGTGGACACTGGGCCCTCAGCACCAACTGCTTCTCTCTGCAGATCTGTTTTTGTTGGTCCTCATTACTTGCTAATTTAGATGTAAGCAACTCAACGTGAACAATTTTAAATATGGAAAAAAGACCAAAAGATGATCCACCTGAAGCTGAGAATCTGATCCTCAACTGAATGAGAAACAGAAAAGACTGTGTTTGAAAAATATATCTATACTTCTGAGATAGATGGCTGCTGTGCAGGTTAAGTTCTTGTGGATACTTGATCTTCTTTTACATCTGCTGTTGTGTGTGTTGAGTTTGGAGTTCTCTATTGAAAAAACATTTCTTACAGATGAAGGCAGGATCAAATTCTAAATCTGCAGGATCCATGACAA
Source organism: Mycteria americana (assembly GCF_035582795.1). Lineage (NCBI taxonomy): Eukaryota > Metazoa > Chordata > Aves > Ciconiiformes > Ciconiidae > Mycteria > Mycteria americana. The sequence goes on along the minus strand of NC_134369.1, from coordinate 7,914,105 downwards.
CAGAAATAGCTAATCTTAATTTATTTTATTATCATCTTGACCCTTTTATTCTATTTTAATATACTGTATGGCCTAGATCCAAAATCTTCTGAAATCAATAAAGAACTGCCACTTACTTGACCCTAGTATAATACTCAAGAGTATTTGAATTCAATCAAAAAACCAGAAAGAGAACGCCATCATAGAAGTGGATAGTACTGTGTTCAGTGGGGATCTCTGGTTGTGAGTTATTGAAATTCTCTTCGGATGGACTTGTTGGCAACCATTAGTCACTCCAACCTTTTTGTCAGTTGCAGTTTAATTACTTTTCACCAGTTGCTGGTTTTCAATTTCTTATCCATTTTCTCCTATGGGAGAAGCAGATGGCATAATGACATCTGCACTCTACATGCTGGTTGTCATACGTGTTTGTTTCTACATTGAAGTTTGCACTTTTTCCTTGTTCAGTTGTGCATGCCTAACATTTAAATACTAAATCCATATTGATTTATAGAGAACTTTTCAGACTTTAGATGCACGGAATTGCAATTTTTCAGAAGCTAGCTGCATGACTGGTGGCAAGAACTAAGTTTCAGAATTACTTTGCCCTTTGAAAATTCACTTCCAATGAAACCTCAGTGGGTTTTGTTATTTATTGGTTTAAGGAATTAAGTGTCTTCCATTAAAGTCCTGGGTTTTGAGTTTATAAGTGCTGGATATCAACAAACAGATTGGTATCAAAGAGAATTGCAAGCTCTCAGCATCTTTGAAACCAAATAATTAGATTCTTACTGCATTGTTAAGTATAAATAGCACAATACTCTTGAAAAATCAATATATAGGCAATGAAAACCAGGAAAAGATATGAGATTTTTCTGTCTGAGATTGATTTTTGTTGGGTTGTGGAATATGCAACTGTGTAGATGATATTAAAATAAGACAGACCTGGAATCAACTATCAGTTACACAGGACACAAGATGAACCAAAGAGCTCAAAATAAAATTTTCAACTCCAAAATTTATATGGGAAATATAAGCTAATGTATTTAACCATTCTAGAAAAGCTTCTCTGGTGATTACTAGGAAGATCTTGACTGCATTGTGCAAAAAATAATTATGTGTACTATGCCATACTTTCCAGTCTAATTTATTCATGTTCGTTCCTTATTTTATGAATTGTCTGTCAGCCACCTAAACTACAAAATAAATGTGTTCAAGACAGGAGAAAATCTGTTGTAGAGCTGCAGCGTTATCTTGCATCTATTTAATGTCCGTGTGGAGAATGATACAGGGTAGCTCTTTATGAGTAGAGATCAGAACAGTGCCAGAGTCAGTGGTCTCAGGGTTTTAGATAACACTGTTCATATCTTCAGTGGAAGATAACCTGCAAAATAGTCCTTACACAAAATAATTGCAACTAACAGTTTCTGAGCTCTTGCTGTCCTCCAAATAAATCAATGTCATGCTTGCGTATAAACATCAAAATCAAGTTACAGATTAGTGTTACTTCGAAGAACGTTGCTTGAAAACTGCTTGTTTGCTTTGAATATTGTGATAAATGCAAATTGTCCAAAAGTTCTATGAAAGCAAGCAGAAATTGTATTAGAGTGCACTTGCCATGACACTGAATAGTTATGAATATTAAGCAATAACTTACCATTCCTCAACATGCTGATTGTACAGAAATTAAAAAAAAAAAGTAGGTTTTCAAATCAATGTTTGCAATTAAGATTTCAAGAAATGGTTTCACTGTTCTTTTGCATGTGTTTTGGTCATGGTGAAGAAAAGATTAGAATGTGACCTATTACTAATAGCATGTTTCTAGTCCTTCTCCTTCTGGTATTGTTTTATGTGATTTCAGACATTGTGGTGGAAAAATCTTTGTGTGTTCTTTCAAAAGTTTATGTGGTTACTTGTGGTCCCATAGTGTTCCAGAGCTGGGTTTTGGGAATTTATTGTGCAGATGCCCTCATTTCTGTTGAGTTCTTCCTGAAGGAAGGCAATCAATTCTGTAGAAAACCTTGCCCCTATGGATGTTGCAGTATGTTAGCAACTGTCAGAGCACAGAATTCAGATTCTCCCCCATCTCAAGGACTTTAAGTTGTTCATTGCCTTCTGGCTTGAATACAAGAGAGCGTGCATAGGAATCTAGAATATTAAATAAAGAAAAGATATTTGAAAAGATTTTGTGCCCTGTTACTGATATCAAGAATGGATGATATTATGCAAAGATTCTCTGAGTCTTTCTTTACGGTCTTAGACTTTGTATTGGATTTGAAATTCATTCTAGGTTTCTCAGAAAGTTTGCCATGACTCTCAGCTTTTAACTGAGGCTAAACTGATGCAGTCATTTTTACCGGTGCAAAGTATTGATGCTTCATCTGGTGGAGGTGTTTGTTTTTTTCCTCTTAAGTTGGCAAATGTACATTTTTCTAGTCACAGATCAAGAAGAGTGACGAGCATGTAAGATATTTAAGAGTAGGTACTGATTAAAGTGTGGAGTGTTCTAAAGTACTCTGTAGCATTTTTCAAACTGCTGTTGTGAGAAAAAATAAAAATATATATTGTTGTATTTTTTGGGTTTCAGCTCGAGCTAGAACTTACGATTTGGCCTGTTTTTTTAAAGAAAATCAAACAAGATTTTACAGCAATGCCTGCTGAAGAAGTCTGAGGCTGTCATTATTCTTCAGTAAAAGAGTTCAATTAATTTGTAGTTGTTCTTTTATGCTACAGAAACACATGTGACTGGTGGTTGGATGCTTTCCTCTGAATTGATCTGTCAATTAATTCAGACACCTAGTGATTATTTTTCCAATATGGGCATGCTGTTCTGAAACCTAGATGCTAGAAAATATGATCCTATTTGATTAAAAAAAAAATTTAATGTTGGCCTATTTAAACATTACTTCCTTTCTCTTCTAGCTGAAAAAAATGTTTGCTGTATTGTCAGTTGTCTTTGAATATATTGTAAGTAGATTTGGGTGGTTTTGTTTGTTTTTTGTTTGTTTTGGTTTTTGTTTGTTTGTTTGTTTTTAATTTTAATCAGTTTTCCAAGAGAACAAGTTTGTTGTGATACAGATTTGGTTAGTTTAAGACATAATCCCACAGAAACAGACTAATTCTTGGCTGTGCAAACCACCTGTTTCAACTCTGCATGTACAAGCTATTTAATGTGGTTTAGAAAACTTTCAATTTCATTTACATAATTTTTTTTAAAAAGGCTGATATAAAGAAATACTGAACAGCCTGTCGTAAATCTGGGGCACTGGGGAAAGATAGTTCAAGAGGGGACATACAGCTCTGTTTAGAAGGGGCACATCTGTCACAGTTTCTTGTCTGTAAAATAGGACTGGTTATACTTTTTCTTTCTTGTCCATTTAGACTGCAGAATCCAAGTTAATCCCACCTAACTTTAAGATCTAAGTCAGAAGCTTAGTCTAAATGGAGAGTTTAACCACTTCCAGGTGGTGGGTCTTTCCATCAGAAATCCTCTGAGGATTTGTCTAGTTGTTCAGGGAATGTAAACATCTGATATGCGCATGTTGATTATGTAAATTGTAAGTCTAAATAGGCAGGACAGGTACGCAGGCCCACCTTTAAGGGCATGAATAAAATGACCACAAAGTATTTTTGGGGTCTAGAGGCTTAAGTGTTACAAACAACACTTGAATGAAGGAAAGCAGAGTGTGAAAGATGAGTTGGAAACACTTTGAAAAATAGAAGGATAGGACAAGGAATTCACTTCTTGTTTTAGGCCTAGCCGCTAATGACTGAGACCAAAAGCTGGATAGTCCAGAAAGGAAAGACCTAAAATACCTCCTGTTAAAGCACTGGCAGCTAACTCATTCATACTCCATTGTGACATTGTACCACAGACTCCGCAGTGCTGTTCTGGTGTTTCATTTTGTGTCATGATGATAAGATAATATGCCCTCCATAAAGTTGCATTCACATAGATTTATTTTGACTTTGGAAGCATCCTCCACAGGTTTGCGTTGATGATATTGCAAAAGGTTTCTCATAATGGTACTTCCTTTCCACAAAATAATCTGACACTTAACAGAAGGTTATTATGAGATCACAAATGCTGAAGGTTGAATCCAGTGATTTTCCACATCTACAGCAGCTGCCAGTCAGCCAGCTTCCATTTCTGCCATTTTTATAACAGGGAAAGCATGGCATAGATGACACACAAAGGGCCTATTTCACCTTGGTAAATTCAAGGACGTAGGGACTTACACCGGCTTGATCCACCAAGAACCACAGTAGTGGAAAAAGATTGTCCCCACAAAGTTGTTTCAATTGTCTCCCTCCCTCTTATTGTATTTAGAAAGGGAGGGGGCAGCTGTTGTGTATAGTATTTCTCTAGGAATTCTCTGGACAAACAATGATATAAGGTCATGCTGCATCAAATTCTTCTTCTACATCTGGACAGCTAAAATCTGCCATTCAGACCTTGCTGTGAGGATGCTTACATAATGAGAATCGTCAGCAGCGTTGTATCACCGTGTCCTTTTCTCACCAACTTTGCCTTTCCATTTGAAAGGCTTTACTAAGTGGCTGGTGCAGGCAGAATTTCAATTACTCATCAATGGTGAGGAAACTGCGGTCATCCCAGCACATGCAAAAAGTAGTCAGCTTTCATAGCTATAGTGAATTTTTTTTTTTTTTTTCTTGTGAATGACTCACTAAAAGTGGAGGCTGGCTGTAACAAAAATACATATGGTACCCATGGCTCATTCAGGCAAAAGTGTGAATTAACTTTACTAAAAATGCTGTTTGGAACTATACTGTACTTCTAAGCAACAGTCCTGTGAACTCCATTACTCTGTCTTTTGTAGCTGGAAACAGACAAGAGCAACTTCTGGGTATGCTAGACAACAGAACAAACTTTTCCCTAAATTAATTCCAGAAAGCTGGCATTAGCTTTACTCCCCAGCATACTGTTTCGCCTCTCACCTTTAAACCCTTGAAATTCTTCATCTCTATTCAGTAGTTAAATGTAGCATTCATAAAAACTAAGAAAGCTCATGTTTCCCAGAATGTAACTTGTAACTCAGTAAGTTCTATACAACTACCTTAAGCTTTATTTCTGTATCTGCAGCACTTAGTGTATTGCTAAAATGGGCAATCTTTTTCATACCATCATGATTTCTGTAAGGAAAAGTTTATCACTTATGTAATGCTGAAGTCTCTCTTCATGAACAATTTTTGTTGCCTTCTGACTAACCTTTGTAACTCATGTGACTTTACAGAAAGAGTAGAAAACAGTATTGATAATGTTCTGCAGTTGTACATCTCCTTTCATGTGGTGATCTAAAGACATTTTACAAGTGTAGATGTGGTGCACCCTTCAGTTGTAAGAAGGTATCGTTTTACAGAAGAGGAGAATGAAATAAGATGCTTCCACCACTAACGACATTGTGCTCCTTATTTAGGACATTGGATCATTCAGAAACCCCACATTTTTCACTCTCAACAGAGATAAATCATCTTACCTGTTGTTTGTTCACGTCATCTCTTGAGATTTCATGGGAGAATAAAGTTGCTAAATCTTTTAAAAGCACTTCAGTTAGTCTCAGAATACTTGAAAATGTATACTTTTAGGATACACAGTGGGAGACTCACATATTTTTCACAAATCATTTGGCACTCTCTGTTTCTTAGACTTTAATAACAGTATGTTTTATTTGAGTAGCAAAAAGTGATAAGTGATACTGAAAGAAAAGTTGAGAATGTTAATTGGTTTTCTGGTAAATGAATTCTGTGTTTCTCTGTATGTATTGGACCATAGCTAATGGCATGGAGTTGCCAATATTCCTCCTTGGACTATAAAGATGAAAATCAGAGGACAATCAGTCTTAGTCTTATGATGGTATCTTGCTAAAGCATTTCCAGACAAATATCTTGGAGAGGAGGAATTGATTGCATAATTTCATTATGCGAAACGCTGTTGAGAACTTCCTAAATTTTGCTGGATAGACATGGATAAAATTTAAAAAGTGAAATAAGTAAGGACAGTTGGTTATCTGAGTCATTAGTAGTGTTAAGCTAGTTTTCAGCGATAAGAATTTGTTGGTCAGCTAAGTCAGTGTCTGTTAAATATTGCTGAAGCTAATGCTTTTAAAGTTCTCGGTACAAAATGTTTGCTAAGGAAATACATATCTGAGGTCATGGTAGATGTGAGTTTCAGGCTTAATAGATCTCAGTCATCTGTTGGAAAGAATTTGATGCTGATTGAGAAGTGGATATATACATATGTAGTAAGCAATAAAAAAGAGAATTGGACTCCTTATAGTCTATCTGCTGACTGTCCCGCAGTAATTGAAAGCAATTGAGCTCGTGCTTGTTATCTAGGCAGTTTTCCTGGCAATCATTGTCCTCACTTAAACTCTTGGTTGCTACTAACCTTTGTGGATGTGTATATATTTGAGGTGTGAATGTTTTAAGGTAACCTTTATGCATGATAGATCTCGGGCATTGTAAAAGAATTTTTTTTTTTTTCATCTGTGTAATAGCCCGCACAAAGTACTTATCTGGGAAGAATGCCAGGGGCAATTTAATAAATTCTGCGTTGGTGCAAGCAGACCTGGTACTCAGTGATGCAGTTATAGAAACAAGGAGATGAGTGTGCAGCTTCATGATATCTATTAATCAGTGGGACACTAGTCCTCAGTGGAATTAGCTTCCAGCTCCAGTGACCCTGGGTGTTTACTAACTTAGGAGTAGGTAAGAGGAAGTATCCTTTTGTTTTACTGCAGACTCAAACTGTAAGACTGAGTCTTACCTATAGCACACACCTCTTAAGTGGAAGAAGAGATGAAAGGAGGAAAACCATCTGGCATATTGTTTTCTGAACCCTGCTCCATTTCCAGTCCTAAACATAGTTGGTGACCAGCTGCAGTTATGTGGATCAGACGGACTTGTCAGACAAGGGAAAATGTGTGACCAAAGCACATTTCAAACTAATGACTCCCTAGAAGCAGTAGGAGAACCAGCCAACCAGTTCAGCATGAATCCATGACTCAGTGTTAGAAGCAGCAGGCTGGAGTCTGTTACACTCTGAGACCCTAGTTCCTTCTTGAAGTAGATTTTCCTCTCTCTACTGTGTATGGGATGGGAGGAGAAATGGAGGAAGGAATGAAATAAAAGACCCTCATTAGTTCATGCAGGCTGTATGTATATAATAGGAAAAAATGCAAGGCAACACTTGCCCAGTCGTTCCTTGTTGAAAACTTGTATTTTCTTCTCACCCATGGAAGAGGTGTTATTTTTAATATCACACACCTCAAAGCCACTCCACAGTTAGTAAGATGAACATCAGCTTCACAGTCAGTTTGAGGTAGGATGCAGCAGATGTCAGAGAGCTCAAATGTAGATAAAGTGTGCAGTTAACAAGCATACCGACATTAAGAGTGCTGCTATTATTTAAGAACAGCAGCAAAAAAAGCCTCTGGTTCTTAATGATAAATGTCATGGCAATAGTTTAACTTAGTGTAGAAGTTAACTTATTCACTTCTTTTGTACCAGGCTGGTGGGTATTTAAGTTAGAAGACAGCTTTTGCTTCAATAATTGTGCGTATCTTCCTTTAAATTTTTGAGAGTTGGAAATTGCATTGATATGATACAGCAAGCCTGTGACATGCCAATATAAAACACAACATAAAGATATACTTTGATGGTAGTTTGCAGATCACCAGAACCTAATGTAAAATGACGACAAAGAGTAATTTTTTACTTCTTAAGTGCTGTGAACAGATATAATCACAGTAACCTAGGGAAGCCTTAGAGGGACTGAAGCATTTTAATTTTCTGGCTAGGAGATTTCTCATAGTTTTTCAAATGTTACCAAAAGCTTCATTCATTCATTGGTTTTGTTATTGTTCCTTTGCAGTAATGGATTAAAATGTTCTTTTAAAATATTGAGAAGGGAGCTGCCACACTTTCTAATTACCCCTTGAAGTAATTTAAAGTTAATGGGTTCTGTGATCTTTCTTAGATTTCCTGCTAATTAAATGTGTTGTGAATACAGCCAGTGTAAGTGGCATAGCATAATGTAAAGTTTTCGAAATGTTCTGATAGCATGTTTAGTTTGGTCCATTGACAAAAAAAAAGCTGGGTTTTTTTGAATGCATACTAGAAATGCAATTTTTTCAAAGGAATGGGGACAGTGGAGAGCATAGGAATGACTTGATATTTTTAAAGGGCTCTGCAACCAACACAGCTTCACAAAAAATAGGTCAGACGTCTGCTTGAGTTCTGTCTCTCTCCATAGGTGGAAGGTACTTTGGATTCAATGTTTGTTCATCTGTTTGTGATGAATCTGACAAGCTGTTGTATGACTGCAGGAAGAAAGGCCAACAGAGAATGTGAAGAAGACAAATTACCATTCATAGAATTGATTGAGAGAGGATAATGTTTTAGGAGCTTGTAAAGCTTTTCTGAAATACACTTTGAATTTTTATGGAAAATGAAAGGTTATATCATCTGATCCTGAGGGCACTGAGGCATTGCTCAGTTTAGCTCTTTAGATAAGCTGACGTTAATTTTGCAAGACTGATGATCATGTTTGCACAACTTTTTTCATTTTTGCAACTCAAAATCAAAATACTGATAATGTTCAAAGCAAAATGTGGTATTACAAGGTTGTAGCTGGGCCTATTTTAATTCACAAAGCAAATCTGTCTTGTTCTTTTTTTCTTAGAAGCCATAGGAGAATATCACAGTATTCAAGACCAAACAGCATGATAACCCCAGGCAAATATTGACCTCTCTCCTCTTGAGTAATGAGCAGAAGTAATCTTTGCAGTCTTGCTCAACAGTTAATTATCATGACTGTGTATCATCTGAAACATTAACACTATTCTTGCAATGTAGTTCTGATACAGGTCCAGAATTTCTTGAATCATAGGAGATATTTTGATTCTGGTAAATCAGTAGCAGTGAGATGATGATACTAATTTTTTGTAAGACCGTTTTTGTGTTCTGCTCCATTTTTTTTAGTTTTAAAAAGGAAAACAGAAAATCTCTTGCTAAAGAACTGCAACTGAATTATAAAGATACATAGTGGAAATCACCTCCTTGAGTCTGTTGCTTCCTGAGTTGTCTTTGTCTTTGTTTCACTATCACATGAGATCCTTTTAAGGTCTGAGTCTCCCATGTTGTTCTAACATGTAATCTGCATGTCTTTTAAGTAAATCGAAGACTATGCACCTGCTGTTTCACTGTACATGAGTTCCAGATGTTGTGCAATATGTTGTGCTTGACATGGTCTTAGGTAGGCACATTTCCTGGAGTGTACCTGTACATATTTATTTCTTTTAGGTTCCTACATTTTTTTTCTTTTCTTAAAAAGTCTTTGACATGTTAGAAAATGTCGTGTACTATAAAATGTGATGTACCAGGTTCTCAGCTAATGGAAACTGGCATTGCTTAATAATAGTCCTCAATTTAGACCTGTTCTACGTTGCTTGCGGAACTGGTCCATGTTTTGAGGTGCTTACATAGATACTACAAATATTTTGATCATAATCACAGAATAGAAAATCTGGCTCAGTAGGAGAAATGGCAATAGCAACTCCTGAACCAACCTCATAGTTGTTATTTGAACCAAAGTGTTTCTGAAGGTTTGACAACAGGTTAAACAGTCGTTAAGTTCCCAGTAACAATCTTTTGAAGGTATCAGTCAGGCTGATTTTCCTGAGCATCAGGCTGCTCTTGCTACTGCTTCCGTCTACCCAAGGCATTTAGACAACTTGGTTCTTGGCTCTATCAGGCCTGTAACTGTTCCCCGCCTTTAAGGTGAACACTGGTCAGTTCAACCTGATACACAGTAGGGATTGCTGAGATTTAACAATGCTTGAGTACAAATTAAATGCACTAGAGAAGAAGAATGTATGTTTAATGCCTTTTATGAGAAATATAAAGCTGTCCTTACTGATATCAGAAATACAAATTTTTAGTCTATCAAATTTAACAATAATTAAAGCATCTCATTTCAGTAGTCTTTTATCAGTTAAGGATAAAAGCACAGGCAGATAGTGCCATATCCACTAGTTTCCAATGACGTGTTCGAAGAACTGTTTCCTGTATTTTATGTAAATCCTTATAAACAAGACTGACAGTTCTGAATTAAGGTTGCTGAGGGTAACTGTACCTTCTCCAAACACTATTCTGAATTCTGTAACCTAAGAAGAGAAAATAAGTTTTATTCTGCTGCATGGAGTCTGGATTGACAGTTCTTAAATGTTATGAAGTCTTGCCATATTGAAAATATTGTAAGTCCCATCCTATGAGATGTCCTGTAGTCTTGTGATTTGTAGGATACTGGCATGATTTTTTAAAGTAAGTTCTTATTTCTTGGACTTCAGTGAGAATTTGAAACTGAGACCTAACATAGGCTAAAAAATAAAAGGAAATGCAGGAGCTTTTTCTGTATTAAAAAACCCCAAACATACCAAACATGATTTGGGGTAGAAGAGGCTTGGTTTGTGCTGTCTTCATGGGTAGGATGGCAATATATGGATATCACCACTGTTTCTGAACAGTGAAGTTCAGAAAGTCAGTCTTCTACTCGCTTTTATGCAGTGTCATATCAAAAAAACCCTGCTGTTGGGCATGGTAGGGGTAATTCCACCTACTACAGTGTTGCACTTCAGTGGTTAAAATGTGAGATACTCTTATCTTTATTGCTTCAGTGAGATTGTTCTGGCTGAAAGTCACGTGAGTGGAATATCATGGTCTGTCTCACGTGAGGCCTCAAAGTATAGATTCTGGATGAGGAGAGACAGCACAGTTGGAGCAGTGTCATTAACGTATCTTGGTCTTAATCATTATTCAGGAGAGCTGGATGAATACGCCAAAAAAGAAAAAAGCAGGGGAAATACATTTGGCCTTTTTTAATAGGTTTAGAAAACCTACACGTTTTTTTCTAAAACTGGCTTACTAGTAAATGTGTACTGGTAGAGTAGTGGTCATGTGTCTGCTGGTAAATCACGTATTAGATGGTATATTTTGTATCAGGATTGCCATTACATGGTCTGCTAACAGATACCTGGTTGTTGGTGTAAGTGTACTTATAAACACTTATTTGTACTTATAAACACTTGTATTGCCAATCTGGTAATAGCCCAACAGAGAGGTTGTATGATCTTTCTGTAGAAAACAGCCTGAACTTAAGCCAGTGAAAACTTGCTGTAAAACTCATGGACAAGTTACAAACTAAGAATTATTGACCAGCTTTATTCTATGAATAATTATAAATGAGAATATGTTAGAGAAAATTATGATTGTTTTGGGAACATTTTTTAAATAGAGATTAAGTTTTTTTATAATTCATTGTGAGCTATGTAGTTACGATATTCGGTATGTGTTGTATATGAAGAGGGAAAGTAATATCTAGCTACACATTTCATGCTTACAATTAAGGCAATTTACTGTTTATAGCATGAGTATAATAGAATATATCTGACTCATTATAGTCCACTCCTATCTCAACAACCTAACCTTTTTAGGAAATATCCTCTGTGTGTTACATTCTGTAGAGAGAAAGTCTATATTACAATTAACCCTTTACATTTTTAGAATTCTACATCTAATGTCTGGTTTGGACAAGATAACGATCCGCATATTCTTGCTGTTCATGCTGGGCTGAATTTTTATTTGTACTCAAACAGCTGATTGCAAGTAACAAATGCCAAAAGCATTTTGTATGATTTCAGGTTTCTGCCAATGAAGGCTGACCTTGTTTATTTCTCTGGAAATAGCTGCAGGGTATAATTGAATGTTTGCAGACAGTTGAGTCAGAGTGCTGGAGAAACAGCCTAAGCAAAGTATATCATACTGGAAAGTAAAGTCTTTCCTAGAGGATTACACTATCAATTATATTCACCTTTATTCCAGCATATCATTGTCAAGCTAAACCTTTCACCTATTTGCTTATTTTTACGGAGTGTGGGAAACCCTCTCTCATTTGTAGGCTGAGTGCTTATTAACTAATAAAGGGAAGGCCTGTCACTCAACACTGATTAGTCATTCTTTTCTTGAAGAAAAGATATTCCTGAGCTATGCGTGAGCTTTTGCTGTCTTGTAACAGTCACTGTATTCTCACTGCGATGTCAGGTTTACAAGACACAAGGAAGTATCTGAATGATTTGTCTTCTTTATGTAGAACTGAAGTCCAGCAAAGTCGTATTTGCCCCAGTCTTGTCTCATATTATTTTTCTTTATTTTGTCTCACAATCGTCCTTTCCCTTTTTTTTTTTTTCTTCCTGCCTTTTTCCTCATTCCACTTCTTTAAATGTTCTCTAGCCATGTTTTCTTTAATTCCCCCCAGGTTAACACCTTCCACCCTCCCTATTGAAAAAGTAAGATGATGCTAAGTTAGATGATGTGATGATACTGCATTTACAGTATTAACTCTGCTTGATCTGGTATTTTTTTCCCCGTGCTTTCATGTCCGGTTTATTTTTTGACAATGTTAGTTCTTTGGATCAAGGGCTAGCTTCTTACTGTTCTTTGTTGCACAGGGTTGTATACACTATAATCATCCTCCAGATGTATTGTTCAAGAACAACATTAAAAATTAAGTAAAATAAGCTACCAGTAACTAGCATGTTAGGGATGAATTAATGTTAATTCTGAATTAATCACCTGCCAAACAGTAAATTGGAGGCATTTAATACAATGATGACAGTATATTGCAACACTTTCTGGATAGTTTTCTAGATAGTTCTTGGTCTGCTTGCTCACTGTTGAAAAGTTGGTTTCTTTTTGCTGAAATAAGTGTCCTCAATCCCTTTATTAGAATCAAATATTTTTTCCCTTTTGTTCTGAAATTTCTGAATAATTCTAGAAATAGGAGTTGATTTCTCTACTGTTGAGGAAAATTGAGGCTCAGATACATCCCATTTGAAGCCATTGCAGGAATTGAGAAGTATCTGTATCCCTCTGGAAGATGGAACAAATCCATAGATCAGAGTGAAACGTTAGTGAAGTTAATTGTTTTTAAAACAGAACTAGAATGCTTGATATGATGCTTGAGGGAGGTTTTCAAGTCATATGACAAATGGAAGAAAAGAAGATTTTACAAGTTCTGTTACTTCTGTTGAAATTAGTGAGAGAGACAGTTACTGTTCCTGAAGAATCAGCCTATTCTTTGTGGGCATTTGTCATTGTACACTTGAAAGAGAAGATTGATGGATTTAGGCACTTGAGCTCATTGAAACTGAGCTGATTGCCAAACTTCCATTTGTTCCATTGAATTCCAGCCTGAGAAGCCAATCTTCAACCAGCAGAAGCAAGAACTTAGGCAAATTTAGCTCACCCTACATCTATAGTGTCTTAAACAGCTTACAAGAAGTAACGATATGATTCATGATACTTTACGTGCCTGACTGGACTAGCAGTGGTGCCATATAATCACAGTTAGGAGAATGCTTGCTGGCTAAAGAAATTGGTGCAGAACGCTACAATTTTTTTTTTCCTTTTCCTTTTTGATTGCGAAAAATTATGGTAGCTGCCAGTTTGAATTTTCTAAAGATTTACAGTTAAATCGACTTTTTTATCCTTTCACCATTTAATGAAATGAAACTACTGCAACGTGCTTTTCTACTTCACGTTTGCCAATACAAATCATATTTAGAAATCAAATAAACAGAAAGGTTCTTTCAACTTTAAGCCCTGTTGAGAGGTAGATAGATTAATTCCAGCTCAGAGCCATGATAATGTGGCTCTGTTATTTTTCATGCTGGAGCTGGCTCGTGTTCCGGCACATCTCGGCATGGGCAGAATGCACAAGTCTGCACCCATCCAGCTAGGCAAATCCCAAGTTAGTCCTGTTTAGCACATTCATGAGACCTCTGTGAGATAACAAATAGCATTCTATTTCTGTGTTAGGAGAATATACTTAAACTAATTCTTAAATGTCAAGCCAAGCATAAAAGTGACTTTAAAAGTTTGAAAGTGACTTGCAGAGCATAAGAAACTGCTGTGCTGAAACGTTTTTTTATTACTTCACGTAGAGCAAGGCTATTCTTTTCTCGTGTATAACTTGCTATTTTGTGAGTGTAAGTAACAGGAAAGACACGTATTTCTGAGCAAATGTACATTGATATGCTTCGCAGCTTTGAAAATATATTCAGGAGATTTTTTTTTTTTAATGTGAACAGGAGATTTTTTTTTTTAACATGGATTTTGTGTATGTTTATCATCTGGTACTTTCAATTTTTATGCCCTACTGAGATGTCCCATTTTGAACCTCTTTTCATGGGTAACTGGTGAGAAAAGAACTGGGCTTCATAAAAGACTTTGCTCTTGTCAGACTTCTGGTTGTTTATCTTTATTGTTTTCCTGTAGATCCAGGAGTTTCAGATATATATCTTGCTGATAAATATTCTTTTCTTGACATAATATTTCACTGCATTGAAATAAAAATACCAAGTGTTAATATTCACCAATCATTTCTAGAAACAGTGAGGATGCTTCTTTTGTTGCATAGTATTCCCATTGTTAATTCCATTTAATGTTTGTGTCTACAAAAGTCTATAATCCTGTGAAATTCAAAGAATGAGGTTCATACAAATCAATGAAATGACGTGTGACCTCCTATTTCCCATGATTCAATACACAAATTCCTTCATGAAGAACAATAAAAAATGAACTCAAGACTGAAAAGAGATTGTTACCTGTTCTCTCTATGTTCTGAGGCGGTCCCTGAACAGCAGGTGATAGTAGATATGCTTTCACAACAGCCTGTTTAGGGAACGAAGCACAGGCAGCTTCCACTGAGGGATTTTCCCCCTCATATGACTTTTTTTGCTACACCCTTGACATGACTATTATATTCTGCAGCATTTCACATTGTCATGAAAACTCATTCAAGCAGAAAATTTACCATTACAGACACAGAGTAATGCCCTTGTTTGTTTTTGTTTTTGTTTTTTTTTTTTTAGGAAAAAGTATACATATTTCTAGGTCTACATGCTAAGTTTTTGTCTAGAGGCCATTTTTGTACTTAAGTTATAATAAAAGCCTCAGAATAGTTCAGAATAGATGATGTCAGCTTGCTTTTAGTCTCTTTCTGCTGTAGGATCTGTTGACAAACAGTCACACCAACTTAAAATTTCTTTTAAAGAGTGTTACTGAATTCAAGCTTTCTTTAGACAATGATATGGGAATTGTTCTCTTTTACTGTCTTGTAGAATATGTGGACTACACATTTTATTTTCCTTTTCTCCTTTCCTTTTCTTTTTTTTTTCTCCCCTTCTTTTGCTCGTCTTGGATGAAATAACACAAGATGTTCTAGCATCACATAATGCCTCAAAATGGGAAGATGGGCATTTTTATTATTTAATTTGCTTGTTTTACATTTCTGCCTTGTTCTCCAGACAACTTAAAACAAAACAAACATGACAATATGGTCTCATCTGCTGCCCCAAAAGGTGCAGAATAAAAAGTAGAGAAGCTGTGTCATCTTTGAAATGGGGCTTTTGCTTTGAAGATTCTTAGAGATAATCTGAAAAATTAACTGCTAAATTAATTTTATCATGAAATCTTATAAATGATATGATCTGCTTTACTAATGATATGGTAATAATTAAATGTAAATGACCGATTCAATTACATACATGTAAGGTTGGAAGGTACCTGAAGAAGTTGCCATGTAGATTCCTGCTCCCCCAGGGCAACATCAACCATACATGTGTCTTTGTTACAGATTTTTGTGTAACTTCTTAAGTCCTCCAATACTGGACATATTACAAGTCCTCATCACAATTTATTCATGTTTTATCTCTTTCTAATGTGAAAATTTTTACACAGAAGATATAAGTTTAACCTAATCTTACTTGCTGCAGTTTAGGTCCATGATTTATTTTCTGTCCTTAATTATATCTGGAAAACAGTTTATTAGCCTTCTCTTTCTAGCAATCTTTTGTATTTTTTAGGTTGCTGTTGTGTCTTGTACTTTGGTTTTCTCTTCCCTGTACCAAACAACCCCATTTTTTTCAGTCTTTACTCACAGCTTGTAACTCCTGCACTTTTGATCCTTTTTATCCTCCTTTGGATTGGATTTTCTCTTGTTGATCACAACCTCTGCAAATCATTTCCCATAGCCAGATACAGAATTTTAACTAATACCTTTCCAGAGTCAAGCAGAAGAAACAAATTGCTTTGAGTCTTATACAGAGTGATTCTGTTTTTCCTTTCACAGTATGGTTTGCTTTTTTTCACAACAGCCTGATTTTGGTGATACATATTCAGTTTAATTGCTTGAACCCCAGACTCTTTTCTGAGGACCTTATGGTCCTCTGTAGTGTTGTTTGTCCTACATTTATGCAGTTGATCGGTTTATTCCATGTGTGATACTTTGCTCTTGTCCTGCGTCTTCAGGGCACCTATTTAACCAAGATTATTTTGAGCTCTCACCGTGGCCTTTGAAGAGCTAGAAGGCCGATCCAGCTTGATTTTTGTCTTCAGATCTAACATGCATCATTGCTCCATCATTGCGTAGCCAAAGCAAATTTGTCAGACTCATGATTTGTCAGACTCGTGACTTGCTTAGTAGAGCATTTGTCATCAGATTCAGAGGATGTTACGCCATGGAGTTACAGGAGAAGATAACCAACGTTATCTTAGAGCGTTACTGAATAAAGGCAAAAAGCTGTCTGTCAGGTAAATAGCTGTTGAATTATACACGGATTTGAAGATAGTAAACAGTACTATATGTTGCTTCCCTAAACAAACTACCCATTACAAAAGAAAGCAGGACAATTCAGCAGAAGGTTCCTTTTCATCACTAACTTCTAGTTAGATACCTTGTGTTTTAGAGATCTTTGAGGGATGGAATTGTGACCTACTTTGTCAATGACGATATGCAAGAAGGAGGCTGTAGTCTCCTACCTGGAAGTAATAGTGTAATTGTCTGGGAAAGGACCGAATGGAAGCTCTGTAAATCCTTCATCGCTGGTGTATACAAACAGATCCAAACTGAATTGCAAGCCCCAGCCTGGACTGTTATATGTTTGCAGGTGGATGTGACATACCGTAAAAGTATATGTGGGAAAACAGCAACCTTACTTAACCTTCAGTGGAGCCCTTTTGGACACATTCAGCAGGTTGTTAGTAGAATCTGGAGATACCACTGACACTCCTTATCTTAGATGAGCTGGCATAACCAGGAAGTATTTTTTTCCCCATGAATTAAATTTCATGCCAACTTGTGATCAACACTTATAAAAGACAGTAAATCCATCATAGAGAGCATAAAATTTTTTAAAGACTGCAGTAGCTGTCTCTCACAACCTGGATATGTTACTCTTTCAAGCTGTCCAGAAACATCTGTTTTGAATGCTTTGTCAGGTAGAATCAGTCCTTTCAAGGGTGCCATTTAGTTCAAATTGTACCCTTGAAACAACATATTTGTATTGGCATCTTGATAGATAAAAGAGGGAAGGGATTGATATTTCAGTGATCTAGCACTATGGAAATACTAGACTAAGTGGGTTCTTTGAGCAACCTGCAGCAGGAATGAGAGATATATGGTTGCTTCATACAGTGTGGTAGGCTTCTCCCAGAACCTGGAGAACCACAGTTCTCCAGGCTGCACAGTATAGTTCTATCTATTACAGCATTGTTAGTTAAATACTGTGATGGTTGGCGAGTGAGACAATGGTTAATAGCACCAGTGAAGAGTTATACTTCCCCCCCACCCCGTGTTGTGTAGTACAACAATAACAGTTGCATTTTCATAGAGGGCCTTTTGTTGGCTGATCAAAGTGTTTTATGAATGCTGAGTGAAGCCACAGACATTGTTGCAATCACCCAAAGTACAAATAAATAAAAATTAATATATTTGAAGTGTGTAAGAATGTTGTCTATAGTTGGAAAACAAGAGTAGATGTAAATAGGTAGAGATCAAAGATCAAAGCTTATGATCTAGAATGTGGACCCACTGCTGATCAATTCAGTACTCTCAAAATACTGGAAATATAGGACCATTTAATACAAATCTGAGTGCTACCTTTCATAAATAATATCTCAACTCTATGTGTTCTTTTAGAGTGGATGGTTACAAGTCAATTCAAGGACAGACCAGTAAAGCTAAGATAATAATGAAGGCAGTTGGTTGTCAAGGGACTCTTGCAATAAAAATACAATATGTATTGCAAGATACACTGCCAGTGCTATGATTTAGTATTTCAGCTTTAACTCCTTGCCCTTCACTCCAATTTTGACTCCAATCATCCTTTAACTTTCTTCTTTTATAGCATCACCCACCAGTGTCACTGTGTGTTCTCCCATAGGAATCTGAGACAGGGTTAGCTGGCAGTAAAGGACGTGAGGTGGAGATTAATACTCTGGGTGTACAACCAGACTGTCATCTTATCGGTATTGAGGATATTTTGTTAGTGTCTCATTTGGAGCACATCTACAGCTGTGACTATTTGATTCTAAGTGTATTTCTTGGATAAATGTTGATCATGTTCTCTTGACTGTGTCTCTGAAGTCTTTATAAAGTTGTAAGAATACGTAGAAGGTGGATCCCAAGATCATTCTTTAACTGTTTGTGATAAAGGATGTACAACAGGTTTGGGAGACATACATGAGGATTGCTGGGGAGGAAAAAATTGCCTTTAGTTTTCTTTGTACTAGTTCTCCTTGACTTTTTTTCTAAAATCTGCCAAAAGCTATTCTTAAACCTGTTACATGATTTTGTTTGGACTTTCTTTACCCGTAATTACTAAATGCCTGTTGACATCCGGGTTTCTAATGTCTGCTTGCCTCAGAATACTTCAGGGTGCTCTATTAATTCTGTCATCTTATATGTGAAACAGCAAATCTCAAGCCTTATCCTCTATTTCATTAACTTTTTGATGTGATCTGCAAGACATCATATAATCATGGAAATAGGTTCCAGGCCATTTTCTAAAAAAAAAAAAAAAAAAAAAAAAAAAAAAAAAAAGTCAACTGTATTGTGAGCCCAAAACTTTTTTTTCTTTAGCAGGCATGTGATTGTAGGAGATGGTGAAATGACTTATACAGAAAAGATTAAGTAATCAATGCTGGAAAAAATGTTTGCATGTAACCTTTAGCTTACATTTGCTATCAGTCAGGACATCCATGCTGTTCGTGGCATATCCTCAATATCTGCAGGAGTCCACTGAATTATGTGCTGTTTATTTGTGTATACTGAAATACAATGATTAGTAGCAGAACTATGCAGAAAACTGCAAATGCAATATAAATTTGTGTTCTTTGAAATAAAACTGTAAATTCTAGCCACATTCCTATTCCATTTCACAGAGAGCCATTCTTTAATTCGTTTAGTTGCAGAATGAGAAAAAGAGGTTACTTCTCCCTTTCCTAAAACACTGAGGTCCCTAGATAATATTAGGTTCTATAGTTTTCAACATGAATAATTTGCCATAAGATTCCCTCTCCTTGATTAGGTGCACAGTTGAGTGATTTCTATTGGAATTATAGGTTACAAAGAGACAGAGACTTCTTCACTGATAAGTTAAAAAGCTTGTCTGCATTTGGAGGGCTTGCTGCTAATTGAACAAAAAAAGCAATTGCAGCTTTCCCCCTGGAATGGAGTGCAAGCATAGTTTATGTTGCAATCGCGCCTATCAGTTTGTTTCTTGTTATCCCTTTTTTGCCTTTACAGGTTTAACCTGTTCTGAGAATAGAATAAGTTAATAGGACTTCTGTTGTTCAAGTTTTGCATTCCTAAAACCATAGCAATATGTAGTGATTTTTTTCATATTTTGTCCTGTTATAATTCCTGGGCTAATATGTAGCCTTCAATATGTGAATTGTTTTTGAGTAGTCTGAGCAGTATCTCTGTGGATTCACTAAAGAACCTTGATAGAAGAGATAATATTTTTGAAGCCTTAGCGTGTATTTGGATGGTCTACTCTGCAATCATGGCTGATACAAGATAAGGGGACCAAATGTCTTGTCAGTGTTGATCATTTCTGTAAAAAGATCCCACTGGTTCCCCATTTCCTGACGTGTATGGATCTCTTTGAGGATAAGTACTTTAAAATTTGCTGGTCTGTGGTTTTTAGCTTCTTAAGAAATTTGTTGGAGCTTACAAATAACTGGCATCACTGGAACCAGTACCTAAATGATACATATTTAATGTTTCTCATGGGAGGGGCAGCAGGATGATTTTGGGGGAAAATCTTGCCCTCCTTGTTTAGTAAAAATTCTTTAAAATTCATTGAAAGTTTCTGTGGAGTAGAATGGAGTCAGGAGGATTTGATCTCATTTCATGTGTGCTGTCTTAAAACAATCCATCATGGCTATACTATTTCATGTGACTAGACCTCTTCCTATCCCTTCCTGTGTTTGAAACCCTCAGAATTTTAGTTTATTCTTTATCTTGGGATAAGGACTATCATTTGGGGTAGATGACAATACCCCTAAATTTTGTCACTTAAAGATACAGTTCTAATCTCAGTTTGTTGCCCTGTTCCTTTTATAATTAATGGAGAGAATGAGGCACTTGCAAAGAGCAAATGATCCCACCTAATCTGAATACCTTCTAGAGGTGTCCGTCTCTATAGGGAACCTGATACTCTGGCAGAGAGGATATCCAGCTAGGCAAATGTCACTAGGCATTATTGCAATAGTGGCAGTGATATTATTGATACGATATGCCACCTTTTTTATCCCCAAGAAATGGTGCCTCATCTGCAGTCAGAATGAAACCATTTTGCTGAATGTAAACAGTACTTGTTTAGTAATTCCCCTTGATTCTTGCCTGGATGATGCTGTGATTTTCAGTTTTCTTGGTGATACTGGTGTCACTAAGTCCTTTGCTTACTGTAGAAACTCAAGCAGACACATTTATTTTTTCCACAAAAAAGAAAAGGGAGCAGCTGAGAGCTAGTGTGTTTGTGAGTCCTGCTCACCTCTGCTTGTTGTGTAGGACAATCCATTGCAGCTGTAGCTCTTGTTCTTTATCCATCTTGAGAGGGGAGGTCAGTGTGTGGTTGCCAATGCTATGTAGACATTACTGAAGTGTGTTATGGCATAATGGTAGCTCCTGAAACAAAACAGAAGGTGTTCTATTTTTAGGCTAGTAAGCTTACTGCTCTTGGTCAATTGCTGTGCTTCATAAAGGATCCAGATGCAATATTCCCTAAAGGCAGCTGAATCTGGCTATGTCAACACTAGCTCATATGTTCACACTGCTACATTTAGCATTACAGTGTATTTTGGAGAACAAATGCATATGAAAACATGCAGTGTACAATTTGCAAGTGTTTATTTTGCAGAAGCGTAATACTTTATGTATTACACACTCACACATAGTCAAGTCAGTGTGATTGCTCACAGATTGCCTCACTCGCAGAAAGCTTCTATAAAGTCTTACCTGTTCAAAATCAAGCTGTCATTTTTAAAGGAGGGTGAAAGTAATTAGTGTTAAACTGGTTTTTTAGATGTGTATATCATATGTTTTATTAAAAAAAAAAAGGTTCAGTGTGATGGGTGAGTGATTTGTACATGGTGTCCACATTTACTGGATGGAAAGTGACACACTGACTCTGAGTTATTAGCCTTCAGTACTGAGTTAATAACTATTTCTTCCAGTGAAGTTCTTTATTGCTCCTCCTATCCAAAATTAAAGTAACATTTCTCTGCCTTAAAGCCACAGAAATCAGTGGAAAATGTCCTAAATCTTATCTGTTCCTGGAGGGCACACTAAATGTTACATTTTTAGCATGCGGGTGTTGGAGAATTAATTGCCCATGCATGCTAGACACCACAGAAGGCCGAAGAAATGAGTCATCTGCTGCATCTGGTCTGATCTACACATCACTTTCAGCTGCTACCTTCACACCAGCTATCCTATTTCCAGCCTGTCTGACTGTTTATTTAAGAAGGGATACATTTCGTCTTTTTCTGAACCCATCTTTTGTGATAATTTCTGAAAGGGATTGGGAATCTTGGTCTCACGTTCATTTCTGTCCATGTCTCTTGACTTACAGTAGATTTCTCAGTTTTCTGAGGACGTGGCTGACAGGAATCTGACCTTTGGTAAACTAAGAGTGATTTTTCAGTTCAGCCAACCATTTCAACACACTCACATGAATCCCATCCAATCTGGTGGATCTGAATACAAGAAACTTTTTCCTGGAGTCTCTAACCTGTTGCTCCTTCACTGTTAGTTGTCTTTCTCTTTTCCAAAATGTGCTGATTCATCTGGAGGTGGAGGATTGACTTTCCTTTGAAGATCAAAGCAAAAAAGTTGTCAACTATTTCAGTCTTTCCAGTATCATTTGTCACTAGATTGTCTCCTCCATCCAGCAACAAACCTTCACTTTTCCCAGCTTCCTTTCATAACTGGCATACCTGTAGACTCCCTTCTTGTGACTCAGTGTCCGTTGACAGTTTTAGCTCCAGCTAGGCATTGGCCTCCTTGATTTTTTTTCCATTAAGTATCCAAACATAGCTTTTATACTCCATCTTTGTTTCCTGCCCTTGTTTCCAGCCATCTGTTTTTGTGTTCTAGTGCTTTATTGAGAAACTCCTTACTTAGCCAAGTAGGCCGCCTTCCAAATTTCCCAATCTTCCTCCACACTCAGGTGGTTTCTCCCTGAGCTTTCCTAAGTTTTCTTCAAAAATTTTTCTCTTGGTACCATTCCCCTCATGGCAGCTTTCCAGGAACCTTCCTTAGCATTTCTTTAAACAAGCTGAGGTCTCTCAGCAGAAAACCTCTGTTTTCATGTTGGAGTTCTGTCCAATTTTTTTTTTTTTAATACCTGGTATAAATTAGCACTCAGTTCAGAAACAACAAGGAGGACTTGTTTTTGTCACTCTTATGCTAGTGAAGGTCCTCGTTCTCCCAGTGATGTCTGCTAGATAAGGAAACTTTTTTTAATATGAAGAGTATCAAATTAAAATCACTATTTTTGAATGAATAAGGCAACCATGAAATTGAGCAGTAACTAAATATAAGAGACCTTTTATGTAGCATCTTTTAATCTCTTGGTTAATGTTCTTTCTCACCCTCCTATCTAACTCCTGACATAATTTTCTTTTTCTAATAACTCTTACCTTTCACTTTTTATATATTGTCATAAAAAATCAAGCTTTCTGATATGTCTGCTCTTCCACTGCTTTCCATATGACAAATGGTGCAAAACAGCTTGCGGAGGTCTGGGAAGGGTCTGTATCAGGTGCTTACCAGGGTGCTCATCAGCCTACTGTTCTTAATGTACAAACACACTGAAGTAAGGTAGGCAGTAGGGTGCTTGCTATTGACTTTAGAGCAGCCAGGATTTAATTTTCACATTTTGCAGATTATGTTTAGCCTCTGCAACTAACTTGCTATGTGTGTGTGCTTAGGTACTGGTTTTCAGGGACTGGCCCTTAACATAGTGAAAAATTCTAAGGCAAGATTCTGCTTTGCCTGCTTTGTCTTACTTTGAGAGAAACACAAGTCTTTCTAGCTATTTTTCTATTTAGAGTGGTAAAAAGGGATCTTTGATTCACCAAATCAAAAAAATATTCACCAAAAGTATTGTTGAAGCTACAGAAACATGTCATTTAAAGCTTCAATTTTGAATTGAAATTTCTTTTTTTTTTTTACAGACATTTATAACATTTTTTTTCTTTAGAGATTTCTTATGTAATTACTGTTGCATTTATCATCCTTCCTGCTGTTTCAAGGACTTCCCATGGAGAAATCTGATTTTCATCACCTGTGGTGTTCTTCTTGTGCTCCAACAAAATACAATGAGAGAAATACATCTTTATTATTAATTACATTATTTGGTTCTAATACTGTATATATATATGGCTCATTTTAAGTGTCGTCACAGCACAAAGGGCAATGGTTTTAAATTGAAGGTAGGTTTAGACTGGATAGAAGGAAGGAATTTTTTATGATGAGGGTGTTGAGACACTGGAGCAGGTTGCCCAAAGAAGTTATGGATGCCTCATCACTGGAAGTCTTCAAAGTCAGGTTGGATGGGGCTTTGAGCAACCTGATCTGGTGAAAGATGTTCCTGCCCGTGGCAGGGGGGTTGGACTAGATGATCGCTGAAGGTTCCTTCCAACCCAAATCATTCTATGATTCTATGAAAATTTCCTGTTAATATCTGTGGGGTTGTCACTTGACTTTTTGCATCATTATTATAAAGCAGTAGAAGTTGCTCAAGTTAAGGGAATGACTGAGTTGATATTTCCCCACTGTGCCAAGCCTGTTGAAAGTAATGCTTTGTTCAGTTGTACTTTGAGCTTGGCCTCTTTTCAAAAAAACCCTTTCTCTTCACAAGAAGTTTCTAAGTTTTCTTCTTCAGGGCTGAAATTTTCACTATCAACTTTAAATGAAAAAATGTACTCATTTGTTTGGAAAATGTTTTGGGGAAATTTTTTGGCCACAGTATGTTGAAAGTTTTTTTCTTAGTGCAAATTTCATTGATCAATTAGATCAGATACCTAGAATTAAGAAGAAAAAAAACCCTTTTCCTAAAATCTTTATTTTTATAAAGAAAAATGTCATTATCTTTCATGAGAAGTTAACAAAAAAATAAAGAACATCTGAAAAAGCAATTAATCTTTCAAAAATTAATTCCTCTATTAGATTATTTTTTTCAAGGTGATATGCACAACCTAGAGCACATATTGTAGAATAAACAAGCATTATTAAATGTGAAAATAAACAAACACATTTTATTCTTATCTTTCAGAATCAAATTTTTGGTGGGAGAGAGAACTAGAATATTACTTATAACTGTAAACAAGCATACTTTTTGTATGGTTATCCAGGAAAAAGGAGATGCTTGCATAATGGTTAATTCAGACAGCCTATTCATAAACCCCTTCACTGATTCCACCGCTTCCCCTCCACAAGAATATAGCTCAATGTTTGTTGATAAAGCAGCTTGCTTCCCCACAAATGGTAGTGCTGAAACTACCTAAGAGCAGATGAGAAATTACACAAATGTAGGTCTGCTTCATTTTAGGGGGAAAAAATGCACAAAACATATGCTGACTATTTGTTGCCCTAAACCGTGCTTCATTCGCCCCGAGAATTAATGACTGTGGCTTTAATGTATAAATAATTAATTCAGTTTATTTGGAAGAGGAAGGATTTCTCCATTGTGGGCTACTGGATTCCAAAGAGTTGGTCTGAAAAGAGATATGAGTGCAGAAAACCTAAGTTTTTAAAAATTTTAAACCAGAAACTTTCTGCTTAGCTCTAAGAAAAAATAAAAATAAAGGTAATGGAGGACACAGTGGAAAATTTACATTTAACTTACATTTACATTGTTAGGCAAAACATCTGATTTGGTTCCTATTAAAGTCTGTTTAATTCTGCCACTATCAGAGAGAAAGAAGCCTTTTTATGTTGGCTAAGGGTCTTATGCTTTCGTGTTGTCTACCTGCTTGGTGAAGAGGCTGCTTTAGATTATATATTTAGATATTTAGATATAGCAGACAGCAATGTCATTAGGAAAAGTCTTAAGGTGATTCAGGTTGAACAGCTATTAAGATCCCAGGTTAATTTAATACTTGTCCACAGAAGGAATTAGTGCAGGATGGTTAGCACACTGCAAATTATGAGTTGCCAAGAAGATAAACCCTAAGAGGGGCTTTGATTCCTGTCAACCCTGTAGGGGCTGAAGTATGGACTACAGCACCATCCGTGTTCTGTAGTCTGTTGGGGCCCACCTCTCTTCAGACAATCCACTGGCATGCTGCCTGCTGCTAGAGTTTCCGAGTCTGTTTTTCAAAAGTGGATTTTGTTTGTCTGCCAGAATAGCAGCACCTGGAAAATCTTGGCCAGAAGCAAAGACTGTAGGGAAGCTGTAAATAAATATTCCAGACCTTTCAGCTGGCAGAAAGACACCTGCCTATAAATAAGATTCTCATCTCTAGAGTGTTTAGGTCTAGGTGAAATTTAAATTTCATTAGCTAGAACATTTATTTCACTTTACTGGCCAACTAGAAAAAAAAAATCAAATTTTCATTAGCTTGTTCTATTTGCTTGCTCTAATTGCAAGCAAACAGGAGTTCCAGAAGAAATGCAGTCATTATTGTAATAAATTTTTTAAGAAAGTATATATTCCTAGATATTTTA
The DNA here is from genome assembly GCF_035582795.1 of Mycteria americana. NCBI lineage: Eukaryota > Metazoa > Chordata > Aves > Ciconiiformes > Ciconiidae > Mycteria > Mycteria americana. Next base: position 7,888,028 of record NC_134369.1, on the reverse strand, counting down.
ATACTTTATTGGTAAAGAAAAACCTTGCTTAGCTTTACATAACGTCTGAAGTAAAAGTTCTACTGGATCTCCATAACAGTGGAAAAAATGAGAAAAATAATTTTGTTAAAAATGGTCATCATATGTTCACAATAATTCCTTTTTGATTTGAAAGGAAGGCTAATACTGTTCTTCATGCCTCCCAGTGAAATAATTAGAAAGGAACACAAGAGTGAAGAAGCCATAAGGTTGAGTTAATCTTTTGTTTAGATGTTCAGAGCAATAACAAATGCTGAAATTCACACTTTCGGCATTGGTGAAGAAACACTAAGACTCAGTTTCAATTCTTTTAAATAAAAGCACTTGTGATAGTGTTTCATTCTTCCTCCCATTCTCTTTATGACAGTTTCCACAGGAGCCGTGCTCAGGGAGTGACATCTCCGGGTTTTTTTACAGGATAATTTGACCATTAACGTTATTTTTCTTAGTCTGTGGCTCCAGCTGCTGCAATTTGTCTTTGAGATTCATGAGTACTAAAATTCACCAAATTTAATTTAAAATGATGGAATATATTGCCATTCATTTACATGTGAGAAACAACTGCAATAAACACAGAGGAAAAATAACTGGAAGAAATGGATGGTGTAATCATGCATATGCCATTGCCAGCCTGATCTCCTCAGGCTATCTGTGTGCTTTTCTGCTATATCAGTCAATCAAATGATACTGTATTGGAAAGACTTCTTGGGATATTAAGCAATACATTTTTAATGATATTTTTTATGACTTTTACACATGAAAAGTGGCCCAGTGCAGCTGTACTGAGTTTCGTCAATTTTTATAAGTGTACATTCTTGCAACAGACCCTACCAGTCAGAACACGAAGGTCTCATAGCTCAGCAACCCCAGCATCAAATTGCATGCTCCCCTGAGATCCTGTTTCCCCCTTTGTCTACACCGTATAATATTGGCACTCTCATTTTGTAGTCAGTGAATATCACAGACTTTCAGACCAGATCCAGATTTCCATCAAAATAAAAGTAGTATATAGGATTTATTTTGGACTCTGCAAATAGAATAATATCTTTTAATTTCAAACAATGGAGAATACTACAAGCTGCTTTTTATCATCATGTGACTGCTCAAAAGTTGTACGTTGTGTTTTGCACTTGGAAGTCAAGTTAGAAGGTGCTGCGCTTTCTTGTAACGCAGGAGCTCTCAGTCTAGAACTCAGATATGCCAACTGGACTGTTTAAAAGGGATTGTGTAAATATGAGTGAAGGATGTAGGTCCAGTTCTGCCAAATATATCTTTGTCCAATTTCTCAGCTATTTACCTTGTTTAAAAAGAAAAAAAAAAATTAAGCCCCTTTAACTCCAGACCAGAGAGGTCCTGGTTCCCACTCTCATCCTTCACACAGGCAACTGCAGTGCACTTGGTCAGGAAGCAGATCCAGCTGAGGACCAAACTGTGAAAGCCCCTTCTGTTGTAAATGGCTGGGGAGTTGATCTGGCTCCCTGAGAACCAGGGTGAGTTTCCTGAGCAGACCAACTGCATAGCTACTGGAGCACTAGGGCTGGTGCAAACCGTGCGAGTGCTCTGGAGACAGATTGACATTATGTGTTCTGAAACTGTACGTACCTTACAAAATCTTTTGTTGGAGGTTTCCTCCTCTGTGTTTAGATAGTATTAATGGGACAAGATGTGAAGTGTGGCCATGGGTTTATAGCAGGGTCTTTTTCATCATGAGTTTGGTTAGTAGCCATTATGATGCTGACTGCTCTGTAAGAGAAGCAGGGAGTCAGCTGTGGTCTTTCTTGCATCATGGTGAGACATCCCATATTGGATCTATAAAAGCCATTCTCTTGACTGTGCACTGAAACTGGCAACCCTGTCACATTTAGGTTTTGACAGTAACTTTTCTAGTAAAAGCTTCTAATAAAAGGCAGTCAGCAAATTCCTGATCAGCTTTGTGAAGCATAGTTAGTTAATAATACATGCAAACTGGGTCTGGGTCAGAGGTAGGGCTATGTGTGTCATACTATAAGATTTGCTGGTGATTGCTGGAGAGTTCAGTTTGGATCAAAGCTTGGTGCAATTTCACTTGGCAGCAAGAGACGGATGTTAGTGTTGGTTTTTTTTTTTATTTCCCTCTGGTAGGTTTTTTTCCCTAAAGTCTGAGACCTCTTCAAGTTCATACATAGAATATTCTTGGTAATTGGCAGTTACCTATTTTTACCTAGCATGATTCTTGAAAAAGGTGAAACAGTTCTCCCTGAAATTTTCTTTAAAATTCCCCAGAAGGAGAGACCAAGCCTGAGAGGTGATAACCTGGGAAATGATAATGCAAAAATTCAGTGAAATTCTAGGCAACAGAAAACTATTGTATGCTTTTAGTCTATGCACCACTGCCACCCTCAACAATCATTCTGTAGAAATACATTCTCCAAGCAGTCATATAGGGAATAGCATCCTCCAAATGAGCCATAGAGTGCCAGCCAGTTCATGCTATGCATATTAATATTTCATAATGAAGTGCACAGAGATTTGGGGGATTTTGAAGCATGGAAATAAATTTGCATCTTGAACTCATACTCTACATGAAGGAAGACTGTGCTCCACATTTAATGTGCAATATATACTCTGCTTATATGATCAATCACTGTCTGCTAACTGAATAAAATAAGGCATCCTTTCACCACTTAAAAATACCTATATTTTACAGGAATGCATTCCTCAAATTTATATATGGTTTGTTTTTTTTTTTTTTTTAGTTTAGGTGATCAAGATTTAATTGTGTAGCACCCTTGTCTTTAGAAAACACAGTTTTATAAAGACCCAAATTATTTTTAGACTACTTTTCTGGAATCTGTAGCTAAGTCCAGAATTTATGAGATTTCTAAACTGCATCCTTGGTAGTCGGGGAAGCAAAGACATAAAGATGAGCCTGAAAAACGTGAAGTGAGAATTGGCAGTGTAAGTATAGAGATTCATGTTTTTCCTGAAAAACGTGAAGTGAGAATCTGCAGTATAAGTATAGAGCTGTGGGGATAAGTAACGTTAGATGCAACTAAAACATGTTTAACGGAGGTGAAGTCATTTTGAAGACTGAGGAAGAAACAAACCTTACTGTTAAAGAAGCATACAACCAATTATAGTAGGATCAATAGAACAATAGGATCAGTCGTTCTTGATGTTGTAGTGAAATAATGCTAAATGAAGTACTGGACCTGTCTTTAGAAAATTGTATTTTGATTTTACAAAGCAGTGAGAGAAATCTGACAGAGAAAAAGATGATAATTTATCTTAGACTCCTACCCCTAATATGGAAGGCTAAATTTCTGCCTACATGTCAATATGTTGAACAATATCTGTTTGATCAAAAACAGGAAGGCCCATTTTAGATTCCTTCAATCTCCATCAAGAGATTTTTTTGCTACCCACCTCAAGCTAAAACCTTCCCTGTTTGCCACCTACAACATTAACAGCCGCTGTTGATGCATAGGCTGCCTTCTTCAGTGAGCCGCTGCTAGAAGAAATGGCAGAATACACAAACAGGAAACTCTGGCTGGGTAGACAGTTCCACGTAGCTTGTGGTCTTTCTGTGTATGATCAGAAGCTTTTACTTGCTTTCGCTCAGGTAGAAAAGAAATAGTAGATGTTGTGGAATCAACAGGAAAAAGGGGTTCCCACCATACTCTTCCAAAATTTTAATCAAATAAATTCACGAAGTTTTTCTATTATTTGCCCATTGTGCGCATGTCAAAATTAGTATACAGGTGTAATGGAAACCATATTTACTTAAATATTTTTCTAGAAGCAAAAGAGGAAAAATAATGTTTATTGGATCCTTATTTCCTAACTCTCCTTTTTCTTGCTGTATTTATGTGCTAGAGTTCAATTTATATTAGAACAGGGCTGAATCCCTAATGGCCTCTGCTATTTTTTCCCTGAGATATAAAAAGAAGTGCTTATGATGTTGTTAAGGTCAGACTGAGGATCCTGAATTCTCTTTTTACTAGCTTTGGTTTTCCTCTAGTATTGTTCTGTTGCCTTCTGTGTGTTTACGTTTGATTTTAAATACTGTATGAGAAAATTGAAACCATAAGATAGAACGCAAGAAGTGAGGCAACACACTTTGGAACACAGGTCTTCTCTGAGAATAGCTTCTGTTCCCAGGCATTTATATTTTTTATTCCATGTGCTGTAAATTTCAGGTGTTTGCTAATGTAGCCAGGATGCAAACACAGCAAAGTATGTTCATTTTTAGTTATGGCAAATGTTCTTTACATAGGCAACTGATAATGATAATTGTATGGCTTATGAATGAGGATACAATTTAACAAGTATGTCTAAAGTTAGGCATGTCAGTAATCCCATTATTCTGGGTTTTTTAGACATATCAAATATTATATTGTAATACAGCAGAATGTAGAATTATCTGTAATATCAGAATTAACTCAGGTCCTGAAAACAGTATAGTTACCTGAGTGCAACACTCTACCTTGGCTAATTTACCCAGCTGAGAAATCAAGCTGAGCTTTTCAAGGTTCTGCCCTTGCCTATCTTCATTCTGTAGCAACAGGTGTCATAAGCATATCCTGTGTTTCCATGAGCACAGTGAAAAACACTGTAAGGTTTGTATGGCAAAAAGAGCTTTGCGTATGTCTCCTTTCCTCTACTGCAGGCATAATCATTTTCTTTAATGATATTTAAAATTCCCCTTTGCATTCTTTGGCAGTATCTAGCAATTCAGTCTGGACACTAGAATCTCAGTTTAAGAGATCAAGTAATTAACTCACCGCTAGTAGGATGCAGAAGTATCCCCACCTCACGCCCCCCCCCCCCCCCAAAAAAAAAAAAAACCACCAAAAAAACCCAACCAAAAGCAAAACAAAGCCCAGACCTTAAAGAAAAGGGATCAAATAATCATTTTAGAAGTTGGTGTTACAGTCACAAATAGACCTCAAGCTTTAATGGGATGTAGGTGTCATGTAATAATCTAGCATGCACCCTCACTGAGTAGTGAGGTAGTTTAGGACAAATCTCTCCCTGGAGAGTAAGTAATCCAGGTTCTCCAATTGTACCAACCTTCATTTTGGTAACTGCATTCAGTAGTTTGAAAGATTTGGAGTTATAGAGGGCATGCAAAGACTAATTCTGGTAATATCAATGTTCGTAAAGTTAGTAAGTTATATCTCAATTATATTTCTAAATGCATTCTATTTTGCAAAGGTTTTATTAAGTAAAGCCATGAAAAGGTGTGTTGAGTGTATGTTGGCTAATTTAACTGCTATACATAGGTGTGTGAAAACAGGCATTTTGACTGTTTCTATTTTTATTTAACATTTATTAAGTTTGTTTCTCATTTTCAAGGCTGATGGCATTAAATGGATATCACACCATTTATGCATCTGTATAGGAAGATCATCACTGATCATGCTTTGTCTATATTCTTGTACATGGTAAAACCCTTTCTTTTCTCCTAAAAATAAACTTCTGTTGTTTCTGCTTGTAGAGTCTCTTTTTATACAACTTTTTTCTGCAGTCAACTTGTCTAGTTAGCAAATGCTTTCTGAAATTTCTTTGGGTCAGTTGAAGGACTAGAGCTGTGACACGTACGCCAGAAATGGGCAAGATAGAACATCTGGAGTGACTTAGTTAGAAAAGAGCATTTAGAAAATTAATTAGGAGAAAAACCTAAGCAAATAGGAAGAAGTCTGTGTGGCTGAAAGAATACACAGTATTTTTTAAGGCTGCTAGAGAACTTGGTCAGATAAATCTTCTTGAGCTCAGGAAGGCATTTCTCAGACTCTAGCTGTCAATGATATGAATGCATATTTGGGTTGTAATAAATCCATGTTCACAGTCTCACTTTTGGTTAAGCAGAGCAATAACTGCACTGGAATTGCCTGCCTTGCAGGTGATGCACTAAGTTCTTCTGGCACGATTCCAATATTTGGAAACATTGCAGTTCAAAAAAAAAAAAACCCTAGCCTTAAGTATTTAGTATTAAAAAGTGTCAAACTCTCATTTTATTTATCTTTCCATCATATTTTGTAGAACAGATTCATGCTTCTCCTGCAAGGTTTTGTTAGCAGTTCAAATCTGCTCCATGGTGATAAATATCAAACCAATCTGATGGTTTAAGTAAAAATGAATTACCTGTTTAGTCTGGCAATAAGTAGTGATGACAAGGCTTAAACAACTGTGGACCTCCAAATAAGCACTTACTCCTAACCAAGGCTCTTCTGTAACTAGGTTAAAAGATAAATAATCTGCTGTGTTTGCCTATTTCAGTCCTGAATAAGATCACCATTACTCTGTTTATAGAAAAATGCACATATATCAAAAGAGATACACAAGCGTACATCTGGAACAAGGTATATGTGAATTGGGCCTTTATTCTATTCTATTCTTTATTCTATTCAAATAGAGGATTTTATTCCCTGAAATTGTTATGATAACACAGACAATATATTTTCTTTTAAAAAGACAATACTATTCAGAAAATATTTCTTGCTTCCTAGGAACACTTTTCCGCCCTTGTTTTTCCCCCTGTTATAGCTTAAAATAGATGAGAATACTATGCAGAAGATCTTTAGGCAGTGATTTTTCTGGGTTATTTCCGTATCTGCAAAGTATTTCCTTTCGAGCTCATAGATGTTGGTACCCAGATGTTTCAGATGTTTCCATTTCTGCCTCTAGGACTGGAGTCTCAAAACACAGCTAATACATCAGTCGCAAGTGTGTCCTTGGGGATGATTGAATTCCATCAATTAACTGGACCATATGATGAATATAAGAAGTGGCTTTTCCCTTAGTGCTGATGGCTTGAGTAATTTTGGCAATGGTAATACTCTCCTGGTATATTAAAAGCATATTAAAATAACACCTTGCCCAAATTAGGGCTGAATTATCCTTACAAATATATAACACTTCTAAACTAGCTGAGTTAATAAAATTATGCTTGATTTCCACTTGTAGTTCATTATGGCTTAACAGGAGAACAAAACCTCTAATGCTTTAAATAGACCCTACTTTATCCTTGCTTTTATATCAGTGTTTCACTATTTTTACTGCTGGAATTTTTTTCTAATGTCTTGCCTGAATCTTACTTGCCTTCTTGCAGTGCACAAAAGTATCCTGCTCACTCTGAACACAGAACAGACTGTTCTAAAGTAGCAAAAAAGGGAAGCAGTAAACTCAGATTTTGAGAAAGGGAACACATGGGGCTAAGCAAGAAGACAGGTAATTAGTGAGTAGCAGATCAGACCTGGCATGAGATTTTGAAAGGAGAAGCTGTCAAAATGTACTAGCCTGTAGGGAAATATGTTACCCACCTGCCTTGCTGTAAGTGGAATATCTCTTCTGCTTGTTTGCCCTCCTTGGGATTCTCTAAGAGTAGTTTTACTGTTTGCAGTAAGAAACCACTTAATGGAGGCCTAAGTCTAGAAAAGAAGCTGATCGTTATATCCTCTCACGGCTAAGGGAAGAGAAATAGCATATTGTTGGCAGTCCTGCAATATGGTACCTGCTACAATGCGAACAGAAGCAGAATTTTGTTACAGGTCACAAATTTCTTTCTGTGTCCTTGAAAATCTCCACCAGAGTGCATGCATTGCTCTTCATTTGCAAATTGTTGAAGCTGTTACCTTTCTGGTGTTACCTTATCTTATCCTAATTTCTTTAGCTTGTAATAGCTGTGGCCTATTTACTTTTGAGGTCTAAATCATCTTAGTTTAACAGAGGCATGGTTACCTGGGGCAGTTTCTATTCCCTCTAGAAGCATGCTTTTATGATTACGATGTTTATAAGCCTCAAGCAAGTGGTTGGGAGGACAACGGAGCACTCAACTCCAGATGCCCCAGTTTTAATGCTATGGACATGTTTGGGTTGTTTGTTTTTTTTTTTTTAAGAACAGCTATTTCTTTCTTATTTGCACAAAATGCATTTCTTGCTACAAGTGATTTTTTTGTGATTTTAATTTTATGCTGAGGTATTCTGTGGACTGCTTCACTCATTATGTTTCCTTCTTAGCATGACTTTTAAAGACATTGATATCTATCTAATATGCCTTCTGAAATATATAAGAGCTGGGTAAACTGTGAAACCTTCAATGCCTCTTGCCTTTTGGAAGCTATGAGAACTTTGCCAGACTATCAGAAAATCAAAGTAATGAGATTTTACATTTTGTCTGCTAAGTCACCATGGTTAGTTAAACCTTCTTTTGCTTATGGAATTCTGCCGTTTTATGTATGGTGCAGTTAAAAACAAGAGACTTTAACTTTTGCTGAGGATGGGATAATAAATTAGAAATATTTTCCCTTCAGTTCACCCCCTTAATTTTAACATTTCATTCCAGTTCTCAGCTTAGTTCCAGTCTGTTTGCACCATGAAGGTAGTAAACGCTGATCACAATCCTTGCTGGCACAAAAGCACTGTTGTAAGACCTCTGCCTGTGAAGAAACAGGCTGCAAAAAGAGAACTGGAGAGCTCTACCCACTACCACCATGATCTCTTAAGAGCTCTGTGTCAGTGGTATAGGTATAAGCAGGATGGAAGATGTTCTGAATATTTCCTGGGGTCTCTCCCTGAATATTCAGGAGTAAGAGGAGCTGATTTGGTTTAAAGATGAGTTTTGATCTTCTGAAGTTCAGTCTCGGCTTCTTATCTTAGATATTTTTAGTTCTAATAATATTGTTAAGATCATATTGTTACCTTTTTGAAACATATTAACTCTGCATCTCTTCTTCCTGTGAAAGAATTCTTTAGTCTCCAGCCGAAGGTCTATGGATATTTTGACATCTTTTTAGCAGGTTTCTTCTGCAGCTACATAACATCAGTTGTAATTGAGAAACTTGTCTGACAGAGATCTTTTCTGTGCAGTTTTAGCTAGCAGTTTTGTGTGCAATTGATATGGAATAGTTCTCAAATTAATCAGAGGTTTGGTAAATTTAAGGCTCTTTGTTTTTTCCATTGACTTGTCTTCTTATTCAGGGTAGTCCTGATTACTCAGTTGTTCTCTTCTTTATGAACCTCTGATTGGGACAATGTAGTCTTGGAATGTTTAACACTTCTCTTTCATTGTTTATTTTCAGAATGCCATGTTAGAGAATGGATTTCTCCTTTGTTGATAGATTAAAGCTTACTAAAACTTTTTAAGGAAAGGGTCACAGTGCATAGCTCAGAGAAGTCACCTTCTAAATGCATTGAGGTGGGAAAAAATAAAACTGTTAATTACCATCAGTTTATTGGGAGTTCAGTCCTCTTCTTACCACCTGCTTGAAATAGATGACATTATACATAAGTATTTGGTCAATAGTTTCAATGAAAACACTCATGATATTATTTGTGAAGAATATATCTCTCAGACCAGACTGTTAGTCATTTGAAATTCAGTGATTTCTCATGCCTGCAGTGCTCACATTGATTACTCAGCTTCAGTAACAAAGTATGGTAGATAAGGAAGACGTCTAGGAAATGATAAAGAGGTTAAAGCCAGGAATTTACTTCTAATTCTATTTCAAAGAGGAATCAGACCTGGCCTTTTTGTACTCAACAATATTTCTTTTTTTGTGTGTGTGTGTGTAAGATGTCATTTTTCAATAGCTACCTAGGTTTGAAAACCTGTGTCTAGCATCATAGTAATTCTGGATCATCAGGAGATTCAGTGTGTGGCTCTGAGGCATCTAGTACTAGCCACTGTCACTGAAAGCTATTGAACCAGATGGGGATATCCTCATTTTGAAATATTTCTTTATTTCTCTATGCAGAGGCATACATTACAGATTAATTGAACAGGCATGTTTTTATGTTAGCATTAGGCTCACTACAGAGTGCTAAGATGAGGAGGGACAGATATACTTATGTAAGCAGATGTAAGTTCAACGTGCTGACAGATGCTTTCTTTATGTTGGTATTTTAAAAGAACATCACTTTTTCTACCATCAAGGCAAAAATGGTGAGGCTGCTTACAGGAACAACAATGAATAAAAATGAATAAAATACAAAATGTTAGCAACTTTTACCTCCAAATAGAAGGGAAAAGCAAAGCAAAAATAAAAATATTTTCATATTTTTCCCACTGTATACGTGGGATAAATATCTTATCTGCATGTATAGTAAGGAGCATAAGCAATAGCATTTTTGGTGAAAATGCATTTTAGTGATTGGCACACTTCTATATGGCTAAGTGAATGCATTCCAGGTATGATTTTCCATAATAGTTTGGGTTAGTAACCAAGGTTTTATTTTAGATATTTTCTGCAGTGAATACTCTGGCAACTCACCCTTTGGTGGAAAAAGGGATATTAGTGCAGCTGGCTTTTTTTTTCTCTTTTTTTTTTTTTTTTTTTCCTGTGGAGCCTGATTTCATACATAAGCTCTGAGAATGTCTGTTGTGACGAGCCTTGCAGGGGAGACAGATCAACAAGTACTTATTTTATGAATCCCGAAGTACCTTTTCATGGGGGGAAAAAGTCCGTGTCCTTTGGTCCTATCAAGCTGGGTACATAAGAAATGCTCTGTAATCAAACATATAGATGCCTAGGGAATTTTTATGTTTCAAACTGAGAGTTTGGTCACATTCCAATATTTGAAAGCTTACTTCCAATTCAAGTGTTAGCTTGAGATGGACACCCTTTTGTCTAGAGCCTAGACTGCAGCTGAATGGAGTCTTTACATTTCCCAGTTTGGACCTGGAATGTCTTATATGATCATGAGGTACTTAAGATCCATCCAGGTTCTTCTGGAGATCAAATTCTAATGTCTGGTAAGAAGTACTATCACATGTTATCTCAAGGAGGGATTCAGAAAGCGTGCTGATTTCCAAGAGAGATTTTCTGCTCTAATTTAACTTAGTCATTATTATGAGTTGCAAATCCTGGGGAACATTCAAAGCTAGAATTGAAATTTGGCCACTAGTGAACATGTTTCTGGGCTGTATCAGTCTCATAAGTGTCCTGCCCAAAACCAGGTCATGCTGTGAATTTACTATTTCACACTGTACTTCAGTGAACTGGGCTCTTTAAAAGATGTACTGACACAAACATATGCAGTTAGAATTCTGCAGAACCGACCGCATGCAAATCTGTCTTTCCAGCAACAAAGTCTTGCCAGTCTTTACCTCCCATCACGATCTAAAATTATGCTTACTTTTTCTGAAGGGTGCTTAGTTAATCTGCCAAGAATTTAGCTACCCTGAGGGGTAGCCATTGAATTCTTGTTGCTCTGGTTTTAGGAAGACTAGAGTACTTGGGGCCAGATGGAAACTTAGTTCTCAGGTCTGAACACACAAAGAACCACTGATGAAAGGAAGGTTGGTAACGAAATTATTCTTCTACTGCTGATTCTGGTTATCTAGGTGTCTCGTTTTGGTGTTCTTACAATTTGGTGTGAATGAGTAGTTCTGTCCTTCTCACGCAATGATTTTTCCCCTTTTTCCCTTAGGGATTTTAGAGCAATATTAATTTTTGCCAATGTTTTGATGTAATTTAGTTAATTGACAAATAATAAAAGTCCTGGGGGCCTTATGCTGTAAGGTGCTAGATGCTCCTCCCTTTGTAGAAGAAGTGAGGCTGAAAACATCTGTAGCTCTCACACATTTCGTATTCAAACCTTGATTCTTGGTAATATTCTAAGACATCAGTGTCAGGTATCTTGAACAAGTATCTTCATCTGCTCAAGATAGGTACCAGGCATTTGTTTATGGAATTTAATTATCTATTCCCAATTTTGGAAACAGTATGAAAAAGCCTGCAAATAGCCTTTGTCTTCAAAATAGATTGCAACCCTTTAGTCAGAAACCGAACTCCAAATCCAAGTCTTACTTATTTGATGAGGAGATTGGGATTTATGTTGAACGTAAGTGCCAGAATACACTCCATTTATGCCCACTTTTCTCATATGTCTGATGCGTCTGAACAACACCTACAGGATAGGGAACCTGCAGTGATTGTATCCTCTCTTTGAGACACGTTTTCTGGGGCTGTATATTACTTGCAATGGTATGGCATGAGGTCATAATGACTTTTACAAATATTAGAAAATGACATTGAAGTGGCTTTCAAGTGGTGGTTTTTGGGTTTTTTTTGAGAATCTAAGTGACACCTAAATGGTGGATTTAAGGTACCTTTGCAAAAAATTGAATTACTTCAGCATAACAAGTTTGTCTTTCACCACAAAGCCAGTCTGAGGTTGGGAGGGAAATGAAATGATTTGCAGCTCTCAGGCAAGACAATATTCATGAAAACAATCATTTGGCCCTCAGCACACCTTCTTCCCTTTTCCAGTGTACCCCTAGAAAAATGGGCTTTATGAATTGCTTAACTCCCGCCCCTGCTCCAATGAATGCGGTTTACCACATATACAGTAGGTCCAGCACAGAGGTTTGATGTGGAATCATGTACAACACTTCACTACCTGTACAAGAAACTTTCTGCCTAGTCAGAAAGATTAAGTACTCTTGGTTTAAGCTAATCTGTTTTTCTTGTTAACTGGACAGGAAAATAGCATGTACGCAGTCAGTTATCAGGTCTCTATTGGCAAAAGTTGGCATGCTTTTCTGTGGTAACAGTCACTTCTGATGACTGTAAATACCTTTAAGTGCCTAAGTCTCTTCTGGAATTAGAAACTAGAGAATTGGACACCTGTTCATACTATTTGTTCTTTTAGACCTGTAAAAGATTCAAGGAGAATCAACTAAGAACAAACCTTGTAAGGCGTTTGTCCCCTCATGGATATTGATATTTCTGTTTTTGCTCTTTATTGAATTTTTTTAAGGAACATTTTAGAAGCTATCACTGCATGGTTGTTCAACAACAGTGTAATTCCTAGAGGTCAGCACAAGTTGTCAGTTCTGCTTGCAATTGTCTTCTGCCAGCTAGTCTCCTCTAATTGCAGACAGGACTCGTACAGTGTACAAAAATCACATACCATATTCTGACTGATAGGAAGACAGAATCTGTCACAGCATGGTTATTTTCATTTTTTTTAATGTTTGAATGCACACCAACCAAAAATTTGCACTTAAAAGGATGCTTGTGTTTAGTATTGTGACATATACATTATCATTTACTTTTGCAGTTCTTCCAGCTAAATTTAGGAAGACAGTTTTAGGTCATGAAGTCTAGAGAAATGTTTCAAATACAGAAAAAGAATATGTACAATTAACATGCCATGTATTAATTTATGTGGATAAAATTTGAAGTGGAGATTGTTCACCATGCTCCATCTTGGCAGACTTAATTATAATGCATTCTTCATTCTTCTGGCTGGAATGTTACACACACACATGAGCGCATGCACACGCACAGCTTTTCACAGAATGATGGAATTGTATAGGTTGGAAAAGACCTTTAAGATCATCAAGTCCAACCATAAACCTAACACTACCAAGACCACCACTATACCATGTCCCTAAGCACCTCATCCAAACGTCTTTTAAATACCTCCAGGGATGGCGACTCAACCACTTCCCTGGGCAGCCTGTTCCAATGCTTGATAACCCTTTCAGTGAAGTAAAATTTCCTAATATCCAGTCTAAACCTCCCCTGGCGCAACTTGAGGCCATTTCCTCTCGTCCTATCACTTGTTACCTGGGAGAAGAGACCGACCCCCACCTCTCTACAACCTCCTTTCAGGTAGTTGTAGAGAGCAACAAGGTCTCCCCTCAGCCTCTGCTTCTCCAGGCTGAACAACCCCAGTTCCCTCAGCTGCTTCTCATCAGCCTTGTGCTCCAGACCCTTCACCATCTTTGTTGCCCTTCTCTGGACACGCTCCAGCCCCTCAATGTCTCTCTTGTAGTGAGGGGCCCAAAACTGAACACAGGATTCGAGGTGCGGCCTCACCAGTGCCGAGTACAGGGGCACGATCACATCCCTAGTCCTGCTGGCCACGCTATTTTTGATACAAGCCAGGATGCCATTGGCTTTCTTGGCCACCTGGGCAGACTGCTGGCTCATATTCAGGTGGCTGTCAACCAACACCCCCAGGTCCTTCTCTGCCAGGCAGCTTTCCAGCCACTCTTCCCCAAGCCTGTAGCGTTGCATGGGGTTGCTGTGGCCCAAGTGCAGGACCTGGCACTTGTTAAACCTCATACAATTGGCCTTGTTAAACCCCATACAATTGACCTCGGCCCATGGATCCAGCCTGTCCAGGTCCCTCTGTAGAGCCTTCCTCCCCTCAAGCAGATCAACACTCCTGCACAATTTGGTGTCATCTGCAAACTTACTGAGGGTGCACTCGATCCCTTCATCCAGATCATTGATAAAGATATTAAACAGAACTGGCCCCAGCACAGAGCCCTGGGGGACACCACTTGTGACCGGCTGCCAACTGGAGTAAACTCCATTCACCACCACTCTTTGGGCCCAGCCATCCAGCCAGTTCTTTACCCAGCAAAGAGTACATCTGTCCAAGCCATGAGCAGCCAGTTTCTCCAGGAGAATGCTGTGGGAAACCGTGTCGAAGGCTTTACTGAAGTCTAGATAGACAACATCCACAGCCTTCCCCTCATCTACTAGGCGGGTCACCTTGTCATAGAAGGAGATCAGGTTGGTCAAGCAGGACCTGCCTTTCCTGAACCCATGCTGGCTGGGCCTGATCCCCTGGTTATTCTCTACATGGCGTGTGATAGCACTCAGGATGATCTGCTCCATCAGCTTCCCCGGCACCGAGGTCAGGCTGACAGGCCTGTAGTTCCCCGGGTCCTCCTTCCGGCCCTTCTTGAAGATGGGCGTCACAGTAGCTAATCTCCAGTCAGCAGGGACCTCCCCAGTTAGCCAGGACTACTGGTAAATGATGGAAAGGGGCTTGGTGAGCACATCTGCCAGTTCCTTCAGTACTCTCAGGTGGATCTCATCAGGCCCCATAGACTTGTGAGTGTCTAAGTGGTGTAGCAGGTCACTAACCATTTCCCCCTGGATTATGGGGGCTCCATTCTGGTCCCCGTCCCTATCTTCCAACTCAGGGGGCTCGGTACCCAGAGAACAATTGGCCCTGCTATTAAAGACTGAGGCAAAGAAGGCATTAAGTACCTCAGCCTTTTCCTCATCCTTGGTCACCACGTTCCCTTCCCCATCTACTAGAGGCTGGAAATTCTCCTTAGCTCTCCTTTTGCTGCTAATGTATTTGAAGAAGTATTTTTTGTTGTCTTTTACGGCAGTAGTCAGATTGAGCTCTAGCTCGGCTTTGGCCCTTCTAATTTTCTCCCTGCACAGCCTCACTACACCTTTGTAGTCCTCTTGACTTGCCTGCCCCTTCTTCCAGAGGTCATAGACTTTCCTCTTTTTCCTGAGTTCGAGCCAGAGCTCTCTAGTCAGCCAGGCTGGTCTTCCCCACCGGCTCGTCTTTCGGCACCTGGGGACAGCCCGCTCTTGTGCCTTTAGGACTTCCTCCTTAAAGAATGTCCAGCCTTCCTGGACTCCTTTGCCCTTTAGGGCTGCCTCCCAGGGGACTCTCTTGACCAGTCTCCTAAACAGGCCAAAGTCTGCCCTCCGGAAGTCTAAGGTGGCAGTTCTGCTGACCCCCGTTGCCGCTTCTCCAAGTATCAAAAACTCTATCATTTTGTGATCACTGTGCCCAAGACAGCCTCCAACCATCACATGGCTCACAAGTCCTTCTCTGTTGGTGAACAAGAGGTCCAGCGGGGCACCTTCCCTCGTTGGCTCACTCACCAGCTGTGTCAGGAAGTTATCTGCCACACACTCCAGGAAGCTCCTAGACTGTTTCCTCTCTGCTGTATTGTATTTCCAGCAGACATCCGGTAGGTTGAAGTCCCCCAGAAGAACAAGGGCTAGTGATCGTGAGGCTTCTCCCAGCTGCTTATAGAATAGTTAGTCAGTCTCCTCATCCTGGTTGGGTGGTCTGTAACAGACTCCCACCACAATATCTGCCTTATTGGCCTTCCCCTTGATTCTTACCCATAGACACTCCACCCTATCATCACCATCATCGAGCTCTAAACTATCCAGACACTCCCTGACGTATAGGGCTACCCCACCACCTCTCCTGCCTCGCCTATCCCTCCTGAAAAGTTTATGTCCATCCATCGCCACACTCCAGTTGTGCGAGTCATCCCACCACGTTTCCGTGATGGCAACTATATCATAGTTTTCCTGATGTACAATGGCTTCCAGCTCCTCCTGCTTGTTGCCCATGCTGCGTGCATTGGTGTAGAGACACTTCAGCTGGGCTGTCGTCTGTGTCTCCTTCATAGAAGAACACCCCTTGTGTGGTTTGAGGTGTTTCACTGGCATGTTTTAGCACGTTCACAAAGGCTGGGCATTCTTTAGTGTTTAGGATGAATTTAGTTAATTGAGTATTGATTTAAAGACCTTGGCTACTATAGGAAAGATCTACCATGTCAGCCAAAGAGAAAAATGTTAACCAAAGAACTGTCCTAAACTTTTGTCTACAGCACTTTTTTGGTATCGTTAGCACCTGTGTTGTACAAACATCAGTTACTATGTTCTCAGTCATTGTGACTGAAATATGACAGAGTAGACTGCAGTAGGATGAACTGAATTGAGAATGGTATCAGGATTGAAATCAGTGCTGAATTAACAGTGGAGTATGAAATGCAGAGAACATGGGCTGTTTGGTGAAACATTCTGGGGAATAAGGTCTTCACTGCAGGTAGTGAAACCATATAAATTACATGAGAAAAGTCTGTGAACTATAAAATCTCCACTGAAGATAAAGTTCCTTTTAATTTACAAGAGAGATTCAACAGTTTCATAAACCCAGCAGTAATAATTACCATATTTATATCTAGTTCAGAATAGTTAATTGGAAATAATGATTTCTCCTCTTCTTTCATGTCTGCGTATTATTATTACTTTATTTACGTTTGTCAGCATCCTCTCTTTATTGTGAACTATACACGTTATCTTCTACGTGCATGGGCACATATGTACATGTGTGCATATATGTATATGAGTGTATACCCAGGTATATACACTTAAGACCTTCATATTTTTTGCATAAGGAAATATTTCATTACCTTGTTGTAGTATACTAAGACCTGAAAAGTCCTTTATGTCAGTTGTAAAAATGTCATATTCTATAAATATAAGACTTTGATGTGAGCATGGCTTGGAAAACACATTTGGATTTAGAAAAAAAAAATGCCCGTCATCTTTTGTGGTACAAAGGAGTGAAGAAAGGGCAAGGCATTTCCTAAAAATGTTTAGTAAAAAAGAAATGACTGTAAGAATGTAGTCCCTAAATTTTATTAAACGAGGTAGTTAAAATCAATAGAAAATAGTAGTGGGAAAAGGTGTCTTTCAAGTTTCAAATTACCCTTCTTCCTTCAGAAAGCTTTAGTACAGAAGGCCTCTTGCCCTGTTGTGTATTCTCAACTGACTCCCATATATGTGACCATGAGAAAATAACTTTTTTATTTAGGTGGATAGTACTGTCCTGGGACAGATGTTTAGAGAGGAACTGGAGTAAAAATAAACTTCAGCTAACTAGCTCTGGCAAAACTTTAGGAAATATTTTCTATATTTTGTCTACTTTGAGAACTTAAATGAATCACATGGCTTTGAAATTTCTTCTTAAAAATTAATTTATGAGCTCCAGAAAGCTAAGTATTCTAGAAGACACCTTTTTCCACACTTTCAGTATCTGATAGTGCAAGGAAATATCACACACTCGTATTCTTAGAACACTGAAGTTGAGTCATGAAGAAGAATCATGCAAAGACATGCAGTAAGATAAAGGTTTCTTTATTCTAATAAATTATAGTTCTCATTTGCATAACTCCCTTTCTGCCTGTCAGTCTATGTACTCAAGCTTTCAATTATTTATATTATAAATGTCATGAGTTTAAACTTATCAGTTCATATAGCCCACCAAACCTCTTTGCCACTACCAATTAGTAGTGTTGAATGCTATACTTAGAACTGTCTCTCTGTTTCCCTCTGCTGTTCTGCTGAGACATTGCTTGTTTTTCCAGTCTAACCCCTGTGCTTGGGAAGCCCCACTTAGCTTACTTTAAAGCCAAATTATATTATTTTCTTGCCTATAAACATCTGCCAGAAGGTATCCAAAACTATTAGAACACATGCTTTATGGTGTGTTCACAATATATAAACACATTGGGAAGTTGATGTGTAGAAAAACACATATAGTAAGACCAAGGATGACCTTTTTGGGTTGTATAGCCAGCAGTGACAATGGCAGAGAGGTCATGTTCCAGCTGTTGGGTGAAAATTTCTTTGACCAAAGGTGAGATGAGCTAAGAGGAAAGCACCAGGAGGAAAACATTTTTTCCCACCTACTGCTTTTCCACAGAGGACCCCTTGCAGGGGATTGCAAACCCTAGGTTATAACTATACAGGGATAGTTATAACTTGCAAGAGCAAGACAGGATGGGATGGGAGGTAACAGAAGAGGGAAACTTCCACATAGTTCCTCCAGATCTGTTGCTGTGGAGTGAAACTTTCAGTTTTTTACTCAGTGAAAAAGTGAATTGCATCTGAGCAAAATAAAAATATCCCTTAGGTTTATTTTCATTCAGGAAACATCTTCAGAGAAGACAGAAGCATTAACTATTACTTAAAATAAGTTTTGATTTACAAACATAAAGTTAAGGTTGAGCTGGTTGCTGAGGCTTACCTTGCTCATGTCTTGACCCTGCCTCTGCTGTCTGGGATACCTAAACTGCGTGTAAATTGAGATAATTCAAGACCTAGTTGACCACAGAGCAGCTTGTATATTTCCATTGATGTCAGCGCTAAATGTCTAAAAATCTCCGAGTAAAGATTTTTCCAAAATTCTCTTGTATTCTAGAATGCTTTAGTTTATATATTATTTGAATGTGCACCGTAGTCCATCCATTTTTGCAAATCCTGGTGTAATTTAATGCTCGACTGCCTATTAGTGTGTGGTCAGTTCTTTTAAATTTTTTTTTTGTGAATCTTTTTTAAGGTTGCAAGTATTTTAGCTGGTCATACATATGTGTTGGGTCCTATATTTCTATTTAAACAGGCATTTCTTTCTAAAAGCATCTTCACTCTAGTGCTGTTGCATTTTTCTTCTGCAAGTTCAATCTTTTATTTTTAGCTTTATTAGTTAAATTTATTAACCTCTTTTGCCTCCAAATTATGAAGTTTACTGTAATGAATCTATTTCAAAACTTCTCATCTTTCATTAACAATATAGAGCGATCAAAGTTTTTTTACGCTTAACTCTTTGCAAGTGCAGAAGCAATGGCTTTTCCTGGTTTGTGTAAAAAAAATCAGTGATGTTTGCTCAATTAAAGTAATGTTGTCTCTTAATACTAATGGATTTTTTAATAAGTCTCCAAACAATCTTTATTAACATGGAGATGCAGAATATGTTCTCAACAATTAATAAGTCATTTTCTTTCCGTAATTTGCTCTCATTTAGGAATGGGATCATTGTTTTCAATGGTCTAAGCTTCCAAAATATTCATTCTAATGCTATTTTTCTCCAGAGGTATACAGCTGCACACTTCTATAATTTTCTGATTCCTCCCATCATTTCAGAATTGTGCTGAATTCCTTATTTATTTCTAGATTGTGTTAATTTTGGTTTCAGCATCCTGGACTTAAATTTGTAAAAGTTGAGAGAGATGCAAAAGGACTATTAGGCCATCTAATACTTCCCTAAGTCCACTTCTAAAGGAGAATCTGAAATGCAGTATCAGGTGCTTTTGCAAGACATCTACGTCTGGGGCAAATACTTGACAGAACAGTTAGTGAGATTTCAGAGCTATCAAAAGCTTAAGTCTTCTGTGTAAAGTCCAAACACTTTACAGAAACCTACTTGATACAGCATTATGTTTCTGAAAGCGACATAAGGGAAACATAATGGTGGTGTTATTTAAACAGAATTTCTGATCAGATGACATTCTTTAAGAGCGAATTAATTTAGGGTACTTTCTTCTTTGTTGCTTCAGACAATTAAAGGTGGTACCAAAAACCCAAAATAACTTTTTATATGACATGTAAGCTGATTAACAGGTTGATGTAACAATTATTGATATTGACCAGTAGACTTTCACAGTATGTATTTGTTGATATTTCTTTTGTGCTTGCTTTGAACATTTTCACTAATACTTTGGTCAAATGGATGACAGCTATTTTTTCTAAATATTTAATTCAACTTCTAGTTGTTAGGCTTTCATTTAAGCTATTCTAATAACTACATTAAGTATTGTAAAATGGTTTTCCCCAGGCTCAAATGGGGTTTCCCCATTTCGTTGTCATTGAAATACTTATTTTTAATGTGTTTTGCTTTGGCATTTTGGGAGGTTTCATGTGCGAGAGTATTCTGTATTTCAGCACTTCATAGGGCCTCAAGCTATAAGGAGCTGCAAAGGCTGTCAGCTCAGGCTGGCTCTCCTGTTCCTGTCAGCAGCCACTGGGTCACCAGGGTGGGGAGTTGGAGCCAGACACTCTAACCCTAAGTCATCCACTCTGACTGGAAGAAACCTGGTGTTAGAAAGCTGTTCTCAGGTGGGGAGAATGGTCTTTTGGTTGACACTTCTGCTTCAGACTTTGAACTAAAAGACTGCCTTTTTCTCTTGTTTCTATAACTTTAGCACTGGCCAACTAAGACAGTGGCAGACAACTCCAAATGATCAGAGAATGCTTTAAAGGTATTTCTGGTAGCTGTCGTAATGGGTCAGGGGCATGGCTGTGCAGTGTTTTTAGAGACAGGGATGGCTTCAAACCTGCTAGTCAAATCACGTGCAGTCATCTGTCTGTGTCCTTACTTGAAATCTCTGTGTATGATCCTTGTCTGCTCCCTCCATCTGCTGTGTACTTCCTGGCACACAGCTGGGGTGCTTCTTAATGGAGCAGACAGTTGTGTAAGGGCATGGAGGCTGGAGATTGCTGCAGTACAAGGAAATCACTATGCAGAGCAAAGCTCAGGGAAGTTTGCAATTAAGAGCAGGAGCAAATTTACTTGGCCTTCTATCCTCTCTTTTGGTAGGCAAGCACACTTCTACTGAAGTCAGAAGTCTGGTACTACTTCATTAACATCTTCATTAATATAAAATAACATTTACCTTCCTTTAAGGCACTCCAAAGGGCCTAATTTTTCCCACTGATTTACAAGAATTACACAGAAGTTCTCATGTTCTGGTTGCTCCACAAGCTATTTAGAAATATCCTATGGACAAAAATCTGCAATTTTAATATTAATTTGAACACTTTATAACACTATATAAAGTGATGCCCAATAATGAAATTCAGTATAACTTTTAAATTAAATCAAACATGAAAAGAAATGTAATCTCAATCTTAACTAGTGTACATTGTAGTAAACAGTGCGTTTAGATGTTATACCTTTGGCAAGTCAGGAATGAACAGTCTCTAAAGCACAGACAACTGCGTAGCCCATCTGTGACTAGCCTTTGGTAACTGCATTTTAAATTAAAAAATGGCAACCCTCTAGTTACACAGACTCCAAAATGTAGATTCATTGGGTGAATGGATATGTTTACAGGGTACACCATTGGCACACCTGCTCGTCTGAAGATTATGAAGTCACTGATTAGGAACCAAAAAGCCTTTGTGGAAATAAATATTTAAAATATGTGTGCATGGTCTTTGCAAGACAGAAATATATTTTAACAATTGTAAGAGCAATCCACTTGTGAAAGGCAAAATACCAGACTGGTTCTGCAGACTCACGTGCAGTTAGTCTATTTGAAGTTTCAGCTATTTCAAGTTGTGGTCCATGTTATTTAAAAAACTCAGCTCTTGCAAATAAATAACAATGAACATTAGATATTTTGAGCGAAGAGAACTTGCAATTAAAAAACAGGGAACAAAAGGCTTACTAAAGTAGATCTGAGGTTCTTTAGGAATATGTGAATTTAAAAATGCGTATCATTCAAGAGAGACAAAGGAAAACAGTGTATGTATGCACATACACACATATGCTTATATTTGTATACCGATATATTCTGTGAAAGAAGTACAGTAATATAAAAACACTCTGCATTGAAATTTGATGGAATCACAGATATTCTGGGAAGCAAGAAATGTATGAAGTGTTTCAAAGCTATATAGGAATAAATGAAACAAAACAGAAAGATAATCTTAGGTTGCCTCAGGTATTTTACACAAGCACAGGCAAAGATAGGTGCTTAATTTGGCATGAACACTCAGGAATCCCTCTCTGCAGCCAGGTTCTCTAACTAGCTCAACACCAACTAAATTTGAGTATGAGATATAACCTAAGTTGGTCAGCCTTGTTGGGACTAAGTTAGCTCTGAGCAAACCAAGAAGCAAAACTTCAGATGCTCTAAGGAATACAAATGTCAGAAATTGGTGTGCTTACAGAATTTATGTCCTTGTTAGAAGCAAGCGATAAGATCAATATTTTATCACATAAACTCTGTCTATAGCCTGTTCATGTGGCTCACTGAGAAATATGACTTTAACCTTCCTCTTTCTGACTGTCTTAGTATTTTCCCTCTTGTACAAGAGACCAAGCTTTAAAAAGTATGTAGATATTGGCTACAATGACTTTCTGTCTTTGGTGCTTAACTAGAAAGCATTCCACCTCATGAATTTTTAAATAGTATTAATAGGTAGAAACATTTGTATCCCACATATTTGATAAATCAATAAGACATTGCAAAGGGAAGCAGTAAAGAGTAAAAACTAGAGAGTGAAAAACAGTGCATGTCCTGAAATACTTTTGACAGAAAATACAGGCTTCTGAGAAGCCTAGTCTTGTCCAGTGAAGAACGAAGAATGAATGACATGGCCAACTTGAAACTCTTCTCCATCATTTTGTGCCTATTGTTTTTACAGTGTATGTGGGAAAACTATACTACTATGTTTTCTCTGTTAGCCTGGAGGTTAAATGAAAGCTGATTGACCTTGTTAAGTCAGGGTGTAAGAGACAACATCCTTTATCTGACTCAGATGCATTTCAGCTAATAATAATAAAGGTAATTAAGAAGAAAAATACACATTTGAGAAGGTAAGACATAAGTGATTATTGAAATTAATTTTTAAAAAATTATTTACATATATAACTGAGATCTGTGTGCCTAAAAGGTTTGAAGAGAAGAACTTCAAAGTTCTTGAAGAAGAACTTTGAGGGGGACAGTCATTAAATAATGGACATATCTGTGCATGTGGACTGTATGTGTATGTAGAGTTAGTAAAGACCTATGTTTGTGTATGCAAACGTATGCAGAGTGGTTTCATATACACATTTTACTTCTAGGCTTGTTTATTCTTAAAGCTTCTTGACAGGCCTCTGAGGATACATCGCATA